>NC_043991.1:4198821-4539398 GCF_902150065.1 Myripristis murdjan | reverse complement strand
CTCCTCAAAATAATATTTATTAAAAAAAAAAAAAAAAAAAAAAAGGGTGGGGGGGTGGGGGTGGAGAGGGGCGTCGGGAGTCTGTGTGGCGTCCCGCTACACCTGTTCTCCCCTGGGGGTCTGCGGCTGTGCCGCTGGGGGTCTGTGTGGGGGGTCTCTGCGCTCTCTCTGCCGCCCTACCTGGCCTTGTCCCTCAACACTATCCTCAATATCAATATCATATTATACACTTGAACAATAGACTATGAATCAAGACACTATTGCTATCATGCTACTGCCATTACCACTCTCACACCACTATACTATTATTATTATTATTATTATTATTATTATCATAGCATTATTAGTTAAATTTAACATACTGTCACCATAGTATTGTATGCCATTTAGTATTTCATTCTACACTATATTAACACATTAACACAAGAAAAAAGGGAAGGGAAAGAAGAGGAAGAAATTAAAGCTGCAAGCAGCGTTGGACGGGCCCTCGCACCCGTGCCGCCTCGTGCCCACTTGTGCCCGGTAGCTGTGGCATTAAGCACACACACACACACACACACAGAGTTGTTACTGCTCCTTCCCAATGAGTGTGTTTTGGGAGAAGGCTGCAGGCAGTTACTGTGAGTCAGAGGAGTGGAGGAGGGGAGGGAGAACAGTGCAGAGCAGCGAAACCGGAGTCCCACTTGTTAAACAACTCTTCACAGTGGCCACACACTTTTTCCAGTCCACACCATGATATATAGTTTTGTAGGAATTTTGGTCCTCTTTCCATCGGCATAGGTTTGAAAGCTGTCAGACTTTTACTTTAGTCAGCAGGGGCCTAATTAGCCCCTAGCATTCTGCGTTATTCCCACCAGGGTCCATGGGGAAAAGTGGAGGCGCTGGTTGTGGACACTCTGACTTTGCGGCCTTCTGAAATCCAAACCGTGCGAAATGTTACATAACCTTGAAGAACTTTTGTTAAGCACTGTGTCCTCTGTCATATATTAGCTGCTCAAGCCGATAAAATTAACGCCCTGGGAGGAGATACATTTTCTACAAAGCACAAATTTGGGCGAAAACGTGACTTTCAAATGCAAATTGCGGACTTCCTGTTGGTTTTAGGTGGGGGGCACGGCACGAAAAATGTCGGGCTTGATGAGATCTACGTTTCGGCCTGGTTTGGTCTTTCTATCACATTCCTGTGGGCCGTAGCGGCTGCCTTTGCGTCCCTAGGTGGCGCTACCGAGCCCATTTTTGCACTTAGGGGGTCCGATTTTTGATTTTATCAAATTTTTCACCAGACCTGATGTGCGTGCCGAATTTGGTGAGTTTTTGAGCATGTTTAGGGGTCAAATTAAGCGTTAAAGAGACGTAATAATAAGAAGGAGAAGAAAAAGAAACGGTACAAAAACAATAGGGCTTCGCACTGGGACAGTGCTCGGGCCCTAAAAGAAAAGGAAAAAAAAAAAAAAAAACAAAACATACACACACACACACCCCTTTATGCTACTACTGTTTTACGTTTTGGTCTTGTCTGTATTTGTATTGTGTTTGGATTCACCATCACTGTTCTTGTCTTGTATTGTTGTTTATTTTATAAAATAAAATTAAAAAAAAAAAAAGAAAAAAAAAGAGTCAAGTGAAACCCTGGTGGACGACGATCGTTGAGAGTCATCTGAGGTTAATTTGTTAATCCTTCTGGGTATTGATGAAATGGCAACATTATCATTCATTCATTCATCTTCTAAACTGCGTATCCTCACTAGGGTCGCGGGGGGGGGGGGGGGGGTGCTGGAGCCAATCCCAGCGCTCATAGGGCGAAGGCAAGGAAACACCCTGGACAGGTCGCCAGTCCATCGCAGGAAATGGCAACATTATAAATCGGAGATAGGTGGTGCCACAGACCCCCTCCCCTGTTGAGGGATGGTTTTTCCACTTTCACATAGATGGCCTCTTTTACTCCTCTCTCAAACCATTTGTCCTCCCTGTCCAAAATCTTAACATTGCTGTCTTCAAAGGAGTATGCCTTTTCCTTTAAATGTGAATAGACAGCTGAGACTGGACCTGAGGAGTTTGCCTTTCTGTGTTGGGCCATGCACTTATTCAGTGGTTGTTTTGTTTCGGCAATGTATAAGTCCTTGCATTCCTCACTCCATTGGACGGCATATATCAGATTGCTCTTCTGGTTGTGTGGTATCCTGTCTTTAGGGTGAACCAGTTTCTGCCTGAGAGTGTTTCCAGGTTTGAAACATACAGGGATTTGATGTTTGTTGAAAATCCTCCTGAGTTTCTCTGAAACCCCAGACATATGGAATCACAATGTTTTTGCGTTTGTCTTTCATTTTCTCAGCATCATCAGTGTTGTTATTCTTTCTGGAGCGTGTTTTGCCAAAAGCACAACTCAGACAGCCACAAATTTTCAGGGCTACCCTTAAGTGTTCGTGTTCCTCAGCTTGGGCCCAAGTGGAGGTTGGTATGTTATCTGCCCTGTGTTGCAAGGTTCTGATAACTCCCAGTTTGTGCTCCAGTGGATGGTGTGAGTCAAAAAGAAGGTATTCTTCTGTCAGTTAATTGAAGTTCACCGGCACACTGGTGAACTGACCCACGCAGAGAGTATTTGGAGCAGTTAGCTGACCAAGAGCAATGTCAGAGGAAGACCTTTATACAGTGACTACAGATGGTATGTAAATAGGCAGAGAACAAAAGGTGAGGGAAGCTATTGTGATGCAGTGATCAGGTAGGATGCCATTCGGAATGGGAACAAAAGGCATGAAAAGTGTTTGTGTTCACGCCCACAGGATTAAAGGCCAGGGCCAGACCACAGGTTGGTCCAGGTTTGGTTCTATTGAACGCCGACTTTTTTCAACTGTTTTCGACTCAGGGAGAAATTTAGGGGGTGCAAAGACAGCTACAGGAGGAAGCGTGAGGGATGTTTGGACTGGGATGAAGCAGATCACAGCGGAAGGCCGCAGGACCTGATGGTATCAGCCCCAGGATCCTGAGGACCTGTGGCAGCCAGCTGTCGTCTGTCATCCCAAAAAAGTCGACTCCATCGGACCTCAGTGACTACCGACCAGTTGTCCTCACATCTCATCTGATGAAGGTGCTGGAGATAAGCTTGTGCCCATTTCCAGTTTAACCGGTTTGATCCGGTTTACTTGATTGAACCGGTTCATTTTATATGGACCGTCGGAACTGGTCCGTCATTTAAAAAAAAAAAAAAAATTTGAAGTGTCCAAAATGTTAAAATGTAGTTCATAAAAACTTGCTGCTGACGGTGTCACGTGTATTTGCCAACGGCATTAAATTCATCTGTATTATATTTATTATGTTTGTCATTTGTATGAATTGAATGCAACAACAACTGGCAGGAGATCAGGTTTCAAGTGAATGTGGGGCTGGAGGGTGGGGCTGGGGGTGAGGGGTGTGCTGTTGTCTTGCAAAGTTTCGAGAGTTTTGGAGTGACGAGGATTGGCACTATGGCAGAACACTTAGTATTACCAAAGACTAAAACAAAGGAAATCTTGCAACATTTTGGCTTTGAAAAGGATGAAAAGGGTGAGCCTAAAGATTTAGATGCGCCTACATGCAAGCACTGTCTTAAAAAGGTCCCAGCTAAAGGTGGTAGGCTAATACATCAAACTTGCATGCTCACCTGCGAGAGAAACATGCCTCTGTTGCTGCAAAGATGGGGCCCGCAGCAAAAGGGGGGCCATCTTCTGCTGCTGGGGCTTCTTCATCAACACAAGTGTCCATAGAAGGGGCATTTTCCAAGGGCACTAAATACAAGGACAGTGCCAGATGGATGGAGTGCACAGATGCACTCACCAAATTTATTGCCAAAGAGATGATTTCATTCAACACGGTGGAAAACCCATCGTTTAAAGCACTCCTCCGTACACTCGACTGTCAGTATGAGCCACCTGGTTGAAAGTATATATCAGAAACTGCCATTCCTGACTTGTATAATAAAGTTAGAAATGAGGTGCAAGTCTTAATTAACAAAGGCCACTTCTTTGCACTGACGACGGACATGTGGTCCAGTGTTAACATGACTCCATACATGTCATTAACGGTCCATTTGATAGATGAAGAATGGAAGATGGTGTCTAAGTGCCTCCAGACAAGTTACTTCCCAGAGGATCACACAGCAAAAAACATGGCTGATGCACTTGTAGAACAATTACGAGATTGGCAACTGGATTCTGAAAGACTGTCAGCAATAACAACCGACAACGGAGCCAATATTGTTGCTGCAATCACTAACGTCTTGTGCTGGCCATGGGTTAATTGTTTTGGCCATAATCGGCATCTTGCCATGAACAACGGATTTGCAAAAAGATCGACAACACCATGTAACGATGTCGCAGCACCATTGGCCAGTTTTCTCACAGCTGGAAGAGAAAAAGGAACATGAGCGCGGCACAGAAGGACCTCGGCTTAAAAGACCACTTGCTATGTATGTGTATGTTTGTGTGCATATATGTATGGGTATTTTATTATTATTATTACTCTTTTTTTTATCTTTACTTTATTTGTTTAGTTATCTTTATTATATTATCTATACCATATCGGATATAATAACACCATACCGTCTGTTACTTCACCCACACACACACACACACACCCTACCCATATTGTAACTGTCATTGCAACTGTAGTTGCGCTGTCTGTTGTGTTTTGTACTGCATGTCTACTGTCTGTACTTTATGTCCACTTGGTGTAATAAAAAATAAATAAATAAATAAATAAAAAATAAAGAGAAGAGGTTATCAGTATGTGAGTATATCACTGCGTAAAAAAAAAGACCACTCGCTTACGTTCAATCATGTAATAGTAAATAAAAACATAATGTAGTCTATGGCCTTGTAGTTAAGCCCACCCACATCTTGTTTTATCCAGTTATTATTTAAAACAATTAAATAATACGTGCAAATCAATTAGGCTATTTAATACTATTTATAGCTATTATTATAGCCCTCCCAACAGTTTTATTATTATCATCCAACAGGACTGTGCGACACGCTGGGGCTCCAAACAGAAAATGATTGAGCTAATTCTGGAACAGGAATCAGCAATATGTCGTGTTCAAGCTAATGATCCAAAATGTATTGCCAAGCTCAGCTGGTCTGATAAGGATGTGTTGACCGCGATGAACAAAGCCCTCAAGCCAGTCGGTGACTTCACTGACATTCTCTCTATATCACCACTTCGTTGCTTATCCCAGTGCTTAAACTCATGAGGAGTGAGATTTTGTGTGAGGCAGAGGATGACAAAGATCTCGCCAAGGATCTGAAGCAGGGCATCTTGACGCACCTAGAGTCAAGATATATAAGGCCTTAGTCAAAGATTTGATGCGCACAGCTACCTTCATTGATCCACGATACCGCGGGATTCATTTTGATGAAGGAGAATTTGGTGACATTGTGCGTAAAGTTGAGGTGGAGGCAGTCACTTTGGCTAGGAAAATGCAGCGAGGTGAGGAGGAGGGGGCGGGGGAGGGGAGAGTGGGGACGCAGAAGCTGCTCCACTGCCCAAAAAGAAAAAACAAACTTTGGGAAGTCTTCTAGGTCAGAAATCAGCGGCCGCTTCTCTCCCAAAAAGCACAGAGGAGAAGGTTGCCGGCGAATTGGCAATTTACCAACAGGAGGCTGTGAATGATGGAGAAGACAACCTGTTACAATGGTGGCAACGCAATGAGCCACGCTTTCCATTGTTGGCAAATGTAGCACGCAAGTACCTTTGCATTTGCGCCACAAGCACTGCATCGGAGAGGGTGTTAAGCACAGCGGGGAATATTGTTAGAGCTGAAAGGTCTCTCTTGAAGCCTGCAAAGGTAGATATGTTGGTGTTTCTGGCCAAGAACCTGTGAATTTCCCCGCCGGGAATTACAATTTCTGCAGTGGGCTTTAAATTAAACATTTTCACGTATATATTTGTGTGCACAAACTGCACGTTTTAGTTTGCCGTTTTAATTCTTATTTTTACTTAATTTATGTAGTAGCCTCTATAGTAGTTTTGGTTTTGTATTCAGTGTTTAAAGTCCCATTTGCAGATTTTGCACTGTTTGAGTAGGCTAGGCCTATCATTTTATTTCATAGTTTTTTATTGAGACTTTTTATGTTCTATTTGAGTATGTTTATTGTTTACTCTGCAGTTCGTTTTTGTGTTCATTTGCACTCAGTGAATATGAGTAGACTAGGCCTACCGATTTATGCCATACCGTATGTAGCCTAGGTTTACAGTTGTTTATTGAACCAGGTCTTTTTTATATTATTATTGTTTTGTTTTCATATTACTTGCACTCTGAGTAGGCTAGGCCTACTGAATTATGCAACAGTTTATTATTATTGAGACATTTTTGTATTTTATTATATTGTATAATTATTTGAGGATGTTTAAAGTTTGTTTTCATGTTCATTTGCACTCACTGACTCTTGGCCCACCTGAGGCTGCAGGTGAAGGCGCTGTCTTCTTTCTTTTTCTTCTTCTTCTGTCGCTAGTTCTATGTTTTCTCCCATCGATATCCTCCATGATATTTAAGTCTTTCATTAGCTGAAGGCGGACTGCAGGCTCCTGGCTCTTTCTGCTGTTTGCCATGCCGTTTTCCCCGCCTGCAGTAACCATAGCAAAAAAGACGCCACAGAATTCCTTGCGAGTCGAGCATGCGCAGTCGTGACTGAATATTCCGGTTCGGGGTATTTTCCGATTAAGGTGTTTACATGCCCCAATATTCCGGTTGGAACAGGCATATTCCAGGGGCCTGATTCGGAATTCTCTCCAACCAGAATATGACCTCAATCGGGTTCGGTGCGTGTTTACATGACACGTGTGCAACCGGAATATTGCGAATATTCCGGTTAATACAGGAATAAGGTGTGCATGTAAACGTGCTCAGTGATACAGGAGCTCCACAGGAGCTTTCCTGTGGAGCTTATACACCACAGACTTTCAGTACAACTCCGAGTCATGCCACCTGCAGAAATTTTCTGAAGACTCGGCTGTTGTTGGGTGTATAAGTGAGGGAAGGGAAGGGGAGTACAGAGCAGTGGTGGATAACTTTGTGGAGTGGGCTGGACACAATCACCTGAGGCTGAATGTCAACAAGACCAGAGAGATGGTGATCGACTTCAGGAAGAAGAGGACGGCTTCACAGCCATTGTGCATGAAGGAGAGGATGTGGAGGAGATGGAGGACTACAAGTACCTGGGCGTCAAAATCAACAACAGACTGGACTGGAAATCCAACACTGAAGCTGTCTACAAGAAGGAGATGTGCAGACTCTACTTCCTGAGGAAGCTGGACTCACAACTCTCTGCAGTCAATTGTTTTTTTTATTTTATTATCCATTATTCAGCACCTTAACTGTTTATTTATTATCCATCACCCAGCACCTTAACTGTTTATTTATTATCCATCACCCAGCACCTTAACTGTTTATTTATTGGAAGTGGTTAGTGTATATATTTAGGATATTTAGTCTCCGTTGTATGTATTCCTTAATATTAATTTTATATTTTTTATTGAAGATGCTGCTGTAACGTGGGAATTTCCCAGTTTGGAATCAATAAAGTATACCTATCTATCTATCTATCTATCTATCTATCTATCTATCTATTGTATTTCAGCAATTAATCACCGTGCCGCAAATAACCACCTGGTTCTTATAAACGCCTGGGGTCTGCACACATTTTGCATATTAAACGCCCACCCGAATAACTGCCGGGGCGATTGTTTGCATTATATGTAGGTAACCCAAAATAAGGCTTTTCACCTTATTTTTGCAGAAGTAAACAGTTAGCCACACAATAACTGTGCGGCACTTCCGTTTTCTGTCAAAATAAGAGCGCTAGCTAATGTTAGAACAAAAGGGTGTACCATAATCTTAAATGGACAGACTGAAAATTGGACAGTAACTGTCATCACAATAATGGCCTGGTACTGAAATGAGGGACAATTGTACCTCATTTCAGGGTTAACAGACTCAGAGTTTTCACTAAACCTACTTTGTGAAACGGACCCCAGGTCTGTGCAAAAATAAATAAAGGCCTGCAGCGAATAGCCGCCTGGTTCTTTAAACGCCCGGGGTCCAAGTTCATTTGGCATATTAAACGCCCAGGCGATTAATTGGTAAAATACGGTATCTATCTATCTATCTATCTATCTATCTATCTATCAACCTGACACAATGCAATAGATAGATAGATAGATAGATATACTTTATTGATCCCAACCAGGGAAATTCTGGTGTTCCAGCAGCAACAGTAGAAACATACAATAAAGTTAACTAAAAAAGAATAAAGGCTAAAAATATACAGTCGAGACTATAAAGACTAAAGACTCAAAAAATACAATAAGGGCTAACCTAAGGAAAGGAGATACGAGATGTGAAAATATACATATGGAATGAGCATGACAATATACAGATGGCGCTGAAGTATATGCATGATTGTATAGATTGTATAGATAAGGAGAGTTAGTATGAAACCAGGAGACTAAGAACCAAGTGGCAGAACCTTTAACGCCCGGGACTGGGACAAGGAACTAACCGCCTTGATTCAGCCTCTTAAGGAATCCACTTCCCCTCCAGTCTGAAAAACAGTGTGAGTGTATATTAACTTAGGCTGTAATATACAGATAATAAATAATAAATAAAAAAATAAATAAACAGTTAAGGTGCTGAGTGATGGATAATAAATACACAGTTAAGGTGCTGGTAATGCAGTGTTAAGAACAGAACTATACAGCAGACAGTTGCAAGTCTCTGTCTGACAGATGTGATTTGTTGTACAGTGTGATGGCTTGTGGCAGGAATGATTTCCTGTATCTGTCCCTTCGACAGCGGAGCTGTAACAGTCTGTTGGAGAAGGAGCTCCGCTGTCTGTCCAGTGTGTGGTGGAGAGGGTGGTCGGGGTTATCCATGATGGTTAACAGTTTGTTCAGTGTCCTCCTCTCCACCACAGCCTCTATAGTGTCCAGTTTGCAGCCGATCACGGAGCCAGCCCTCCTGATCAGTTTATTGAGTCTGTTGGTGTCGCTGGCTCCGATGCTGCTCCCCCAACAAACCACGGCGAAGAAGAGTACGCTGGCCACAACAGACTGGTAGAAGATCTCCAACATCTTGCTGCACACGTTGAAGGATCTCAGCTTCCTCAGGAAGTAGAGTCTGCTCATCCCCTTCTTGTACACAGCTTCGGTGTTGGATTTCCAGTCCAGTCTGTTGTTGATGTTGACGCCCAGGTACTTGTAGTTCTCCACCTCCTCCACATCCTCTCCCAGAATACACAGTGACTGTGAAGCCGTCCTCTTCTTCCTGAAGTCAATCACCATCTCTCTGGTCTTGTTGACATTCAGCCTCAGGTGATTGCGTCCAGGCCACTCCACAAAGTTATCTACCACTGCTCTGTACTCCCCTTCCCTTCCCTCACTTATACACCCAACAACAGCCGAGTCATCAGAAAATTTCTGCAGGTGGCATGACTCGGAGTTGTACTGAAAGTCTGTGGTGTATAAGGTGAAAAGGAAAGGGGACAGTACAGTCCCCTGTGGAGCTCCTGTATCACTGACCACCGCGTCAGACAGGACACTGCCCAGACGGACAAACTGTGGCCTGCCTGTCAGGTAGTCAGTAATCCAGGAGACAATGGAGGTGTCGACACCCATCACCCACAGCTTCTCACCCAGCAGCAGAGGCTGGATGGTGTTAAAAGCACTGGAGAAATCAAAGAATGGGATTCTCACAGTGCTGCCACCACCATCCAGATGCATATGAGCTCGTTGCAGCAGGTAGATGACGGCGTCATCAACTCCCAAATGGGGCTGGTAGGCAAACTGTAGAGGGTCTAGCAGCTCCTTCACCTGCGGCCTCAGGTGGGCCAAGACCAGCCTCTCCAGCACCTTCATCAGATGAGATGTGAGGGCAACTGGTCGGTAATCATTGAGGTCCGATGGAGTCGACTTTTTTGGGACAGGAACCAGGCAGGACGTCTTCCACAGCAGTGGGACTCTCTCCTGACTCAGGCTCAGGTTGTAGAGGTGTTGGATGACAGAAGAGAGCTGGTTGGCACAGGTCCTCAGGATCCTGGGGCTGATACCATCAGGTCCTGCGGCTTTCCTCTGGTGGAGTCTCTCCAGCTGTCTCCTAACCTGGCCCGTAGTCACAGTCATGCGGGTGAGGGTGCCGGTTCCACAAAGAAATTTTGTAAAGGATGCTGCTGTCCCCACATTGTCTGGACTAACGTCTACTCTGTGACCAGTTAGTGATTTTTTTGTCTCTGTCTCATCAAGACGATAACATTTTCGGAAGTTGTAAAGTTTTTCATTGCTATCGTTGAAAACGTTATAGCCGTTAACTTACTTGTGATTGGCCCAACTGTATGCCACTCAGAAAACAGTCAACCAATCAGTGGAGAGGTGCTGATTCTCTCTTCTGATTGGCTAAACGAAGTGTGCTGCCACAGCTCCAGGAGAAAGGCAAGAGAGAGGAGCTGTGAAACTATATTTAGCGGACCACAGGTACTCAAAACCACAGGTACACAGGAAAAGCAGCCACACACACATTTGCTCGTCAAACAGTTTATTTAGTAAACAGGCATTCATTACAGTAAACACTTTGCTGGAACTCTAATTCTCTCTGTATGAACACAAAATATGTAACAAAATGTGTTGGGATGTGCTGCATCTCTAACATCAGCATCGACTCTGAAGCATCTCCTGCTGCTGCTCTCACTGTTTGCTTACATCTGGATGATGCTCGATGAAGCTTCTCCCACACACACACACACACACACACAGGACTGCGTTTCTACAGGTTCTCTCCAGTGTGGGTTCTCATGTGTTTGTTCAAGTGTCCTTTATGTGCAAACCCTTGACCACAGAGTGAGCAGGGGAATGGTTTCTCTCCAGTGTGGATTCTCATGTGTCGCTTGAGATGTCCTTTATCAGTAAACCCTTTACCACAGAGTGAGCAGACGAATGGTTTCTCTCCAGTGTGGATTCTCATATGTCTTTTGAGGTCTTCTTTATTGGTAAACCCTTTACCACAGAGTGAACAGGGGAATGGTTTCTCTCCAGTGTGGTTTCTCATGTGTCTGTTGAGGGTTCCTTTACGTGCAAACGCTGTACCACAGAGTGAGCAGGGGAATGGTTTCTCTCCAGTGTGGATTCTCATGTGTCGCTTGAGAGTTCCTTTCTGTGCAAACGCTGTACCACAGAGTGAGCAGGGGAATGGCTTCTCTCCAGTGTGGTTTCTCATGTGTAGGTTGAGGGTTCCTTTCTCAGTAAACCCTTTACCACAGAGTGAGCAGACGAATGGTTTCTCTCCAGTGTGGATTCTCATGTGTTTTTTGAGGTCTCCTTTATTGGTAACCCCTTTACCACAGAGTGAGCAGGGGAATGGTTTCTCTCCAGTGTGGTTTCTCATGTGTCTGTTGAGGGTTCCTTTACGTGCAAACGCTGTACCACAGAGTGAGCAGGGGAATGGTTTCTCTCCAGTGTGGATTCTCTTGTGTCTACTGAGGTCTCCTTTCTTGGTAAACTGTTTACCACAGAGTGAGCAGGGGAAAGGTTTCTCTCCAGTGTGGATTCTCATATGTAGCTCGAGGTTTGATTTCTGCGTAAACCCTTTACCACAGAGTGAGCAGAGGAACAGTTTCTCTCCAGTGTGGATTCTCATGTGTCTGTTGAGTTTTCCTTTCTTGGTAAACTGTTTACCACAGAGTGAGCAGGGGAATGTACTCTTTGCTGTGTTCTTGGTCTTGGAGCAGGAAGCTGGTTTCTCTCCCACATCAGGACTGTCATGACTGAGAGGGACTTCACTCAGTGGGTTTGAACCTGACTGAGCTTCTCTGGTCTCATCCCAGTCATCACTGTCATCCGTCTCAGCCTCAGAGGAAGGTTCTGGGTTCCTGGCTCGTTCCTCTTCACCATCTTCTGCTTCCATCTGTCCAGTGAAGTGGCGGGCGTCTCTGTTCCACTCAGCTTCCTCTTCATCATCCTCACTCTTCACAGTGACAGCAATGAACGGCAGCTTGGTGATATCTTTAAGCTGCTCTCCCCGCTGATTGGTCCAGAGTTCCTCCTGTTCCTCCTTAATGTGTGGGGACTCAAACTCCAGAGTGGGTGTCCGCTGAAGCTGCTCAGGGGGAACCTCTTCTTTACACACTACTGGAAAAAAACACACAGACACACACAATTATACTTGGAAGCTGACCCGAGCCTGTCAGCATCACTTCATGTCAGCATAATTCCTACTAAAGCTTTTAAAATGATCTGAAAGTTGTGGCTGAACAGACCCACGAACATGATATTACCCTGTGAAGGTTGTCCTTTAGAGTTGTTATTATCATGCACTGATATTGATATCATTAGTTGTTATTATCATGCATTGATATTGATATCATTAACTCACAGATGCTGCAGATTGTCTCTGTGTTTTCTTTTGAATCTTAACTGGCGGTTAGCCTCGCCTGTCAGGGTCCAGGTGAGTCGGTGATGTGAAAATGGCGTTTGAAAGTTACGAACCTCTGTGCAGTCGCACCTCCGGCAGCAAGATGGCGTCCAGGAGCCTCTGCTGCCTCTCCACCTTCAGTTTCAGGCGAGAGTTTTGCAGCTCGTACTCGGCCAGCGTCTCCTCTGGCAGAGCCAGCGTCTCCTCGGCGGCTGCAGTTTGTCGCCGCATCACCTGCGATCTCAGCTCGCAGAGTTCAGACATCTTCACAAACTTGGTCCTCCACTTCCTGCCGTCTGCAAGAGATCCGGCGTTTTGCTGCTTTGACCCAAAGAAAAATAGACTCAGAAATGAGTTTTTGTTTATTTTCTTCCTCGGCTGATGATTCCGATTTTGAGAATGTTGTTCTTTAAACCACTGTAGTCCAGTCTAGAGGTCTGCTGCAATGATGTGAGTTAATTGAAGTACACCGGCACACTGGTGAACTGACCCACGCAGAGAGCATCTGGGGCGGTGAGCTGACCAAGAGCAATGTCAGAGGAAGACCTTTATACAGTGACTATAGACGGTATGTAAATAGGCAGAGAACAAAAGGTGAGGGAAGCTATTGTGACGCAGTGATCAGGTAGGATGCCATTCGGAATGGGAACAAAAGGCATGAAAAGTGTTTGTGTTCACGCCCACAGGATTAAAGGCCAGGGCCAGACCACAGGATGGTCCAGTCAATTAGCGAGTCTGAATCATTTTTTCCCAGGTCCCGCAGGATTTTAGCCCAAATTTGCTCATCTGTTGGGCTCATTTCAACGCCGACTGTTTTATCAACCTGACAAAATACAATGCCGGTTCCACAAAGACATTTTGTAAAGGATGCTGCTGTCCCCACATTGTCTGCACTAACGTCTACTCCCTGACCAGTTAGTGATTTTTTGTCTCTGTCTCATCAAGACGATAACATTTTCAGAAGTTGTAAAATTTTTCATTGCTACCACTGATAATGTTACAGGTACGGGAGGGCACCACATAAACAGCTTATGCTCTCTCTTTAAACAGGAGAAATGAATGAGACAGAGAAACTCCACGTCTGTTTGTCTTCTCGCTCAGCAGAAAGAGGGATGAGGATTTAATAAAACATGTGCACTTTAAACCCATTGTTTTACTGTCAGTACATGTACACTGAGTGTTCTCCGTATAAAAAAACACAACTTCAAAATGAGATACAATTTCTCATCATTCAGCAAATACTATTATAGGCTTTATTTGATTAAATAAATCAAAATGACAATAACCAATGTTTTTACACTGTAGGTTGTTTTCTTCTAACTGAAAATAACACATAGCTTATACTACAAATTACATACGGTTCCTAAGTGCATGTTTCCTCCTTCAACTTAAATCCTTTACTGAAATGCATGAGCTGCAAGCAACAGGTGACGTCACCAGGCGCGAAAATACAGCTTCTACACTGTACACATATATGTCCACATCTTCATAAAACAAGCTTAATACCGGACATTAAAACATTCAGCGACATGTTAATATACTGCACTTCAATTACTTTTCTTAATCTACTATTCCACCAACCTGTAAACAGGAGAAATTAATGAGACAGAGAAACTCCACGTCTATTTGTCTTCTCGCTCAGCAGAAAGAGGAAAGCTGCAAAGCGGACCAAACTGACGTAAAGCCCCTGGGGCCCAGTAGACGCCACACTGCCCCCTGATGGTGATCACATGTTAATTACTCCTGATATGTACATGAAATATTTTAGTGCAAAGTTGGTGGAAACAGGTTGAACACCCCTTAACAAATACTCAAGAAAGGATGAATTATGAAATTACAAAAACAACCACAAATGTGATCACACTTTAGTGGGCATCACAATAGATAATAGATAACATTCCGGTTCCGGTGTTACGGATTAACTGGTTTCCGTGTTAACTGGTGACCTTTGTTTGTAAACGTCGGGCATCTGCAACAGCAGATGTTCTCATCACGGCGAGGGGACGCAGCTGACCTCGTGAACGCCTGAATGACTATTATTATCTCTCATAATTTTCTAGACTTGCCTAACTATCTGCTCAACTTCGCTTGTTGGTGGTTCATGTGGTTTAGTGAAACGGTGGGATCAGAAATCTACTCCATATTTTGCTTTATTTTCTTCAAAATAAAAAAATTATCCACCCGGGATTCGATACCGTGTGTGAAACTTAAAAGAAATGTTGTAAGTCATTTAATTAGACCACTAGACTATTGTACCTGTTGACGGCTGTATCTGACAATATAATACATGGCAGGCAATTTGAACCACACGGCCTCCTCCAGGTCTTGTATACTTCTGCCAGATTAACTTGTGACCGCTGTTGCGGCGACGCACACAAATCTGTCTCCACCTTCTGAAAAACCTTTAATAAAAGCTGAAAGTCTACACTTCAATCACGTCTTGATTACTTCAAATCCACTGTGGTGGTGTGCAAGGGCAACATTATGAATATTGTTTATCTGTCCAAATACTTGTGGACCTAACAGTAAACAAGTAAATAACGGATTGCACATAAATTCATCGTTTACTCTGAAAACATTGCAGATATTTATTTTGTAAAAAAAAAAATAACACACACACACACACACACACACACACACACGTATTTGTCAGGCAAAAACAACCACACAGCCTCTTGCTGTTTGCCAGATTAACTTGGGACCGCTGTTAAAAAACTATAGTGACTACAATGAATTTGTTACATCGCAACATGCATACAGCTGGCCCTGCAGTTTACAATATCGATTCCCCAGTGGATGCAACAACTGCAAACAGTTGTTTCGTGTGGTTTTATGAGATTACTTAGCCTTCATGATAAAATTTGATGCTGTCCTTTTTATAATAGCGTTGGATACAGCTGTTGCATCCACTGGGGAATCGATTTGTATTGTAAACTGCAGGGCCAACTGTATGCATGTTGCTCTGTGTCAAATTCATTGTAGTCGCTTTAGTCTATTTCCCCCAGATATCCTCCAAGCAAACAACATCTCCGATGCTCGACAAGCGCTGAGTTTGAGAGGCACTACAACGTGTGTGTGTGTGTGTGTGTGTGTGTGTGTGTGTGTGTGTGTGTGTGTGTGTGTGTGTGTGTGTGTGTGTGTGTGTGTGTGTGGCTGTTATCATCGCAATAACAGCGGTCACAAGTTAATCTGGCAGAAGTATACAAGACCTGGAGGAGGCCGTGTGGTTGTCATTGCCTGACATGTATTATATTGTCAGACAAAGCCCGCAACAGGTACGAAAGCGCAGTGATCTAATTAAATGACTTCCTACATCTCTTTTAAGTTTCACACCCGGTATCGAACCCCGGGTGGATCATTTTTTATTTTGAAGAAAATAAAGCAAAATATGGAGTAGATTTCTGATCCCACCGTTTCACTAAACCACATGAACCACCAACAAGCGAAGTTGAGCAGATAGTTAGGCAAGTCTAGAAAATTATGAGAGATTTAATAATAGTCATTCAGGCGTTCGCGAGGTCAGCTGCGTCCCCTCGCCGTGATTAGAACATCTGCTGTTGCAGATGCCCGACGTTTACAAACAAAGGTCACCAGTTAACACGGAAACCAGTTAATCCGTAACACCGGAACCGGAATGTTATCTATTATCTATTGTGATGCCCACTAAAGTGTTATCACATTTGTGGTTGTTTTTGTAATTTCATAATTCATCCTTTCTTGAGTATTTGTTAAGGGGTGTTCAACCTGTTTCCACCAACTTTGCACTAAAATATGTCATGTACATATCAGGAGTAATTAACGTGTGATCACCAGCAGGGGGCAGTGTGGTGTCTACTGGGCCCCAGGGGCTTTACGTCAGTTTGGTCCGCTTTGCAGCTTTCCTCTTTCTGCTGAGCGAGAAGACAAACAGACGTGGAGTTTCTCTGTCTCATTCATTTCTCCTGTTTACAGGTTGGTGGAATAGTAGATTAAGAAAAGTAACTGAAGTGCAGTATGTTAACATGTCGCTGAATGTTTTAATGTCCGGTATTAAGCTTGTTTTATGAAGATGTGGACATATATGTGTACAGTGTAGAAGCTGTATTTTCGCGCCTGGTGACGTCACCTGTTGCTTGCAGCTCATGCATGTAAAGGATTTTAGTTGAAGGAGGAAACATGCACTTAGGAACCGTATGTAATTTGTAGTATAAGCTATGTGTTATTTTCAGTTAGAAGAAAACAACCTACAGTGTAAAAACATTGGTTATTGTCATTTTGATTTATTTAATCAAATAAAGCCTATAATAGTATTTGCTGATTGATGATTTTTTATATGGAGAACACTGAGTGTACATGTACTGACAGTAAAACAATGGGTTTAAAGTGCACATGTTTTATTAAATCCTCCTCCCTCTTTCTGCTGAGCGAGAAGACAAACAGACGTGGAGTTTCTCTGTCTCATTCATTTCTCCTGTTTAAAGAGAGAGCATAAGCTGTTTATGTGGTGCCCTCCCGTACCTGTAACATTATCAGCGGTAGCAATGAAAAACTTTACAACTTCTGAAAATGTTATTGTCTTGATGAGACAGAGACAAAAAATCACTAACTGGTCACAGAGTAGACGTTAGTGCAGACAATGTGGGGACAGCAGCATCCTTTACAAAATGTCTTTGTGGAATCGGCATTGTATTTTGTCAGGTTGATAAAACAGTCGGTGTTGAAATGAGCCCAACAGATGAGCAAATTTGGGCTAAAATCCTGCGGGACCTGGGAAAAAATGATTCAGACTTGCTAATTGACTGGACCATCCTGTGGTCTGGCCCTGGCCTTTAATCCTGTGGGCGTGAACACAAACACTTTTCATGCCTTTTGTTCCCATTCCGAATGGCATCCAACCTGATCACTGCATCACAATAGCTTCCCTCACCTTTTGTTCTCTGCCTATTTACATACCGTCTATAGTCACTGTATAAAGGTCTTCCTCTGACATTGCTCTTGGTCAGCTCACTGCCCCAGATACTCTCTGCATGGGTCAGTTCACCAGTGTGCCGGTGAACTTCAATTAACTCACATCATTGCAGCAGACTTCTCGACTGGACTACAGTGGTTTTAAAGAACAACATTCTCAGAATCAGAATCATCAGCCGAGGAAGAAAATAAACAAAAACTCATTTCTGAGTCTATTTTTCTTTGTGTCAAAGCAGCAAAATTTCGGATCTCTTGCAGACGTCAGGAAGTGGAGGACCAAGTTTGTGAAGATGTCTGAACTCTGCGAGCTGAGATCGCAGGTGATGTGGCAACAAAGTGCAGCAGCCGAGGAGACGCTGGCTCTGCCAGAGGAGACGCTGGCCGAGTACGAGCTGCAAAACTCTCGCCTGAAACTGAAGGTGGAGAGGCAGCAGAGGCTCCTGGACGCCATCTTGCTGCCGGAGGTGCGACTGCACAGAGGTTCGTAACTTTTAAACGCCATTTTCACATCACCGACTCACCTGGACCCTGACAGGCGAGGCTAACCGCCAGTTAAGATTCAAAAGAAAACACAGAGACAATCTGCAGCATCTGTGAGCTAATATCAATATCAATGCATGATAATAACAACTAATGATATCAATATCATTCATTCATTCATTCATCTTCTAAACCGCTTATCCTCACTAGGGTCGTGGGGGGGTGCTGGAGCCTATCCCAGCGCACATAGGGCGAAGGCAGTATAATGATATCAATATCAATGCATGATAATAACAACTCTAAAGGACAACCTTCACAGGCTAATATCATGTTAGTGGGTCTGTTCAGCCACAACTTTCAGATCATTTTAAAAGCTTTAGTAGGGATTATGCTGACATGAAGTTGTTAGCTCCCGTTTCTTTTGTTGAAAGGCCAAGAACAGACCGGAGTCAGTCTTCAATTTTCTGATGAAATATTTATTATGGTCACATATAAAGCAAGGCAGCGCTGGTCTCAGTGTGACAGAGCTCTCGCAGGATCTCAGTCAGAAAGAGCCCCGATATCAGGAATTGATACACATTTATGTTCTTGGGCTGGGCCTGCCCCGTACATAGGTTGGACTTAAACGCAACCGAGAATAATTGGCCAGTTACCCAGACATGGACAGGCCAACCACTGTCCATGCCTTGTTTCTGGAATGTGCTATGCTATGTGTGTGAATGTTGACTGGGCGTGTATCTAATGCAACAGACCTAACTAACAAGATAGAGAAAGTACATCTGGCTTTTGGCAAGGCAAGGCAAGGCAAATTTATTTGTAGAGCACAATTCAACACAAGGTGATTCAAAATGCTTTACAGAGACATTAAAAGCAGCAAAACACAATTTAGTCAATAAAAAGGGAAATAGAATTGGGAATGATAGCGAAAATAAAATACAGTAACATAAATAAAAAGGGAAATAGAATTGGGAATGATAAAAATAAAAAGGGAAATAGAATTGGGAATGATAGCGAAAATAAAATACAGTAACATAAAATAAAAAGGGAAATAGAATTGGGAATGATAAAAATAAAAAGGGAAATAGAATTGGGAATGATAGCGAAAATAAAATACAGTAACATAAAATATCAACAGGCTCAGTACATTGCCTGAGCTATACGGACTTCCAGTCACCCCCTGCAGGGATGCCGACAGCCCAACCTCTTGATTCCTTGCTTTGTCTGTCCTCTGCTTAGCAGCCAAGCTGCCCTGAACTATGTAATACATTGGATAATGCAAGAAACATTGAACTATACGGCCAATTGTAACAATTCCCCCTTTTGACATAATTTTATTTTGTCAACAAAGCTAGGTCAGAATGTTATTCTTCATTGCGGTACCGCTTTAGGCGGAAAACCAGCCGGTCAGCCCCCCCCAAACTGCCAGTGATTCCCAGCCTAAATAAGCAACACAATCAAACATCAGATTTTTAATGCCCCCTTTTGGTATACTCTTACTTTATCAACAGCAAAAACCCATAATTTAAATCTTAAGCAGAAGCATATGTTCCTACCTTCCTAGCAACCTATATGTCAGCGGATATGTGTAAGCTGGCTATGTGTAAGTGTTATTAGCAACTATCAGCAGCAATTCTTCTTGCACAGTTTATGGAAAACAGTAAACATTTCTATGAAAGCCTATAAGTATCACGCCCCTATGTGTCTGCGAGTATATGTTTATGTATTAACATTAGCGTATATCGTGTCTATATGGGGTTCAGGGATACAAAAACGGTCTTCATTGTCTTCGTCCACTTCAGTCTCGTCCTCCCCGGGCTCAGGGAGGGAGACCACAGGAATCATCTCTCAGGGGTGTTAAATTAATCTATAAGGAGGTGGTGCAGGGAATTTATGCAGAAACTATCAAAATTTTCCAATTTTCGAATGCAGGTCAAGCCAATCAGCTAAGGGGATCCCTAAATGTTCTGCCAATTCTTCTGATGTGGTCTTTAAGCTATAGAGAGCTCGAGTTATAGAGCTGTCTGGTGCAGTATTGTCTGGGATGAAGACACAACAGTCCTGATGGGACATAACACACACACCTCCTTTTTTAGCTAAGAGGAAATCAAGGGCCAGTCTGTTCTGGCAAGTCATTAATGAAGGAGCAGCCAATTGTTCATGCAGACCAACGATAGCATTCCTTGTCATATTATTCAAACTTTGCATGTTAAAAATGGATGTAATTTATCTAAACATTCTTATTTATCATGACCCACCTGGGAAATGGATCAACACAGACAAGAAGGTATCTCTTGCCTTCAGGTTTGTTTTGAGCTCCCATATCAATAAAGTCAATTACTATCTTTCAGGAAGCATCTGTATCAGAAAAACTCCCCAGCCCTTTCAGCTCTTTCAAAGCTTTTAATATTTTAATTTGTTGTCATTTTAGAGCAATTCATTCTTCTTTTATTTTTCATAATCCAACACATCTGCATATTTTCCTTCATAACCCTGAATTTATTTATGTTGTCTAAATGTAAATAGCCTTCATTGCAGTCTGTCACACAACTTGTTTCTTGCAAGAACTTTCCATGGAAAGTGGATGGTTCTAATATTTCCAGACTATGTAATCTGAACTCAAATTATGTGTGTGCATTTCATGATTCCAATAATTCAAAGGCCTATCATTTAAAGCTATGGTGTAAATGCTTTGTGTGTGTGTGTGTGTGTGTGTAAGTGAATGCTATTTTATTATGGTTTAACTGAGGCTTCGGTTGCTTTTAAACTGCTTTTCATATTTTTTTTTAAATCTTGTTTTGTTTTTCTTTTCCAGTCACTATTCTTGTCTTTAGTTATTTCTCCTTTATTCTTCTGATGAAACACTGGAAATGGAAAACCCCCATAATTTCGTTATGCTTTTGCCATAATGACCGTTAAGATTTCTGATATCTGTTATCTGTTGCATTGTTGCCTCTTACCACTTTGCCATCTCCTTTTTGGTGTCCTCTGCGCTTGACTATAGCAACCTGATCTGGTTCAAGCAGGCCATGATAGAAATTAAGTAGCTGATTTAAGTGTTTAACGCGGGTGCCAGTTGAGCACAAAACATTTTCTTCTCCAGTGACACATTGTCCATGTGTATCATGTGAACTCCATAGGCTGAGGCATCGTGAATAGTGGTAGTTTTTCCTTCGCTAATTTACCTGTGTAATCATATTGTGGTGTGTGGAGGTCTTGTGGGTGTGAGTTTTGCTGTATGTGTTGGTTTGGATGGACAATGTTTGGCTCAGTGGCTCTAGCCTTCACAATGGGAAACATCCATTATCTCTACGTGGCCCTGATTTGGACCTGTTATTGTTTGGTCTGAGCAAGCGGGTGCAGGTTCAGCCATCCAGTGTTAGATAGCTTCTAATCATCGCCCTTGCCTCGGCATAGGGAGGGCGCAAGGTCATGGGTGCTGGAGCAATCTCAGTTGCTTTTGTTGAGAATGTTTTGTCTTAGGATCGGTATTCGTTTTTGGTAAGGATGTGTTATCTCTAAATGTGGTACAGTATGTCTCCGGAGAAGTTAGGGTCTTAAATGGCACCTGTTGTTTTTGGTTGTGCAGAGGACAAGGTCTGAATAGAAAATTTAACTTTTCCCAAAAAACAATGGCAATTCGCAAAAAATGTTTCTGTCCGTTTTAACTCTTTCCCTACTTTCTCTAACCCTCTGCCTACTTTCTCTAACCCTCTCTGCCACATTCCTGTTTCCTGCAACTTTGCTTTTTCCTGGTCCACACTACTTGCTGCCTGCTGCCAAAACAAGCTAAAAGCGCTCAGTTTTGGTGGAGCGCTTTCGCACCCCCCAAACATTCCCTTCTCTTGCATTTCCGTCACCCAATACACAAACCTATCAATGCTTTTCTCTTCTCCCTCCTTTGGAACCTTCCTCTGCCATCTTATCAATGTTTCTGTCTGAAAAAAAATTAACACTTATAAATAATTTTGGATAATAAAGTAAGATTCAATGAACCCACAATGTAAGCAATGCTAATTATGAATGTAAAACAGTGTGTTTTTAAGTGTTAAAAAATAACTCACCCTCCAATAATAAAATGGGATTTTCACCCCTGGTTCTCGGGCTGATGAATGCCAATTTTAATCAGTAGGTTTGTGATTTTGCTGTGCTTTTCTCTTTTGCACTAGCCTACTTTATGTTTCATTGTTTTAATGCTTCATCTATTTGTCAGTGATGCTGTTGTCTCTTTTTTCCAAAACAGCAGCTGAATAATAAATATAATAAACCAAAAATAATAAATCCATAAATCCATAAGTAAATTTTGAGTTTTATGACTCTGTAACTAACCACTGTCGGTCTTTATTTGGTCTTCTAAAACTAGGATTTCTGTTTTCTTCTTTTAGGCCCCCCTTTTTTTTATTAGCTTCTGTTAACCATTCTCTAGCCTGGGGCAGGCCATATTTATCATTTAGCTTTCTTTTCCCCTGCCCAACCTTTTCTATGTCTTTCACAAATTTTGAACATGTTCCTGGTGCTAGTTTGCATTAAATTCAAACTTTTTCCTCCATATTTTAGATTTTTATGTTCTTTGGATCTTTTTTGTCAGGTGACGTAGTGTGGTGGAAGGAAAGGCCAATTGAGGGTCAGTGTTGTTTTTCTTAGTTGCGTGGGACTTGGAGGTTTGGATCTCCCACCACAAAATAGGCACTGCAATAATCAATGTTAGTGTCACCAATATGGTTACTGCCACCCTGGTTCTACAGCCTAGTCTCCATAGCGGAGTCTTCCTCGACATCTTCATCATCAGGTGTCTGTCCAGTCTCTGGTACGGTTTCAACTCTAGTGTGGTCATTGTCAGCGCTCTCCGTGTCTAAGTGTGTCCCAGTCGGGGTCACGGGGGCAGTGTCAGTACAAGAGATTCCTAAGTCAGTCCGAACCTCAGTCAATGTTCCCTTCCATCTATCAATAACTTTGCAACATCATTAAATGCATACACGTGTTAGTCAGAGAGGGTGAATGGCTCAGCGCCCGGGGACCTGATTAAGAAGCTTCTACACGGAGCCTAGTACTCTGTGCGCTCAATCGCTGGGGGTTCTCCCAGTCTAACCACTCGTTTTAATTCACCACCTCTGCAACACCCTAAACTGAAAAAAAACGTTCCAATCTATTCCAATGCCCCCCTTATAGGACTACTTGAGATCTGTGTCAGGGCAGGAATTCTCGACCAGTCTCAACTGTTCGATACACTGCCACAGGCACAGTAAAAATATCAATCAAGTAGGAAACCACCCCACATTGGTATGAAAAATAACAAACTTTCCCTGTGTCCTTATAGAACCTTAGGCCTGTTGTCTACAGAAATACAGGAAATTTCACCTAGTGGCATCAGGATTTTCCCCGACATCAGAACCTTTTCCTGACATCAGAACCTTTTCCTGACATCAGAACCTTTTCCCGACATCAGAACTTTTTCCCGACATCAGAACTTTTCCCGACATCAGAACTTTTTCCCGACATCAGAACCTTTTTCCCGACATCAGAACCTTTTTCCCGGCATCAGAACTTTTTCCCGACATCAGGACCTTTTCCCGACATCAGGACCTTTTCCCGACATCTGACTTTCTCTGGCATAGGGCCTTTCCCTACATCGGGCTTTCCCCGGCACCAGACTTTCTCTGACAACACACCCAGCCGCATCAGGACATCTCCTGGCATCGGACTATTTGGCAATAATCCGGCATCGGACTATTTGGCAATAATCCGGCATCACTTTAAGCGGAAACTCTAGCGTCCCATAAAATTTTTAGATTCAACCAATTTAAACTAGACTAGGACACTTATTCACCTCCTCTCAAGTGAGTCTATGTGCTTGATACTTTACATGTGACCATTCAGTTGAAAAACACAACCAGTTATTTATTTTCCCATAATCTTAGGCTACTATGATTTTAGCAAATTTAGCGATCAGAGGGTAGCATTAATCAGACAATTTAATTTAGTATGTCCAATGTGCAGAAATTTCAGATGGAAAAAGGTTTTCTGCTTTACCTTTGTTTTAGGGCCCTGGAATTGTCTGAAAAAATTTCTCCTCCAATCGACTCCGGCGGTCCTCAATCGGACACGGTCTCAGAGTCAGTCAATCCGGGTCACCGGCACCAATTGTTAGCTCCCGATTCTTTTGTTGAAAGTCCAGGAACAGACCGGAGTCAGTCTTCAATTTTCTGATGCAATATTTATTATGGTCACATATAAAGCAAGGCAGCGCTGGTCTCAGTGTGACAGAGCTCCCGCAGGATCTCAGTCAGAAAGAGCCCCGATATCAGGAAATGATACACATTTATGTTCTTGGGTTGGGGCCTGCCCCGTACATAGGTTGGACTTAAACGCAACCGAGAATAATTGGCCAGTTACCCAGACATGGACAGGCCAACCACTGTCCATGCCTTGTCTCTAGAATGCATGATGCTATGTGTGTGAATGTTGACTGGGCGTGTATCTAATGCAACAGACCTAACTAACAAGATAGAGAAAGTACATCTGGCTTTTGCTTTGTCTGTCCTCTGCTTAGCAGTCAAGCTGCCCTGAACTATGTAATACATTGGATAATGCAAGAAACATTGAACTATACGGCCAATTGTAACAAAGTGATGCTGACAGGCTCGGGTCAGCTTCCAAGCATAATTGTGTGTGTCTGTGTGTTTTTTTTCCAGTAGTGTGTAAAGAAGAGGTTCTCCCTGAGCAGCTTCAGCGGACCCCCACTCTGGAGTTTGAGTCCCCACATATTAAGGAGGAACAGGAGGAACTCTGGATCAATCAGCAGGGAGAGCAGCTTCAGGATGTCACCAACCTGCCGTTCAGTGCTGTCCCTGTGAAGAGTGAGGACGATGAAGAGGAAGCTGAGTGGAACAGAGACGCCCGCCACTTCACTGGACAGATGGAAGCAGAAGATGGTGAAGAGGAACGAGCCAGGAACCCAGAACCCTCCTCTGAGGCTGAGACTGATGACAGTGATGACTGGGATGAGACCAGAGAAGCTCAGTCAGGTTCAAACCCACTGAGTGAAGTCCCTCTCAGTCATGACAGTCCTGATGTGGGAGAAAAACCAGCTTCCTGCTCCAAGACCAAGACCACAGGAAAGAGTAAAATCCCCTGCTCCCCTGCTCAGAAAGGAGACCTCAACAGACACATGAGAATCCACACTGGAGAGAAACCAATTCCCTGCTCAGTCTGTGGTAAAGGGTTTGCACGTAAAGGGCACCTCAAGCTACACATGAGAAACCACACTGGAGAGAAACCATTCCCCTGCTCACTCTGTGGTAAAGGGTTTAACAAGAAAGGAGACCTCAGCAGACACATGAGAATCCACACTGGAGAGAAACCATTCCCCTGCTCAGTCTGTGGTAAAGGGTTTGCACAGAAAGGAACCCTCGAGGTACACATGAGAATCCACACTGGAGAGAAACCATTCCCCTGCTCAGTCTGTGGTAAAGGGTTTGCACATAAAGGAAGCCTCGAGCTACACATGAGAATTCACACTGGAGAGAAACCATTCCCTTGCTCAATCTGTGGTAAAGGTTTTACACATAAAGGACACCTCAAGCTACACATGACAAACCACACTGGAGAGAAACCGTTCCCTTGCTCACTCTGTGGTACAACGTTTGCACAAAAAGGACACCTCAAGCAACACATGAGAATCCACACTGGAGAGAAACCATTCGTTTGCTCACTCTGTGGTAAAGGGTTTACTGATAAAAGACACTTCAAGCTACACATGAGAATCCACACTGGAGAGAAACCATTCGTCTGCTCCCTCTGTGGTAAAGGGTTTGCACATAAAGGAAACTTAAACAAACACATGAGAATCCACACTGGAGAGAAGCCGTTCCCCTGCTCACTCTGTGGTAAAGGGTTTGCACATAAAGGACACCTCAAGCTACACATGAGAATCCACACTGGAGAGAAACCATTCCCCTGCTCACTCTGTGGAAAAGGGTTTACCAAGAAAGGAGACCTCAACAGACACATGAGAATCCACACTGGAGAGAAACCGTTCCCCTGCTCACTCTGTGGTAAAGGGTTTACTGATAAAGGACACCTCAAGCGACACATGAGAATCCACACTGGAGAGAAACCATTCGTCTGCTCCCTCTGTGGTAAAGGGTTTGCACATAAAGGAAACTTAAACAAACACATGAGAACCCACACTGGAGAGAACCTGTAGAAACGCAGTCCTGTGTGTGTGTGTGTGTGTGTGTGTGTGTGTGTGTGTGTGTGTGTGTGTGTGTGTGTGTGTGTGTGTGTGTGTGTGTGCGTGTGTGTGTGTGTGGGAGAAGCTTCATCAAGCATCATTCAGATGTAAGCAAGCACGAGTGTGTCAGTGAGAGCAGCAGCAGGAGATGCTTCAGAGTCAATGCTGATGTTGGAGATGCAGCACATTCCAACACATTTTGTTACATATCTTGTGTTCATACAGAGAGAATTCGAGTTCCAGCAAAGTGTTTACTGTAATGAATGCCTGTTTACTAAATAAACTGTTCGACGTGCAAATGCAGACAGTGTGTGTGTGGCTGCTTTCCCTGTGTTTCTGTGGTCTCCTATGCAGCAGCTACCAAAGTTGGCTCCAGGGCTCGGCCTCGGCCCCTCAGATTGCGAGCCAGGAAATTCCCACGTTACAGCAGCATCTTCAGTAAAAAACATAAAATAAAATTAAAATTAAGAAGTATATACAGTAGAGACTAAATATACTAAATATATACACTAAAGACAATAAGGGCTAAGTATATATAATAAGCTAACTTAAGAATATGCGATGTTGGAATGTGAGATATACCGATGTTAATAATTAATATGACAGATGAAATATACAGATAGTAGATAGCATGGCACAGGGTAAGCTTGAAACCATGAAACCAAGTAGCAGAACCCGACGCCCGGTACTGGGATTTGGGAACTGTCCAACTTGATTCGGCCCCATGGAATCATCACTTCCAATAAATAAACAGTTAAGGTGCTGGGTGATGGATAATAAATAAACAGTTGAGGTGCTGAATAATGGATAATAAAATAAAATAAACAATTGACTGCAGAGAGTTGTGAGTCTCTGTCAGAGAGATGTGAGTTATTGTACAGTATGATGGCTTGTGGCAGGAATGATTTCATGTATCTGTCCCTTCGACAGCGGAGCTGTAACAGTCTGTTGAAGAAGGAGCTCCGCTGTCTGTCCAGTGTGTGGTGGAGAGGGTGGTCGGGGTTATCCATGATGGATAACAGTTTGTTCAGTGTCCTCCTCTACACCACAGCCTCCACAGTGTCCAGTTTGCAGCGATCACGGAGCCAGCCCTCCTGATCAGTTTATTGAGTCTGTTGGTGTCACTGGCTCCTATGCTGCTCCACCAACAAACTACAGTGAACAAGAGTACGCTGGCTACAACAGACTGGTAGAACATCTCCAACATCTTGCTGCACACATTGAAGGATCTCAGCTTCCTCAGGAAGTAGAATCTACTCATCCCCGTCTTGTAGACAGCTTCGGTGTTGGATTTCCAGTCCAGTCTGTTGTTGATTTTCACACCCAGGTACTTGTAGTCCTCCACCTCCTCCACATCCTCTCCTAGAATGCACAGTGACTGTGAAGCTGTCCTCTTCTTCCTGAAGTCGATCACCATCTCTCTGGTCTTGTTAACATTCAGCCTCAGGTGATTGCGTCCAGCCCACTCCACAAAGTTATCCACCACTGCTCTGTACTCTTCTTCCCTTCCCTCACTTGTACACCCAACACCAGCAGAGTCATCAGAAAATTTCTGCAGGTGGCATGACTCGGAGTTGTACTGAAAGTCTGTGGTGTATAAGGTGAAAAGGAAAGGGGACAGCACAGTCGCCTGTGGAGCTCCTGTATCACTGACCACCGCGTCAGACAGAACACTGCCCAGACGGACAAACTGTGGCCTGCCTGTCAGGTAATCAGTAATCCAGGAGACAATGGAGGTGTTGACACCCATCACCCACAGCTTCTCACCCAGCAGCAGTGGCTGGATGGTGTTAAAAGCACTGGAGAAATCAAAGAATGGGATTCTCACAGTGCTGCCACCACCATCCAGATGCATATGAGCTCGTTGCAGCAGGTAGATGACGGCGTCGTCAACTCCCAAATGGGGCTGGTAAGCAAACTATAGAGGGTCTAACAGCGCCTTCACCTGCAGCCTCAGGTGGGCCTAGACCAGCCTCTCCAGCACATTCATCAGATGAGATGTGAGGGCAACTAGTCGGTAGTCATTGAGGTCCGATGGAGTCGACTTCTTCGGGACAGGAACCAGGCAGGACGTCTTCCACAGCACCGGGACTCTCTCCTGACTCAGGCTCAGTTGTAGAGGTGTTGGATGACAGACGACAGCTGGCTGGCACAGGTCCTCAGGATCCTGGGCTGATACCATAAGGTCCTGCGGCCTCACTCTGGTGGAGTCTCTCCAGCTGTCTCCTAACCTGGCCCGTAGTCACAGTCATGCGGGGGAGGGTGCTGGTGTCTTCAGTGGAAAAGAAGGTAGAGGGGGAGGGGAGGAGAGGTGCTGCACAGGAGTGCTAACCACAGGGGGGAGAGGGAGGAGGGTTGGAATGCAGTGGGTGTGTGGGGGTCTGGATGTGTGAGGGAGACAGAAGGCTGTGAGCTGAACCTGTTAAAGAAACCGTTCAGCTCATTGGCTCTCTCCTAGCTGCCTTATAGTTGCCTTTGTCTCCCTTTACATCCTGTGATCTGCTTCATCCCAGTCCACACATCACTCACATTGTTCTGCTGGAGTTTGGCCTCCAGCTTCCTCCTGTAGCTGTCTTTGCACCCCCTCAGTTTCTCCCTGAGTTTGTGCTGCACTCTCCTCAGTTCCTCCTTCTCCAGACTTGAAAGCCATCTTCTTCTTGTTAAGGAGTGCTTTCAGGTCGCTGGTGATCCATTGCTTGTTGTTGGGGAAGCAGCGTACAGTCCAGGTTGGCATGGTGGTGTGTTCACAGAACCTGATGTATTCTGTGATGCAGTCCGTCATGTTGTTGATGTCCTCCCCGTGTGGCTCACAGAGTACATCCCAGTCCGTTGTCTCGTAGCAACTAATAGAGAAACTAATAGAGCTTGTCAAGTTTAATGGAACGTTGTTACGCCGTCATTTTATTCCTTATACATCTGGGATTGTGTGGTCAGTGAGAGGCGGCACGCCAAAAATTGGTAATTTTTGAGTGTGTGTGTGTGAGTATTTGTTAAGGGGTGTTCAACCTGTTTCCACCAACGTTGCACTAAAATATTTCATGTACATGTAACCCAGCGAGACGATGGCTCCTCGCTCCCCGGCCCCGGCGGAATCCCGGGAACCCTCCTGCACGCCCAGGTGGAGAAGAGTGACTCTGCGTTGTGTTAAGGGCGGGTGTGTCTTGTGGGAGAGAAACGGAGCCAGGTTCTTTTAATGCGGTCGAGACTTTTATTTTGCCTTCACCGGAACCAGCAGTCATCTCAGACACCTTGCAGAGCAATGCGAAGCATTTTTTTAGTATTACAAAAAGTGCAAAATAAAAGATTGATTCAATATGTCTTTTCTAGACAGTAGATCAACTGAAACACACGCGACCAACAAAAAACACCTGGGCGAGCTGTAACTAAGGTAACACTGGGACAGCTAGCCAAAATTATGGCAAGAACACGGTTTGTAAATTTCGACACGGATTAATCAGTTTGCCGCTAAAACTCACATGAACCTGCACTTAAACATCTTAACATTCAACTACCGACACAAATTGGGTGGATGGGTGGTGTTAGTTCTTAGATTTCAATGCTTTCTGCTAACTGCAGTTTTAACACAGCTTACCTTGCAGAGCAATGCGAAGCATTTTGAAAATACGGTGCCCTGCACGGGACAAAACTAGTGCGTACGGCAAGCGGCACAATAACAAAAACAAGGCAAGAGCAGCACCTAGCGGTCACTTTATGTCACTACCTTACATCCATATCAGGACTAATTAACGTGTGATCACCAGCAGGGGGCAGTGTGGTGTCTACTGGGCCCCAGGGGCTTTACGTCAGTTTGGTCCGCTTTGCAACTTTCCTCTTTCTGCTGAGCGACAGACGTGGAGTTTCTCTGTCTCATTCATTTCTCCTGTTTACAGGTTGGTGGAATAGTAAATTAAGAAAAGTAATTGAAGTGCAGTATATTAACATGTTGCTGAATGTTTTAATGTCCAGTATTAAGCTTGTTTTATGAAGATGGGGACATATATGTGTACAGTGTAGAAGCTGTATTTTCGCGCCTGGTGACGTCACCTGTTGCTTGCAGCTCATGCATTTCAGTAAAGGATTTCAGTTGAAGGAGCAAACATGCACTTAGGAACCGTATGTAATTTGTAGTATAAGCTATGTGTTATTTTCAGTTAGAAGAAAACAATCTACAGTGTAAAAACATTGGTTATTGTCATTTTGATTTATTTAATCAAATAAAGCCTATAATAGTATTTGCTGAATGATGAGAAATTGTATCTCATTTTGAAGTTGTGTTTTTTTTTATATGGAGAACACTGAGTGTACATGTACTGACAGTAAAACAATGGGTTTAAAGTGCACATGTTTTATTAAATCCTCCCTCTTTCTGCTGAGCGAGAAGACAAACAGACGTGGAGTTTCTCTGTCTCATTCATTTCTCCTGTTTAAAGGGAGAGCATAAGCTGTTTATGTGGTGCCCTCCTGTACCTGTAACATTATCAGCGGTAGCAATGAAAAACTTTACAACTTCTGAAAATGTTATCGTCTTGATGAGACAGAGACAAAAAATCACTAACCAGTCACGGAGTAGACGTTAGTGCAGACAATGTGGGGACAGCAGCATCCTTTACAAAATGTCTTTGTGGAACCGGCATTGTATTTTGTTAGGTTGATAAAACAGTTGCCGTTGAAATGAGCCCAACAGATGAGCAAATTTGGGCTAAAATCCTGCGGGACCTGGGAAAAAATGATTTAGACTCGCCAATTGACTGGACCATCCTGTGGTCTGGCCCTGGCCTTTAATCCTGTGGGCGTGAACACAAACACTTTTCATGCCTTTTGTTCCCATTCCGAATGGCATCCAACCTGATCACTGCGTCACAATAGCTTCCCTCACCTTTTGTTCTCTGCCTATTTACATATCGTCTGTAGTCACTTTATAAAGGTCTTCCTCTGACATTGCTCTTGGTCAGTTCACTGCCCCAGATACTCTCTGCGTCGGTCAGTTCACCAGTGTGCCGGTGTACTTCAATTAACTCACATCATTGCAGCAAACCCAACATTCTCAAAATCAGAATCATCAGCCGAGGAAGAAAATAAAAAAAAACTCATTTCTGAGTCTATTTTTCTTTGGGTCAAAGCAGCAAAACGTCGGATATCTTGCAGACGGCAGGAAGTGGAGGACCAAGTTTGTGAAGATGTCTGAACTCTGCAAGCTGAGATCGCAGGTGATGCGGCGACAAACTGCAGCCGCCGAGGAGACGCTGGCTCTGCCGGAGGAGACGCTGGCCGAGTACGAGCTGCAAAACTCTCGCCTGAAACTGAAGGTGGAGAGGCAGCAGAGACTCCTGGATGCCATCTTGCTGCCGGAGGTGCGACTGTACAGAGGTTCGTAACTTTTAAACGCCATTTTCACATCACCGACTCACCTGGACCCTGACAGGCGAGGCTAACTGCCATTTAAGATTCAAAAGAAAACCCAGAGACAATCTGCAGCATCTGTGAGATAATGATATCAATATCAATGCATGATAATAACAACTAATGATATCAATATCAATGCATGATAATAACAACTCTAAAGGACCAACTTCACAGGCTAATATCATGTTAGTGGGTCTGTTCAGCGACAACTTTCAGATCATTTTAAAAGTTGTAGTAGAGATTATGCTGACATAAAGTGATGCTGACAGGCTCAGTTCAGCTTCCAAGCATAATTGTGTGTGTCTGTGTTTTTTCCAGTAGTGTGTAAAGAAGAGGTTCCCCCTGAGCAGCTTCAGCGGACCCCCACTCTGGAGTTTGAGTCCCCACACATTAAGGAGGAAAAGGAGGAACTCTGGATCAATCAGCAGGGAGAGCAGCTTCAAGATATCACCAAGCTGCCGTTCACTGCTGTCCCTGTGAAGAGTGAGGACGATGAAGAGGAAGCTGAGTGGAACAGAGACGCCCGCCACTTCACTGGACAGATGGAAGTAGAAGATGGTGAAGAGGAACGAGCCAGGAACCCAGAACCCTCCTCTGAGGCTGACACTGACGACAGAGATGACTGGGATGAGACCAGAGAAGCTCAGTCAGGTTCAAACCCACTGAGTGAAGTCCCTCTCAGTCATGACAGTCCTGATGTGGGAGAGAAACCAGCTTCCTGCTCCAAGACCAAGAACACAGCAAAGAGTACATTCCCCTGCTCACTCTGTGGTAAACAGTTTACCAAGAAAGGAAAACTCAACAGACACATGAGAATCCACACTGGAGAGAAACTGTTCCTCTGCTCACTCTGTGGTAAAGGGTTTACGCAGAAATCAAACCTCGAGCTACATGTGAGAATCCACACTGGAGAGAAACCTTTCCCCTGCTCAGTCTGTGGTAAAAGGTTTGCAAAGAATGGACATCTCGAGCTACACATGAGAATCCACACTGGAGAGAAACCATTCCCCTGCTCACTCTGTGGTACAGCGTTTGCACCGAAAGGAAACCTCAACGCACATGTGAGAATACACACTGGAGAGAAAACATTCCTCTGCTCACTCTGTGGTAAAGGGTTTGCACAGAAAGGAAACTTCAACAAACACATGAGAACCCACACTGCAGAGCACCTGTAGAGACGCAGTCCTGTGTGTGTGTGTGTGTGTGTGGGTGGGTGCATAATTTTTAATATGAACTGGCATAACCTGTGTAACTAGCAGAAATAAAAGAGGACTCAGTGGACAGCCTTGTCTAATTCCCCGCCTGATATCAAATCTGGGGGTTGTTCCGTTTGTTAGGCTCACTGAGCCATTGCATCCTTTATATAAGGTTTTGACCACTTTCAGAAATCTTTCTCCAAAACCCAAAAATTTAATAATCCAGGGGCCTCATTTATCAACCGTGCGTACGCACAGATGTGTGCGTAATGGGTGCGTTAGAACATTCCCACGCACAGTATGGGATTTATCAACTTGTACTTTTGCGTAGGAACATGTGTAAATTTAAGTAAAACTCTTACCATGCATACACACAAAACCTAGTGGTAGAACAGTGAAACCACAAATAGAACGCACGAAGAGAGTCACAGTGTTCAGCAACTTCACACGTTCCCTGTTTCTTCTAATTAATAAAAAATCCCAATTAGTAATTTAGCGGACAATTTCAATAATTGATGTAACAAGTTATAAAAGACAGCTGTGACAGGACAACCTGAAAAGAAAACTTGAAGTGCAAGTGCCATGGCTTATCTTGCACTATTGGAGGATTTGGAGAACCGTTTTCAAAGAGCTGACAGTGAGAGCACAGGGTGGCATCTGAGCAGGTACCGCTTCCCCAAAAACATACTGATGGATTTATGCCGTGATTTACAACCAGTTTTTAAGTGAGAGACAAAACGCACCAAAGCCATCCCAGTGCGCATCCAGCTCCTGTGGGATTTTTGGCCACCGGAACATTTCAGTTAGAGTTTGGAGACATATGTGGCATTTCGCAGCCAACACTAAGCAGAATCATGCCGGCAGTGTTGGATGCAATAATTTCTCTGGCCCCAACTTATATTCAGTTCCCATACAGACATCACCAACAAGCGGAAATTCAACGAAGATTTCACGCCGTCACCGGATTCCCAAACATAATTGGAGCCATAGATTGCACCCACATCGCAATAAAAACACCACCACACAATCCAATTTCATTCAATCAATGCACAAATAATCTGCGATGCAAATATATCTCTGTTAAACGTTGTTGCCCGGTGGCCTGGAGGAACGCACGACTCATCTATTCTGCAGAAAAGCTCTGTGGGTGTGCACATCCAAGCAGGAGCTGTTGAGGATGGCTGGCTTATTAGTGAGTGTTACAACGTTTTGAAATTATTTTCTGGGCTTCGTATGGTTTATTATAACAGCTCTATAGGTAATCGGGGATAACCTCTGAAGCCGTGGTTAATGACCCCCAGAGCCAACCCGAGGACCCGCAGGAGCAGCACTACAACCGGGCTCATGCGCGTTGAAGAACCATCATTGAGCGCGCCTGCTAAATGGCCGAGGAAAAAATCCATTCATGCGCTCTTAAAGGGATTGCGGCTACCATATATGGTCAATTGGAGGCGTTTCTGAATGCAAATGAGCCTAACCATGCACGAGCATGGCAGTTTAGAACAGGTGGGATTTATCATCACAGATTGCTTACTGGCGCGCGTACGACCGGTGTCCGCACGTTTGACCAGTCACTTGTCCGCACGTTTGACCAGTCACTTGTTCATTAAAAAATGAACAAGTGACTAGTTATTTTGTTATTTGTTTTTTAATCTAACACCAAAATCCAAAATATACCTGGTTTTTCAAAGTTCAATTTTAGGCTCGGATCAAAAATACGAAATGGAAAAACGGGAATCAGGACTCAATTTGATTTTATTATTTAATTGGTCCGGTTTACGTGACCCAGAAGTTTGGTAATGAGCGGTAGCTCACAGCAGATCACAGCAGCCAGGTGCATTCAGTCCCGCCACCCTGATCACCGCCACCATGGATAATTATTACGTGTTGTTTCGAGGACCACAGCGTGTGACTCTAAAACAAGAGGACATGACAACTGAAAAAAATCAGCTGAGCTTCTTAACAATGATGGATAGTAGCTCTGGAGACCTTCTTAACACATCTGGGAAAACCGGCCCTTTTCTGTGAAATTACACAGTGGCGGTTCTGCCTATGTTGCCGCCCTAGGCGAAATTACTGGCTTGCGCCCTTCCATGTTACTACTCCTACCGCGGCGCCAGTCGGCCACGGCATTAGGCGGGCCGGCCGCGGCACCGGACGGCATCAGGCGGACAGGTGAGCGTCCGGTGCCGCTCAGCTCAGTTGATCTTTTCCCTCAACTAAAGTTTTGTGGGGTGGGGACTTTAACACAGTTATGGATGAAAGCATGGATAGATGGCCTTCAAGAGAGAAACAAATAAATGAATTAGAAAATGTTTGCAACAGGATAAGTTTCATTGATATGTGGAGACATAGAAAATCAGATAAAAAAAAAACATATACAGATAGATAGATAGATAGATAGATACTTTATTCATCCCGCAGGAAATTCACATAAGCAATAGCTTATATAAGCATACATGGAGCAATAGAGATGGGTTTCTTCAATCAAGGATAGATTTCTGGTTAATTTAATCTGATACTGAAAAGTGGATTCAGTCACAATAGAACCTACAGTTCTTACAGATCACAAAAGTGTAACAATCAGAATTAATATGGGGACAAGGAGACACAACTCTAATGGTGAATATTGGAAACTAAACAAAATTCTCATACATGACAAAGAAAAAAAAAAAAAAAAAAAGCCCAAGAAGTCATATTATATTATTATGAACTTTATTCTAGACTCAGGTCCATATAAAAATATCATAGATAAATATTGGAAACAAGCAAAGGTTCTAAACAATTTTGAGCAATGCTGGGAACTAATGAAGTTTGAAATCAGGAATTTGGCTATATTAGTAAGTAAAAGAATCTCTAAAAGGAATTTAAAAAACGAATCTCAAATTCTTGGAAAAATTATGAGTCTATCAGGCAAATGAAACCTGTCTGAAGAAGAAGGGAAAGAACTGACAACTGCACAAGCAGAACTTGACAAAGCATATGAAGATAAGGCCAGAGGCACTTTTATCAGATCCAGAAGAAAATGGCAAGAACAAGGTAAGAAATGCACCAAATACTTTTTTAATCAGAAAAAAAGAAACTTTGAGCTATCTTCATTGAGTAAACTCAAAATGAATGGCCTAATATGTGATGATGAAAAGAAAATCTCACAATTTGTGGCCAGTTTCTATAAGGAACTGTATGGGGCAGATCAACTGGATGAAAATGGTATGGCGGTGTTTCTGAAAGGAATAGAACCAGAGACTAAAAAAACTGATGATAATTTTAAATCAATATGTGATCAAAAAATCAATATAATAGATGTACAAGACTGTATTAATGCATTAAAAGACAACAAATCTCCAGGTAATGATGGACTAATAGGGGAGTTTTACAAAGATTTCAATCAAACACTAGCACCATTTTTAGGAGCCATGTTTGAGGAAGCTATAGGAAAAGAGGAGTTTCCTCCAACCCTGAAACAAGGTCTTATTAAATTAATTCCAAAGCCACAAAAAGTTAAACTTAACATTGAGAACTGGAGACCAGTCAGTCTACTGAATAATGATGCGAAAATCTTTGCTTTGATCTTTGCCAAAAGATTAAAGCTTGGATTAAATGAAATTATTGATGAAGAACAATCTGGTTTTATGCCTGGAAGAAACATAACCAATAATATACGACTAATACTGGATATCAAATCAAATCAAATCAAATTTTATTTATATAGCACCTTTCATACATAAAACAAATGCAACACAAAGTGCTTTACATTAAAATACATACAACCCTAATCCCCCACCCCCTCATACTCACCCACACACGCACACACACACAAGTACAACATATTTCACACATGCATACACTCCAGGCATACACCCCACCACGCCCCAGCCCACCCCAACCCAACCCAAAGATAGAATAAAATATGGCTGAGCACTGAGGGACCAGATGAGGAAACACCATTCATTCTTTGGGAGCCATCCACACCGGGAGGCGTCCCAGCCCACGACTACAGGGGGCACCACCACAGAGACCACCCCGACCCAGACAGATAGGAGCCCACACCACGGCCATAAGGCCCTGGAGCAGGGCCCCCAACCATCCAGGCCAGGACAACCCCCAGGACGGCACCCCCCGCAGGCAGGCCAGATACAGCTCCCGGTGTGGAGGGCCCCCATGAGGAAAACACTGGAGCTAAAAACTAAAAGATAACAGAGTAAAATACAATCAATACTAAACGGAATAGAGAAGAAATAAGTAAATAAATTATATATATATATATATATATATATATATATATACATAAACATATAAAAAATGAAGTGTAATAAATGATAATAAATTAAAAACAATAAAACAATGCAGGCAACATAAATATGTATTAAAAAGTAAAAAAAAGAAATTATTAATCAGCAACTAAAAGCAGTAAAAACAATAGAAGCAGCAGAAAAGAGTGGAAATAGAATCAGATAAAAGCCAGATTAAAAAGGTGGGTCTTGAGCCTGTCTGAGCAGCCCTGAGGTTCTCCGGCAGGCTGTTCCACAGACGTGGGCCATAATAATAAAATGAAGATTCACCATGGGTTTTTGTTCTAACGTTGGGAACAGTTAAAAGACCGGTACCGGAGGACCTCAGGGTGCGCGAGGGCTGGTAGGGTAAAAGCAGGTCAGATAGATAAGAAGGCCCAAGGCCGTTAAGACACTTAAAAACTAATAAAAGAACCTTAAAATCAATCCTGAAACGCACAGGGAGCCAATGCAGTGATTTTAAAACTGGTGTAATATGAGCTCGCTTTCTGGTCCTCGTCAGAACACGTGCAGCTGAGTTCTGGAGTAACTGAAGGTGTGAAATACTCTTTTTGGGGAGACCAGAAAGCAGGGCATTACAATAATCTAAACGACTAGAGATAAAAGCATGCATTAGCACCTCTGTGCTGGCCAGAGAGAGAAACGGGCGCACTCTGGCTATGTTCTTAAGATGATAAAATCCTATCTTTGTTATACTTCTAATATGTGGAATAAAATCAAGCTCAGAGTCGAAAAGGATGCCCAGATTTTTGACACATTTTGCGGGTTTAAAATCCTTTAATTTTGGTAAAAGTTTCTCTCTCTTGCCTTCAGGGCCAATAACTAAAACTCTGTTTTGTCCTGGTTGAGCTGTAGGAAGTTCTCTGCCATCCATGACTTTATATCTAAAATACAATTTAAAAGGGTATCAATAGGCCCTGTGTCATCAGGGGACACAGCAATGTAGAGCTGTGTATCGTCAGCGTAGCTGTGAAAATTGATGCCGTGTCTCCTGATGATGTCCCCAAGGGGAAGCATATAGAGATTAAAAAGTATTGGACCTAAAATTGAACCTTGGGGCACCCCACACTTCATTTCATGGGTTCTAGAGGAACATGTATCCAAACTTACGAAAAACCGGCGATCTGTGAGATAGGAATAAAACCAGTTAAAAACAGTACCAGAGAGGCCCACCAGGTTTCTGAGTCTGTTTAATAAAATGTGGTGATCTACTGTATCAAAAGCAGCGCTTAGATCCAGTAGCACCAGGACTGAGAGCTTCTGTGAGTCCATGTTACACCTGAGATCATTAACAATCTTCAGGAGGGCTGTCTCGGTACTGTGGTTCATCCTAAAACCAGATTGATATTGATCTAAAATATTATTTCTGTTTAAAAAATCATTTAATTGGATAAAAACCAGTTTTTCTAAAATTTTACTTAAAAAGGGTAAGTTGGATACAGGTCGGTAGTTATTAAGAATGTTAGGGTCCAAATTGCTCTTCTTCAGAAGGGGCTTCACCACTGCCGTTTTAAAGGCAGCGGGGAAGACACCTGTCTGGAGGGAGCAATTTACAATATTTAAAAGTTCAAACTCAAAGAATCCATAAAACGTCTTTAAGAGTGATGTGGGAATTGGATCTAAAAGGCAGGTTGTTGGGTTAACTCGGGAGAAAACTCGACCAAGCATCTCTGCATCAACCAGGACAAAATGTTCCAGTATTTCCTCTGGTAAAAGCAATGGCTCAGGACTATTAAAAGCAACACTGTTTTGTGATAAAAAAAAGTAGATCTAATGACATCAATCTTACTTCTGAAGTGGTCTGCAAAGTCCTCACATAGAGCATCAGTTGGTACCATGGAGGACTTTTTAAAATCGGTGTTTATTAAAAGATCAATTGTGGAGAAGAGGAATTTATGGTCATTCTTTTTAACTGAGATAAGTTTTGAAAAGTGGGAAGTTCTTGCCTGTTTAACTGCGTTATTATAAATTTTGAGTTTTTCACAGAATATTTCATGGTGTACTGTCAGTTTTGTTTTCCTCCACTTCCTTTCAGCACTCCTGCACTTTCTTTTCAGACTCTTAATTTCAGAATTTATCCAGGGGGATGTAGATTTAGTTTTTATCGTTTTAGTTAAAAGTGGAGCCACTGAGTCGAGGGCTAACCTCAGTTTAGTGTTAAAATTATCGACAATAAAATCACAGGGTGCAGGTAAAATTTCAGCGGGGGTATTATATAAAATCTCAATAAAATTTGCAGCCACTCCAGAAGTAAGATGGCGTTTCCTCACTGTTCTCACCGGGGCCTCCTGTTGAATAAAACTGGTAACTTTAAAAAACACACAATAGTGATCTGACACAGCCAGGTCGACAACAGAGGACACACCAGTGGACAGGCCATAGGTTATGACCAAATCCAGGGTGTGTCCTCTGTTGTGAGTGGGCTGTGTGACATGTTGCGTAAAATCCATACAGTTTAATATATTTAAAAATTCAATAGTAATGGGATCTGAAATGTTATCTATGTGTAAGTTAAAATCACCAGTTATTATCACTCTGTTATATGAGGAGTGTATAATTGATAAAAGTTCAGAGAATTCACTGATAAAAGAGGAGGCATGCTTAGGTGGTCTATAAATTGCCATACATAAAATAGGGGGACTGCTAAAAACAAATGCATGACATTCAAATGTAGTGTAATTATTTTGTGGAATTTCCTTCGTTAAAATAGAGTTAGAGAAAATTGTTGCAGTCCCACCACCTCTTTTACCACTCCTGTTAGAAAATAAAAAATTAAAATTTGGTGGGGAGGCCTCAGTGAGAACAGCTGGTGCATCAGCGCCCAGCCAGGTTTCAGTTAAAAAGAGACAATCAATCTTGTTATCTAAAATCAGATCATTAATAATAAAAGACTTGTTTGCTAGAGAGCGAACATTTAAAAGTGCCATAGTGAGGGTTGCAGGTGGACTGGTTATCTGTGAATTATTGTTCTGAATATTAACATAAATCAAGTTTTGACGGGAAAAGCGGGGAGGTTTAACAGAAAAAGAACAGTGGTTGTGTAGTGGCCTATTATTTGCGATGACTGGGATGAATGTGGGTTGCAAAGTGGCGATGGAAGTGGTGTTATGGCGTCAGTCGGCAAGGCTGGAGAAATGGTTGGAAAGGTGAGAGGCTAGAACAGAGATTCCTTTATTGTTAAGATGGAGATTGTCGTACCTGTACAGATGAGTTTTTTTCCAGAATGAGTCAAAGTTATTAATGAATCCATAGCCACATGCTGCACAGAAATTGGACAGCCACTGGCTGGCGCTATAGAGGCGGCTGAACATTTCTGATCCTCGTCTAAGGGTGGGGATTAAACCAGAAAAAATGCAAATTTTTCCCAGCCTTTCGATGGTCTCAGCCAGCAGCTCGTAATCAGCGTGTAGTTTGGTTGATTGTCTGCACCTGAGATCGTTCACACCGCAGTGTACGATGACTGTGTGGGCAGACGGGTGACGGTCGATGATGGCGGGGATGTGTTTGTGTATGTCCAGGATTTTTGCACCAGAGAATGAATATGTAATGCCATTTGGGATGGGAACAGACCTAACCATGGAGTCACCTATCAGGATGTATTGTGGAGGTGGAGAACGGAAAAGGGTGCTAGCATTAGCTGTGCTAGCAGCCTGAGCAGCGGGGGAGAGATGGGGGCTGGAGGGGGCCAGAGGTGAAGCCGGTCGGTGGTGGTTGTTGGTGGCCCGTGAGCAGGTGGTGCTGGATGGAGGCTGCACCACGGCAGGCTGCGGAGAGGGGAGCCCACTCGCGGAGGATTTGCCCGGCTGGCTGTTCTTCTGTCTCGCGGTGGACCGGGCAGCCGCCCGATCGGCACCAGCATCAGGTGGAGGGGTGACAGCGCCAGCAGAGCCGCCTTTCCTCCGGCCAGCTCCAGGAGGACCCGCAGCGGCAGCGGAAGGCGGGACGGCCAATGCAGCAGCCGCCGCCGCCGCAATAGGAGCCGTGACCGCGGCGCGTGACAGCGGAGCCCCCATCACACTCACAGCGGCTGGACGTGGACTAACGTTAGCCGTCGTCAGAGCCGCCGACCCCGCAGCCACCGGCACGGCCGCAACAGCAGGAACCGTCACGGCAGAAGCACGGTCCGGAGCAGCATCAGCCTCGGCCATGAGGACATCAGCAGGGTGAACTGTGACATCGGGTGGTAGCATGGAGAAGCGGTTTGTGAGGTTGAGTTGCGGAGGGGAGGTGACTCGGGACTTTACCCTCTTACCTCCGCACACCACCTCCGACCAGAAAGCCTTAGCGCTGGGAGTTGAACAGGAGGAGGGCCGGGAGCGGGACAAAGATGGATCCCAGAGGATGGTATCTGCAGCGGGTGAGTTCATGATGGAAATTATTTTGGATTGTGTAGCTGCAGTGTCCATGAAATCAGACAGGAGAGAGTCTTTTTTCCGGAGTTCATCTGACAGCCGTTTAATGTCCTCTCGGAGGTTAGTAATGCTCCTGTTTGCGATTCGGCAGTCCTCACAGGGCATAACAGTGTTAAAACTAGCACACACAAACGACCACAAGTGAGCCGGAGCCTAAATGCTTGCTCACACACACATACACGTCCCACGCAAGCAGGCGAGCAGCCGTGTAGCACCCGAACCTCCAGGGGGAAACCCGTATTACAATTTATGAGAAGCCGATCACAGACTCTGGAGATCCAGCCAGAGCCGGAAACTGTTTCCCCGCAAAATCGACCACACGAGACAAGTCTCCACTTACCTCGGTGAGGTCAACCGGCAGGAGGAACAGCTAGCTAGCTAGCGCGTCAGCACAACTCCCAAAACCGGCGGCACAGAAAGAAGGTGGAAAACTTCCTCTGAGCCGCCAGCAAGGAAAGTATAGCGACTCAGGGCGAGGAGGGATCAGATCCGAAGAGCACCGGTAAGATCTGATCAGATCGGCAGTTTTAATCCAGAACAGTAAACAGTAAACCAGGGCTCCCCACACAGGTAGGCAACAGGTAGCAAACACAGACCACACACGAGCAGCAAGAACGAGCAGCGAGCACGAGCTGTTTGCTAGGCTCACGAGCAAGTGAGCCTAACAAACGGAATTGATCAGAAGGCTTTGTAAAAAGGGGAGATTGGTGCTGAGAATTACGACAATTTTTCTTCTCATGTGTAGCTCGAGGTTTCCTTTCTCTGCAAACGCTGTACCACAGAGTGAGAGGAGGAAAAGTTTCTCTCCAGTGTGGATTCTCATGTGTCTGTTGAGTTTTCCTTTCTTGGTAAACTGTTTACCACAGAGTGAGCAGGGGAATGTACTCTTTGCTGTGTTCTTGGTCTTGGAGCAGGAAGCTGGTTTCTCTCCCACATCAGGACTATCATGACTGAGAGGGACTTCACTCAGTGGGTTTGAACCTGACTGAGCTTCTCTGGTCTCATCCCAGTCATCACTGTGTCAGTCTCAGCCTCAGAGGGGGGTTCTGGGTTCCTGGCTCGTCCCTCTTCACCATCTTCTGCTTCCATCTGTTCAGTGAAGTGGCGGGCGTCTCTGTTCCACTCAGCTTCCTCTTCATCATCTTCACTCTTCACAGTGACAGCACTGAACGGCAGCTTGGTGATATCCTGAAGCTGCTCTCCCTGCTGATTGGTCCAGAGTTCCTCCTGTTCCTCCTTAAGATGTGGGGACTCAAACTCTAGAGTGGGGGTCCGCTGAAGCTGCGCAGGGGGAACCTCTTCTTTACACACTACTGGAAAAAAACACACAGACACACACAATTATGCTTGGAAGCTGACCCGAGCCTCTCAGCATCACTTCATGTTAGCATAATTCCTACTAAAGCTTTTAAAATGATCTGAAAGTTGTGGCTGAACTGACCGACTAACATGATATTAGCCTGTGAAGGTTGTCCTTTAGAGTTGTTATTATCATGCATTGATATTGATATCATTAGTTGTTATTATCATGCATTGATATTGATATCACTATCTCACAGATGCTGCAGATTGTCTCTGTGTTTTCTTTTGAATCTTAACTGGCGGTTAGCCTCGCCTGTCAGGGTCCAGGTGAGTCGGTGATGTGAAAATGGCATTTAAAAGTTACGAACCTCTGTGCAGTCGCACCTCCGGCAGCAAGATGGCGTCCAGGAGTTTCTGCTGCCTCTCCACTTTCAGTTTCAGGCGAGAGTTTTGCAGCTCGTACTCGGCCAGCGTCTCCTCCGGCAGAGCCAGCGTCTCCTCGGCGGCTGCAGTTTGTCGCCGCATCACCTGCGATCTCAGCTTGCAGAGTTCAGACATCTTCACAAACTTGGTCCTCCACTTCCTGCCATCTGCAAGAGATCCAGCATTTTGCTGCTTTGATCCAAAGAAAAATAGACTCAGAAATGAGTTTTTGTTTATTTTCTTCCTCGGCTGATGATTCTGATTTTGAGAATGTTGTTCTTTAAAACCACTGTAGTCCAGTCTAGAAGTCTGCTGCAATGATGTGAGTTAATTGAAGTTCACCGGTACACTGGTGAACTGACCCATGCAGAGAGCATCTGGGGCAGTGAGCTGACCAAGAGCAATGTCAGAGGAAGACCTTTACACAGTGACCAAAGACGGTATGTAAATAGGCAGAGACGCAGTGATCATGTAGGATGCCATTCGGAATGGGAACAAAAGGCATGAAAAGTGTTTGTGTTCATGCCCACAGGATTAAAGGCCAGGGCCAGACCACAGGACGGTCCAGTCAATTAGCAAGTCTGAATCATTTTTTCCCAGGTCCCGCAGGATTTTAGCCCAACGCCGACTGTTTTATCAACCTAACAAAATACAATGCGGGTTCCACAAATAAATTTTGTAAAGGATGCTGCTGTCTCCACATTGTCTGGACTAACGTCTACTCTGTGACCCGTCAGTGATTTTTTTGTCTCTTTCTCATCAAGACGATAACATTTTCGGAAGTTGTAAAGTTTTTCATTAGTACCATTAAAAACGTTATAGCTGATAACTTGCCCGTGAATGGCCTGACCGTATGCCACTCAGAAAACAGTCAACCAATCAGTGGAGGGGTGCTGATTCTCTCTTCTGATTGGCTAAACGAAGTGTGCTGCCACAGCTCCAGGAGAAAGGCAAGAGAGAAGAGCGGACCACAGGTACTCAAAACCACAGGAACATCTTGCAGGGAGATCAGCAGTTCCAATAAAACCCTGGAAAAGATGACAGCATGGGGCCTTTAATATGGAGTTGGTCCCTTTGCAGCAGCACAGCTTCCACTCCTTTGGGTGGCTTTCTACCAGATGTTGGAGTGTGTCTGTGGGAATTTGCATTTGTGAGGTCAGACACTGATGTTGGACCAGAGGGCCCGGCTCGCAATCTGAGGGGCCGAGGCCGAGCCCAGGAGCCAACTTTGGTTGCTACTGCATAGGAGACCACAGAAACACAGGAAAAGCAGCCACACACACACTGTCTGCATTTGCAAGTAAAACAGTTTATTTATTAAACAGGCATTCATTACAGTAAACACTTTGCTGGAACTCTAATTCGCTGACATGAAGTGTATACTCACTTCATGTCAGCATAATCCCTACTAAAGCTTTTAAAATGATCTTAAAGTTGTGGCTGAACAGACCCACTAACATGATATTAGCCTGTGAAGTTGGTCCTTTAGAGTTGTTATTATCATGCATTGATATTGATATCATTATCTCACAGATGCTGCAGATTGTCTCTGTGTTTTCTTTTGAATCTTAACTGGCGGTTAGCCTCACTTGTCAGGGTCCAGGTGAGTCGGTGAAGTGAAAATGGCGTTTAAAAGTTCCGAAAAGTTACAAAGTTGTGGACACGAAAATGAAAATGTCCATTATGGGGGGAGGAAAGGAGCTACGCGGGACCAGCTACTCCATCAGCGACCAGTACCCACCGGAGATCCTGAGGAGACGCAGACTGCTTCACCCCGTCATGACAGAGGCGAGGAAGAACAACAAAAAGGCTCGCCTGGTCATAGACAAACTTTACATTGACGGGAAACTATACTAACCCTGAGATCACTTACTGGCTCTTTGGAGGAGACACAAACACAAGCCGGTAATGCTCATGACAACAGTCGCGGACAACAGACGTCATCAGAGCGACGAGTTGCCATAGGAGCTTATCGACATGACCAGAGGGAGCTGCAGATTCGTCAAGGTGAAGTCCCTTTCTTCTTTTTATTCTTTATTTTTTTTCTTCCCTAACCTTTTTTTTTTTTTATTTCCCTCTAAAATTGACTCCTAAAGAATGCAGCTAGGGTACAGCTGGTAGCTTACCCCTCTTTGATTTCTCTTTTGTTATAATGTCGATTTTTGTTTTTTTTTTCTGTTTTGTCTCATGCACTGTACTGATCTATATTTCATGTTTTTTTTGTGTGGGTGGGCATGGGAAATGTGGGGGTGGGTGTCCTGGGGAAATGCTGAATGACAAGAACAACACGCACGCACACACATACACACACACACACACACACACACACACACACTCACCACCATGATCATCATCACCTCATATATTTTTTTCTTTCTCTTTTCTCTCTTTCCTTGTCTTAGGAAAACAACCAAACACATTTTAATTCATTAGCATCATGTCCACTATGAAAATTATCAGTTGGAACATATGTGGAATGGGGAATCAGGCAAAACAGTTAAAAGTCATTAATGATATTCTCAAAACACAAGTTGATATATGTTTATTGCAAGAAACTCACTTAACTAAACAAGAAACACTGTCCTAAAATCTACATGCTTTCCTCATGTTTTTACCGCAAATTACAACTCAAGGCAGAGAGGAGTCGCAATTATGATTAATAATAAAATTAAATTCAACCATAATACTACAATATCAGACCCAGAAGGACGTTACGTTATTATTAACATATCTATGGATAATAAACCATTTACAATAGCCAGTATTTATGGCCCTAATAACGATGATCCTTCATTCTTTCACAACCTTTTCTCCATTATTAACAATCTACCCAGCTCAGACATAATCATAGGTGGAGATTTCAACATAACACTTGATCCAGCAATAGATAAATCAGACACAACAAGAAAGACCAGAATACCTCAATCTACTGCAGTTTTAAAACAGTATATGGAGGATTGCGGTCTTGGCGACAGCTGGAGGCTAAATCACCCCACTGACAGAGAATACGCTCATTTTTCGAAAGTTCATTGTACATACTCCAGAATTGACTTCTTTCTTATTAGCAACTCTACATTCGGATATCTCTGAAACAAAAATTCATTCAAACACAATCAGCGACCATGCATCGGTCTCAATTACACTGCGCACCAAAACAACCTGTGCTGAAGGCTCAGCTTTGGCTCTACTACACAGTAGAGCAGACTGTTGATACGTTGCTAGGCAACGCCCTGTGTCTAGTGCATGCTTGTGACGTACAGTTTTGTTTTCAGTTAGTTTTGATTCAGTTTACGTTCGGTTGTTGTGAGCAATTCCTCAGCCTGCAGAATTCGCCAAGTTTATCCTTTTCCTTTGTTTGTGTGCTTCCGTGACCACAAGTGAGTAAACCCCTTTGTTTAGCAAGGATTTTTGGTGTAGTTTACTATCACAGAAATGTGTAGTTTGTTGTTGTATATTTAGTTGGAGATCGTTTTGGATTAGCAACGTGCTAGCTACATTCCTGACATTCCTGTTTCTCCGTACATTTATCCTGACGCTATTTCGGGTTGTTTAGATGGCTAGCGCTATTCCTTGGGTATTATTATTAACATAGCATACTGCTGTTGCTATATTATTATTGTTTAGTACCAGGCTAGATTATTTAGAAAAGATGTTGCATAAGATATTTCGTTGTTTAGCCATAGAAGTAGGCTAATTGCCTGTTGTTTATTTCTCTTTAGAACCACACCCACACACCCACAAGATAAACCATTAAGATTTGGACCCATGCCTGTACTGCTCTCTGCGTCATTAACAATAAACACCCTTGAATGAAGAACCTTCGTCCGTGTCCTGACCAGACACCCCATACTGTTGACTAATATTCCCAAGACCCAGTAATATCCCTTCACTTCACAACCCATAACATTTCAACCAGATGGAGATTCAACACATCACTGCTAGAGGACCAAGAATTTGACAGTTATTTTAAGAGAGAGTGGGCATTCTTTATGGAAATGAATGACTCTCTAGACACCTCTGCAACCTTACTCTGGCAAACCTGGAAGGCTGTCTTAAGAGGCAAAATAATTTCCTATTCATCATACAAAAAACAGAAAGATATAAAACTGCAATCTAAATTGGAGGAAAAAATTAAAGAACTAGAAATCAAGCAGGCAGCCAATCTCAATGACCACATATACAGTGAATTGCAGACATATAAAATGGAGCTGAGCAATCTTATAAATAAAAAAACTAAATTTCTTATTGAAAGACTCAGACTCAACACATCTCAACACAGCAATAAGTCAGCAGCATATCTGGCAAATCTGGTTAAACAAAATAAAGAAAAAACAACCATATCTGTAATTAAGGATTCAGCAGGGAAACCACACCACAACCCAAAAGACATCAACAATATCTTTAGGAATTATTATCAAGATTTGTATACATTATCTCATAACCCGGATACCCACGATATAAATACATTTTTGAACAATATCAGTCTACCCCAATTAACATTAGAACAAACGAATTCACTAGAACAGCCACTAACCCCACGTGAATTTTACGATGCACTAAATAAAATGCAAAACAATAAGGCTCCCGGCCCCGATGGCTTCCCTGCTGAATTTTATAAGCATTTCTGGCCCACCATCTCCCCCCTCTTCTTCAGAATGATCAATGAATTTCACACAACTAATAGAATCCCTCCTACCATGAATACAGCCTTAATCACCCTACTTTTAAAACCCGATAAAGATCCCACGCATCTATCCAGTTATCGTCCTCTTTCCCTGATCAATACAGACATCAAAATCCTAAGCAAAGCACTGACAAACAGAATTGAAAAAGTCATCTCCTCCATTGTACACCCTGATCAAACCGGTTTCATTAAAGGAAGGCAATCATCCCACAACACTCGGAAATTATTCAATTCATTGCAACTCTCGAACAATAAAAAGTCGGAAACTATAATCCTCTCGCTAGACGCTCAGAAGGCATTTGATAGAGTGAACTGGCAATTCTTATTTATAACATTACAAAAATTTGGGTTTGGGGAGTCATTCATTAACTGGGTTAGGGCACTATACACCTCACCAACAGCCACCATCACAACAAATGGGTTAATTTCACAACAATTCACACTTCACAACGGCACCAGACAAAGATGCCCACTCTCTCCATCACTCTTTACAATTTTTTTGGAACCACTTGCAGCCAGCATACGACAAGATAATAACATCAAAGGTATTACATCAATATCCACAGAACACAAGATAATCCTTTATGCAGATGATGTGTTGATCCTCCTTCAAGAACCCCATTCATCATTACCAGAATGTCTCTGTTATCAAATCATTCTCATCTCTCTCCAACTACTCTATCAACTTATTCAAATCCACCGTTTTACCACTATGCATGGCCCAAAGGGATGTGGCAACCCTCACCTCACAGTTTCACCTCCCTGTAGGAAACATCAAATACTTAGGAATCCACATTTCCCCCAAGCTGTCAGAGCTGTTCAACTTAAACTTCATACCATTACTCAAATCAATACAAAATAACCTCAATCGCTGGACAAATCTGCCTATTTCCCTTTCAGAAAGAATTTCAACAATAAAAATGTCGGTCCTCCCTCAGATTAATTACTTATTCATGATGATCCCCTCCCTTCCAAACCCATCCTGGCTCAAGTCTCTCAATACATCAATCTCCCAGTTCTATTGGAAAAATAAAACACCCCGTATCAAATTATCAACACTAAAGAAACCCAAATCTCTTGGAGGACTAGAAGCACCCAATTTTGAATTATACCACCTTTCAAGTCAGCTAAACCACCTTAAACAATGGATCACTCCTTCAGACCTGGACTCACACTGGTTAGAAACTGAACAAGCACTATGCAATAATATAAACCTCTCAGACTTACCTTTTATCAGTCAAACAATTAAACATAACACCTGTTTTCAAAATATTTCCATAGCCTCAGCTCTAACAGCTTGGTGGAAAACTATTCACATCAAAGGGTCTACGGTTGCACCATCCACTCGCTCACCTATTTGGAACAACCCGGACTTTACAATAAACAGGAAACCAGTAAACTTCATTTCATGGAAAGACAGAGGGATAACACACCTTCACCACATCATCAAGGAATCCAAAGTCATCAGTTTTCAACAGCTAATCCATACTTTTGGCATTAGTAATAACCAATATCTCCACTACCTACAGCTTAAGTCCATCCTCCTCCCAAAACTCACACATACATTCAATACTCAGGACCAATTGACCATCATAAATGACTTCTCAAGAATATACACATTTCTTAATAACTCTGACACCTCCATCTCACTCCCAGTCTCAAAATGGGAACAGGACCTCTCCATCACTCCCGACGCAGACTTCTGGCCTCACATTTGCAAAAATAACTTCAATTACTGCAGAATCCCAAATTTACAACTCATTCAATTCAAGGTCAATCACAGGACACACTACACGGGTGAGAGGCTGAACAAAATGGGTTTCATTACATCAAATAAATGCACTCACTGTACACATAACACCACAGACAATTATCTTCATGCTTTCTGGCACTGCACATTGGTTCAGCAATTTTGGGTTCAAGTCACAGACCACTTATCACACATACTAGGCTGCCGCATCCCTTTGTCCCCCCAACTCTGCCTCTTAGGCAACATGTCAGCTTTACAACTCAATAATCACAACAAAACTACATTGTACACAGCCCTAACTGTCGCCAAGAAAACAATCCTCCTACACTGGAAAGCAAGAGATCAACTAAACATTATCCACTGGAAGAACTTGCTTATAGATCAAATCTCAATAGAAAAAATGTCAGCCTCACTTAATCATAACACACACCGCTTTGACAAAACCTGGTCTACATTCATCAATAAACTAACTTCTAACGTTTGCCTGACTCCCAAACCACAGCATCCATAAATCTGGTCTTACCTTGCACATACACATAAGGCATTTAAACTAGAGTTCTCATCGGGCCTGAAAATTAAGACCCGACCCAACCCGGGCCCAACTGGGCCAGCCCGAGGCCCGACCCGACCCGACTAATTAGCCGAACTTTAGGCCCGACAGCCCGATAAAGCCCGAAAAAAAGAAATCGCCAAATTCGCCATTATTTAGCAGCGCCGGTCGGCCGCGGCACCGGGGCACCATCAGTTGGCATCAGGCGGCACCATCAGCATCAGGCAACTCACCTGTCAGATCCGGCAGACCTGACGGGTGGGCGCGGTATCGGACGGTGTCGCGGCAGGCCCGCCTAATGCCGACTGATGGTGCCGCGGCATGTGCTGATCAATACGGTAGTCTAGAAAACTGGAGATTTTTTTTTTTTTTCTCGTGCACCCCCAAGTAGATTGCGCCCTGGGCAGTTGCACTGCCCATAGCAGAAACCGTCCCTGCTGCCGTGTCTGCCAGCACAGCTGGATACTGCTGCAACTCTCTCTCACTTGTTTGCACTGCGCTCGCACAGCTGGTTGTCTGTCTGTCACTGAAAGTTTAGCCTCCAAATCCAATCCAGTCTCTCACTCTCTCCACCAGTCACATAAAAATGTAACGTCATAATCAATAACACAACACATAATTCTATTTTTTTATTACAAAAAAAAAAAAAAAAAAAATCCCCCACAGAACCCGAAGCCCGACCCGACCCGCCCAATTCACGTAAATTTTAGGCATTTTCGGGTCGGGTCGGGTCGGGTCGGGTTTGGGCAGAATATGAGAACTCTAATTTAAACACACTGATGTACATCCATACACACAAACACCCACACAAGCAAACACACACAAATACGGGGCGGGAGCAACTGATCTCCATCCCTACCCATCCCTCCCGCCAAGGTTGTGGAGTGGCAACACTACTATCAACCAGTACAATATCATTAACAAGAGAGTTCACTCCTCTGCTGGGCAGACTCCCTCCCGATGGGTCTGGGAGTGGCCCTAGCAGAAGATGTGCCTGGAGCAGAGCTGCTTTGGGTAAGCAGCCTCCTGAGGGTCGGGGTGCAGCCCAAATTAAGACCTCCCTCAAAATAATATTTATTAAAAAAAAAAAAAAAAAGGTGGGGGGGTGGGGGTGGAGGGGGGCGTCGGGAGTCTGTGCGGCGTCCTGCTACACCTGTTCTCCCCCGGGGGTCTGCGGCTGTGCCGCTGGAGGTCTGTGTGGGGGGTCTCTGCGCTCTCTCTGCCGCCCTACCTGGCCTTGTCCCTCAACACTATCCTCAATATCAATATCATATTATACACTTGAACAATAGACTATGAATCAAGACACTATTGCTATCATGCTACTGCCATTACCACTCTCACACCACTATACCATTATTATTATTATTATTATTATTATTATCATAGCATTATTAGTTAAATTTAACATACTGTCACCATAGTATTGTATGCCATTTAGTATTCCATTCTACACTATATTAACACATTAACACAAGAAAAAAGGGAAGGGAAAGAAGAGGAAGAAATTAAAGCTGCAAGCAGCGTTGGACGGGCCCTCGCACCCGTGCCGCCTCGTGCCCACTTGTGCCCGGTGGCTGTGGCATTAAGCACACACACACACACACACAGAGTTGTTACTGCTCCTTCCCAATGAGTGTGTATTGGGAGAAGGCTGCAGGCAGTTACTGTGAGTCAGAGGAGTGGAGGAGGGGAGGGAGAACAGTGCAGAGCAGCGAAACCGGAGTCCCACTTGTTAAACAACTCTTCACAGTGGCCACACACTTTTTCCAGTCCACACCATGTGAAAAAGCTATACAGTTGCTGGTGGTGGTGGTTCACTGAACATCATATATGGTGTGCACATTTAAACACTGGATCCTTGATGCCGTTTCAATGGTTTATTTCACTCAAATAGTGGATGATTTTTGCTATACAGGAATTCAAAGAAAGAAAAACAAATCTTACAATTCTGAGTATCAAACAGATAATAAAGAAAAATAAAATTAGTATTTAACTTACTTCATTAATGCATCCACAACTGGAATATTATTCTTCCAATAAAGCTAACTCAGGTATTCATACTTCATACTAAATAAGAAAACAGTGTTAATCTTCAATCCATGATACACCAGATAGATAAACAGAAAAGGGGAAAAGTCCATAGACAACTCACATGGGTTCTCCTTTGTCTCACTGGTGTGGAGGGAAAAAGGGGTTGGTGACCTGAGGGGAGGACCTTTATAATTTATGGGCGGTGACTACCAGTGATTGACGGGCTGGTGGTACAGACTTGTGATTTAACAGCCGCCCCTTCAAATGGTACATTTGAATTCATTAAAAAAATCACGAGTTAATCTTTGGAGTCAGGCTCAACTGATGAAAGAATGACCAGTCGGGCCACTGGTCTAATTAACTTTCTGTCTTTGGATGTGACCTCCACAGTTCGAGTTCTGCCATCCTGACTGGGTATGAGGCGGGACACCGTCCCCACTGGCCATAATCCTCTTGGCAGTTGAGGATCCATTAAAAGTACTACTGTTCCTTCCTTCAATTCCTGAGTGTCCTTTAGCCATTTGTTCCGTACCTGTAGGTTGGGGAGGTAGTTTTTGATGAAGCATGACCAAAACCGATCAGCCAGTATTTGACTGTGCCGCCATCGTCTCCGTCCAAGCAAGTTGGTATCTGCATAGACAGCCTGTGGAAGAGAGGAATCTCGCCGCCCCATGAGAAGGAGATTTGGGGTGATGGGGTCAGGATCTGCTACATCAGAGGAAGAGTATCCAATTGGCTTAGAATTTAGGATTCCTTCAATCTCCACTAGCACTGTGTATAGGACTTCCTCAAAAACAGTCTGACTACCCACTGTTACCCTGAGAGCAGATTTAATTGATCTTATTTCTCTTTCCCACATTCCCCCAAAGTGAGGGGCATTTGGAGGGTTAAAGTGGAACTGTATTTGGAATTTACTTAGCTGTTCCTGCAGATTTGGGTTCATTGCTGCAAAAGCCTCTCTCAACTCTCTGTCTCCTCCCTTGAAATTGGTGCCACAGTCTGAAAGAAGCTCATAAGGACGTCCTCTCCGTGCAATAAAACGCCTGAGGGACATGAGGAAGCTGTCAGAGTCAAGACTGGTTAACAGTTCAATATGAATGCATCGGGTGGTCATACATTTAAACAATATTCCCCATCGTTTCTCAACCCGCCGCCCCAGTTTGACATTTAAGGGACCAAAACAGTCTACTCCTGTAGACCAGAAAGGGGGCTTCCATAACCTCAGCCTGGAGGGAGGTAGGTCAGCCATTTTTGGATAGACAGGTTTTGCCCGCCATTTTCTGCACTCATTACATGACCATTGATGTTTCTTGACAGCTTGTCTGCCCCGGAGGATCCAGTAAGCACGGCGTATTTCGGCAAAAACTCTATCAGGTCCTGGGTGAAGGAGTCGTGTATCATAGTCTTTAATCAGAAGCTGTGTTAGAGGATGTTTAGGGTCAAGCACTATGGGATGGATAGCATCAGGTTCAAGGTCTTTACTTAGTCTAAGTCTGCCACCTACTCTTATTACTTCCAGAGTTCTGTCAAATTCAGGAGAGAGGGGTAACAGACGACTGTGTGGGGAAATTTCTTTGCCTGATTTCAGTGCTTGAAATTCCTCCGGAAAGCTTTCAGATTGGGCATGAGAAATGAGTGCCGTTTCTGCTTTGGTTCTTGGTATACCAGCAGAGTCAGAATTTGAGTGACAGGTTGAGGTTTGCATTAATTGATATGTGGCATCTATCAGGTCTGACCAGGTGTTGTGTTCTTTTGGATCTGGTAGGTCTAATGACTTAGTGGGTTGTGTGAGGCCACAAAAAAGGGGTTTCTTCAGCTCTGTACTTATCTCTTGGGATGGAGCAGGACGCACAGGCCATTGACTAGAGGGGAGATGAAGGAATTCAGGACCTCTACTCCATCGGTGTGTGGTAGTTAAATCTTTGAGTAGTTTACCTCTGGTGATGTCATCTGCAGGGTTTTGCTTTGTGTCCACATACCTCCATTCCTTGGCTGAGGTTAGTTCAAGTATCTCTGCAATTCTGTTGGCTACAAAAACTTTATACCTGCAGGACTCAGAGTAAAGCCATGTTAATACCACAGTAGAATCAGACCATAGGAAAGTTCTGTCAATGGAGACTGTGAGTTCAGATTTGATCAGTTTACTTAACTGTGCTCCAGTCAAGGCTGCAGATAACTCCAGACGAGGTATAGTCAGTTGCTTTAGAGGAGCTACACGTGATCTGGCCATTACAAATGAGATGTTAGTCACACCCATCTGGTTTAGTGTTTTCATGTATGCCACTGAGCCATATGCTTTTTCTGAGGCATCACAGAAGATGTGTAGTTCTCTTTCTATTACTTTGCAGGATGCATCAGGGTTATTTCCATCATACCACCTGGGGAAGGAGATGTGAGCCAAGTTTGGGAGTTCACTCTCCCATTCATACCAGGCTTGTTGCAGATTGCTGCTGGGTATAGGCTGATCCCACTGCTTAATTTTCACCCAGAGCTGCTGGAGTAGAACTTTGGCCCTAGTGGTGAATGGGATGATGTATCCTAATGGGTCATATTGTGAAGCCAGCACTTTGTACACATTTCTCATAGTTAAGGTTTGGTAAGAAACAGGTCTGTGTTTATAGCCCAAGGTATCATAAACACAATGCCAGCTTAGCCCAAGTGCACCCTCTACTGGATCTGTCCGGTTTTGATTCAGCCAGAGCTCGGTGCTATCTGATCTGGCATCTGGTGGGAGGTGGTCAACAACGGATGGGAAATTACTTGCCCATTGCCTGATCTCAAATCCGCCAGAGGATAGCAGGGTCCTTATCCTGAGGAGTAGTTCTTTTGCTTCACTGGGGCAGGAAAGTGATCTGAGGCAATTGTCTACATAGAATGATTCAAGAACAGTTTCAAGCACATCCTCATTTCCCTTGCTGTAGTTTTGAACATGTTTTTGGACTGCATATGTTGCACAGCAGGGGCTACATGTTGTGCCAAATGGGAGCACTTGCCATTCGTAGACAGTTGGTATTTCTTTACGTTTCATGTCACACCATAAGAACCTAAGAAGTGGTTTGTCCTCTGGTAAGAGCCTCACTTGATGGAACATTCCTTTAATATCTCCGCTCATAGCAACTCTGTGCTGGCGGAAACGGAGCAAAACACCAAGTAGTGATGGGCCTAAAGTAGGGCCAGGGAGGAGCTGGTCATTCAGTACTTGGCCTTGATAGGTGAATGAGCAGTTGAATACAACCCGATGTTTACCATTATGTTCCACAAGGTGATGGGGAATGTACCATGATTCCTTAGATTGATCAATTTGTCCTGTATTGAGCTTTGCAACATAACCGGCCTGGTTTAGTTTGCTAATCTCATTATTGTAGATGTCAGCCAATTCAGGGTTTCTTTCAAGTTTGCGCTCAGCTCGGCGAAGCAGTGGCATTACAGATTCAACTGGAGCTTTCAGCTCGGGTGCATCCTTTTTTCTTAATAGAGGGGTCGCATAACGTTCAACTCCGTCTACTTGTAATCGTATGGTCTTAACATTCAAAAGCTCCATGGCCTCAGTATCCTGCTTAGATCTAGTGATCAATTTTTCATTTCTGAAGGGAAGGATATCAGCTTGCCACAATTGCTCTACATGGTGTTTCAGTTCAGCATAGGGATTGGCATGTGATGTGAATAGGCATTGAGTAGTATCAGTTAACTCACCAAGGGATGTAGGTCCTTGTAAAGCCCATCCGAGCCTTGTTCTCACTGCAGCTGGTGCTCCCTTCGGGCCATGTTGGACTCTCTCTATAGGTGTGATAAGGAATGGATTGTCTGATTCGATGAGGATATGTGGCTGAACTTTAGAGAAGGAGCTTAGTGGGAGACCATGTAAGTGTGGGTAGCGCTGCTTAAGTTTATCAGTGGGGTAGGTCTGCTCAACAAACATGATCATGTCAGAAGTGAAGGCGGTGTCAATTGAGAATTTTCTCTCAGGGACCGAGGCAGCAGATATCTTGAGGCTTACAGTTCTTCCCTCTATTGTCTCTGTCTGCTGTCTCACTGTGCGCAGCTCAAGTTTTTCTGGCTCTCCTTCCAGACCGAGATACTTAGCAGCGCCTGGCAGCAGCATTGTACGCTCTGATCCATCATCTAAAATGGCATAAGTGTCTTGCCCTTGTTGTAAAGTCTTACTTTAACCACTTTAAGTAGAACTTTGGGTGACAGGCTTTGAGGATTCATGTACAATACTTTAGATACTGTTTGATTTCTATTTACATCATGTAATATGCCTAGGTGCTGGCCATTACATTTGGGACAGGGTTTCCTCAGAGTGCAATCTGCTGCTTTGTGATTTCTGCCACATTTCCAACATCTCCGTTCTTCCTTTAACCATTTTGCCACTTTTTCTGTAGTTAAGTCCTTTAGGCTTTGACAGTTTGTCAGGTAGTGGGAGGTTGACTGACAATATGCACATGGATACCTCGTTTGGGGTTGTGAGAAACTTCCTGATGCAGTGTTTCCAAATGAGGACTTACGGTCAGCCCCGTGGAGAATGGTTGCTGTAGGAAACTTCAGTCTCTGACCTGTATCCTTTCTTTGAACTGAAGGTGCACTGATTTCAAGATTACTGGCTTGTGCTACAACCGCTTGACATTCGGCCTCTCCTTCTAGCCATGCCGACAAATCCACTAGGTTATAGTGAGCATTAGGAGAGGCAGACATTTGCCAGAATGTCTGGCAAAGTTAGAAACCAATTCTACAGGCAGTTTACTCAACAGTCGCTGAACATGTGATGCACAGGCTAGTTCAGCAGCACCCTCTGCTGATTTAAGTGACTGTAACATCCCCACCATTGACCTCACTCTAACAGCAAAGTTTTGAAACCCTTCAGCATCTCCGCGAGCCAATTTAGGGAGATTTAGTATGGTCTGTATCTCCTTCAAGGCCAATTGGTGTGGTTGACCATACTGTCGCTCTAAAGCTGCCAGGGCCTTAGTGAAAGGTTGTGGGTCATGAGCATATGAAAGTGCAATATGGCAAGCAGAGGGGAGACGTAGATGATCCAGTAGGATATGAAATTTGTACAGTTCAGGTTCCTCTGCAGGTAGAAGGTTGGTAAAAGCCATCTTCAACATTACAAATTCATGGGGGTCGTTATGGATGAAATAAGGAAAGGAAGGTCCTTCAACCCGCGATGGATACCTTGTACTTATAGTCTGCTGTACAGGAGCCACTGGTATGGAGAAAGTTGGGTTAAGAGGAACTCCAGTAAACTGTGGGGCATATGAAACTGGAGCTGACTGGGACACAACATATTGAGGCTGATGCTGCTGCACAGATTGCTGAGATGCATATTGGAACTGGTGTGAAGCTATATCACTTGAATAGTGAGAAAATGGCTGTGAACTGGTTGATACAGCCTGAGCTGTAGGGACAGGAGGCGGATGCGTCACAAATGATGGTAGAGTCCCCTGAGCTGGTGGTAACTGACTGAGAGGGCCATAGACTGTTTGAGCCCCACTAATCCCATGAGATGATACTGAGGGGTATATTTGATAAGACACATGGGAAGAAGAGGCCGGTGGTATCTGCTCAGGTGGTAAGTAGGTTGTAGGCACTTGAATAGGAACTTGGGGTATTGGTAAAAAGGGGGGCCTTATTGTAGGATTATGGGAGGAAGAGATAGTAGAAGTCAGAATCGAGCTTGATGGTATATGGGAGCTGTATCCATGGGGTGGCAAGTCTGAACTTTGCGGTTTATTTGAAGCAGGCACTAGGTTTGGTGTAGCATGAGCTAATGAGACTGAAGGTGGTGAACTAGGAGGCTCATGGAGTTGACAATGTGGACCATGCCTTATGTAAGAAACTGAAGCAGGTCTCTTAAACTCAGATTCTGTGTGAGCAGAGGGCTTATGAACATAAGGGAAAAGTGTTTGGGCTGACTGGGAAATTTTGCCAGGATTTAAGGCTAATGCTGATGCAGACAAGTTAGGTTCAGACTGGGCTTTCTCACACTGAGACTCTATGTTAGTCTGCAGAGGTTGGTTACATTCATAATGGACTTGCTGGGCCTCTTGGGACTGTATATCACACTCTCCCTCTGAATCTCCTTCTGAGTAGCTCTGTTCATACTGTTCAACTCTTCCAAACAATTCTTTAACCATACCCTTTAATTGTGCTACTTCCTGCTTTAATAGGTCAGTTTCTGAAACAGGCTCTGTACACTCTCTCGATTGTGTGGATGACCTGCCATGAAGTTCAGTTTGGTAATCCTGTAGATATTTCGGAGGCATTCTTTCCCGTTGTGGCCTTCCTCTCTGTAGTCTCTCCTCCTCTGGTTGAACAGCATTTCCATAGACAACTTACATGGGTTCTCCTTTGTCTCACTGGTGTGGAGGGAAAAAGGGGTTGGTGACCTGAGGGGAGGACCTTTATAATTTATGGGCGGTGACTACCAGTGATTGACGGGCTGGTGGTACAGACTTGTGATTTAACACCATGATATATAGTTTTGTAGGAATTTTGGTCCTCTTTCCATCGGCATAGGTTTGAAAGCTGTCAGACTTTTACTTTAGTCAGCAGGGGCCTAATTAGCCCCTAGCATTCTGCGTTATTACCACCAGGGTCTATGGGGAAAAGTGGAGGCGCTGGTTGTGGACACTCTGACTTTGCGGCCTTCTGAAATCCAAACTGTGTGAAATGTTACATAACCTTGAAGAACTTTTGTTAAGCACTGTGTCCTCTGTCATATATTAGCTGTTCAAGCCGATAAAATTAACGCCCTGGGAGGAGATACATTTTCTACAAAGCACAAATTTGGGCGAAAACGTGACTTTCAAATGCAAATTGCGGACTTCCTGTTGGTTTTAGGTGGGGGGCACAGGATGAAAAATGTTGGGCTTGATGAGATCTACGTTTTGGCGCTGGTTTGGTCTTTCTATCACATTCCTGTGGGCTGCAGCGGCTGCCTTTGCGTCCCTAGGTGGCACTACCGAGCCCATTTTTGCACTTAGGGGGTCCGATTTTTGATTTTATCAAAATTTTCGCCAGACCTGATGTGCGTGCCGAATTTGGTGAGTTTTTGAGCATGTTTAGGGGGTCAAATTAAGCGTTAAAGAGACATAATAATAAGAAGGAGAAGAAAAAGAAACGGTACAAAAACAACAGGGCTTCGCACTGGGACAGTGCGTTAAAGAGACGTAATAATAAGAAGGAGAAGAAAAAGAAACGGTACAAAAACAATAGGGCTTCGCACTGGGACAGTGCTCGGGCCCTAAAAAGAAAAGGAAAAAAAAAACAAAAAACAAAACATACACACACACACCCCTTTATGCTACTACTGTTTTACGTTTTGGTCTTGTCTGTATTTGTATTGTGTTTGGATTCACCATCACTGTTCTTGTCTTGTATTGGAGCCAATCCCTGCGCTCATAGGGCGAAGGCAAGGAAACACCCTGGACAGGTCGCCAGTCCATCGCAGGAAATGGCAACATTGTAAATCGGAGATAGGTGGTGCCACAGACCCCCTCCCCTGTTGAGGGATGGTTTTTCCACTTTCACATAGATGGCCTCTTTTACTCCTCTCTCAAACCATTTGTCCTCCCTGTCCAAAATCTTAACATTGCTGTCTTCAAAGGAGTATGCCTTTTCCTTTAAATGTGAATAGACAGCTGAGACTGGACCTGAGGAGTTTGCCTTTCTGTGTTGGGCCATGCACTTATTCAGTGGTTGTTTTGTTTCGCCAATGTATAAGTCCTTGCATTCCTCACTGCATTGGACGGCATATATCAGATTGCTCTTCTGGTTGTGTGGTATCCTGTCTTTAGGGTGAACCAGTTTCTGCCTGAGAGTGTTTCCAGGTTTGAAACATACAGGGATTTGATGTTTGTTGAAAATCCTCCTGAGTTTCTCTGAAACCCCAGACATATGGAATCACAATGTTTTTGCGTTTGTCTTTCATTTTCTCAGCATCATCAGTGTTGTTATTCTTTCTGGAGCGTGTTTTGCCAAAAGCACAACTCAGACAGCCACAAATTTTCACGGCTACCCTTAAGTGTTCGTGTTCCTCAGCTTGGGCCCAAGTGGAGGTTGGTATGTTATCTGCCCTGTGTTGCAAAATTCTGATAACTCCCAGTTTGTGCTCCAGTGGATGGTGTGAGTCAAAAAGAAGGTATTCTTCTGTCAGTTAATTGAAGTTCACCGGCACACTGGTGAACTGACCCACGCAGAGAGTATTTGGGGCAGTTAGCTGACCAAGAGCAATGTCAGAGGAAGACCTTTATACAGTGACTACAGATGGTATGTAAATAGGCAGAGAACAAAAGGTGAGGGAAGCTATTGTGATGCAGTGATCAGGTAGGATGCCATTCGGAATGGGAACAAAAGGCATGAAAAGTGTTTGTGTTCACGCCCACAGGATTAAAGGCCAGGGCCAGACCACAGGATGGTCCAGTCAATTAGCAAGTCTGAATCATTTTTTCCCAGGTCCCGCAGGATTTTAGCCCAAATTTGCTCACCTGTTTGGCTCTATTGAACGCCGACTTTTTTCAACTGTTTTCGACTCAGGGAGAAATTTAGGGGGTGCAAAGACAGGTACAGGAGGAAGCGTGAGGGATGTTTGGACTGGGATGAAGCAGATCACAGCGGAAGGCCGCAGGACCTGATGGTATCAGCCCCAGGATCCCGAGGACCTGTGGCAGCCAGCTGTTGTCTGTCATCCCAAAAAAGTCGACTCCATCGGACCTCAGTGACTACCGACCAGTTGCCCTCACATCTCATCTGATGAAGGTGCTGGAGATAAGCTTGTGCCCATTTCCAGTTTAACCGGTTTGATCCGGTTTACTTGATTGAACCGGTTCATTTTATGTGGACCGTCGGAATCGGTCCGTCATTTAAAAAAAAAAAAATTTGAAGTGTCCAAAATGTTAAAATGTAGTTCATAAAAACTTGCTGCTGACGGTGTCACGTGTATTTGCCAACGGCATTAAATTCATCTGTATTATATTTATTATGTTTGTCATTTGTATGAATTGAATGCAACAACAACTGGCAGGAGATCAGGTTTCAAGTGAATGTGGGGCTGGGGGGTGGGGCCAGGGGTGAGGGGTGTGCTGTTGTCTTGCAAAGTTTCGAGAGTTTTGGAGTGACGAGGATTGGCACTATGGCAGAACACTTAGTATTACCAAAGACTAAAACAAAGGAAATCTGGCAACATTTTGGCTTTGAAAAGGATGAAAAGGGTGAGCCTAAAGATTTAGATGCGCCTACATGCAAGCACTGTCTTAAAAAGGTCCCGGCTAAAGGTGGTAGGCTAATACATCGAACTTGCATGCTCACCTGCGAGAGAAACATGCCTCTGTTGCTGCAAAGATGGGGCCCGCAGCAAAAGGGGGGCCATCTTCTGCTGCTGGGGCTTCTTCATCAACACAAGTGTCCATAGAAGGGGCATTTTCCAAGGGCACTAAATTCAAGGACAGTGCCAGATGGATGGAGTGCACAGATGCACTCACCAAATTTATTGCCAAAGAGATGATTTCATTCAACACGGTGGAAAACCCATCATTTAAAGCACTCCTCCGTACACTCGACTGTCAGTATGAGCCACCTGGTCGAAAGTATATATCAGAAACTGCCATTCCTGACTTGTATAATAAAGTTAGAAATGAGGTGCAAGTCTTAATTAACAAAGGCCACTTCTTTGCACTGACAACGGACATGTGGTCCAGTGTTAACATGACTCCATACATGTCATTAACGGTCCATTTGATAGATGAAGAATGGAAGATGGTGTCTAAGTGCCTCCAGACAAGTTACTTCCCAGAGGATCACACAGCAAAAAACATGGCTGATGCACTTGTAGAACAATTACGAGATTGGCAACTGGATTCTGAAAGACTGTCAGCAATAACAACCGACAACGGAGCCAATATTGTTGCTGCAATCACTAACGTCTTGTGCTGGCCATGGGTTAATTGTTTTGGCCATAATCGGCATCTTGCCATGAACAACACATTGGCAGACGAACGGATTTGCAAAAAGATCGACAACACCATGTAACGATGTTGCAGCACCATTGGCCAGTTTTCTCACAGCTGGAAGAGAAAAAGGAACATGAGCGCGGCACAGAAGGACCTCGGCTTAAAAGACCACTTGCTATGTATGTGTATGTTTGTGTGCATATATGTATGGGTATTTTATTATTATTATTACTCTTTTTTTTATCTTTACTTTATTTGTTTAGTTATCTTTATTATATTATCTATACCATATCGGATATAATAACACCATACCGTCTGTTACTTCACCCCCCCACACACACACACACACACCCTACCCATATACATATCATTGTAACTGTCATTGCAACTGTAATTGCGCTGTCTGTTGTGTTTTGTACTGTATGTCTACTGTCTGTACTTTATGTCCACTTGGTGTAATAAAAAAAAAATAAATAAATAAATAAAAAATAAAGAGAAGGGGTTATCAGTATGTGAGTATATCACTGTGTAAAAAAAAAAAAAAAAAAAAAAAAAAAAAGACCACTCGCTTACGTTCAATCACGTAATAGTAAATAAAAACATAATGTAGTCTATGGCCTTGTAGTTAAGCCCACCCACATCTTGTTTTATCCAGTTATTTTTTAAAACAATTAAATAATACGTGCATATCAATTAGGCTATTTACAGTTTTTTTCGATTGCTTACACACGAAGAACATACTCTTAAACCAATGTGACAAAACTTGAAGTCATTGGAACTAAACCTTAAACACAGCGTGGCCATACATTGGGGGCGGCGTGGCTCAGGAGGTAGAGCGGTCGTCCGGTAACCGGAGGGTTCCCGGTTCGATCCCCGGCTCCTCCAGAGTGTGTCGAAGTGTCCTTGAGCAAGACACTGAACCCCTCACCGCTCCTGATGGACAGTTAGGCGCCTTGCATGGCAGCCTCTGCCATCAGTGTGTGAATGTGTGTGTGAATGGGTGAATGTGAGGCAAAAACATTGTAAAGCGCTTTGAGTGGTCAGTAGACTAGAAAAGCGCTATAGAAATGCAGTCCATTTACCATTTATTTACCATACCTTAGACACAAGTGCTGCTTTAAACTGTGTTTGCAATTCTGCAACACACTTCCTCCTGAACACTAGACACTATTTCATACAGAAGACACCTCGCTCAAACATGAAATCATGTGGTTACAATTGGGAAAACACTTATGTTCAAAATAAAAAACACATCAGGTTATAAGAAAACCTGAGACACACACGTGAAAGCACTTACTTAGAAAACTGAACACCAATCAGTCAGGGCCTAAGCACTACAAACAGACCCCAGGTCAGCCATGTTGAGTACTTTGCGTGGAGGCAGTGAGAGAAAGAGGCACAGGAAGACATCGTATGCGATGTGGATGAGATTTTGTAGCTGTACGTAGTTTGATTTTGTTGTACTGTTTTATTTTTGCTTTACATACTATGTATGTATCTTTATTTATGTTTGTCAACTCAGAAACCCTGGTATCAAAACAGCTAATACATCGGCCTAATGAGAGGCTCTCTTCCCAAAATAACACATTTTGTTTGCAAAAGGCTCTTACCATGACAAAACATTTCAAAGCAAAAGCACATTTTGTCAGCGCCCAACACAACTAATCCACTCACTCACTCACTTCATACTCAACACCAGAATGCAACACAGCCTTTTCAGTCTGAGCAGGTTCAACCTTACTTTTTCCTGCGTGTACGGTAGTCATATTTTTTTTGACAATTTACATTGTCACATATTGTAAAGCAAGTAGCAAAAGCCAATATTTCCCTCAAACAACTCAACTTCTGCCCAAATGAGTAGATTCCTTCAGTCAGCTCTACTGTACTGTAACACAGCTGACAACACAATACAAAATACAGCTAACAGTTTGAACCAGGTTCACCTGTGAGCTACACATTCAAATGTGAACTTACAGTAAAGAACTGCATCCAAACTCATAAAGATTTTGAAGTGAAATTTTACTGTGTTGATGGAAAAACTGAAATACTGTAATTCACATACAATGTTACACAGAAAAACTCAAAGGAGTTGAAAAAAATACAGAATACAATTTATAGGCCCTTTTTTTGTAGGTGCATCCTGACTGATTGGTGATTTGTGGAAAGGGTAGTGATGCAGGTGCACTAGTGATTTCATAGTGATGCAGGTGCAAAAGAGTGTGAAAAATGTATGAATCCAATGAAAAGGTATGAACACATTTGCAAAAGAAAACTTCTGCTGTGGTTTGGAGGTGAAGATGACGACAAAGTGGATCCCAGTTTCATTATACTGGAAAAAGTGATTGAAAAAACTGTACTGTAAAGTACAATATACTGTATACTGTATACAGTTGACAGAGTTGACACCTTTCTTATTTATTTTTATTTTTTGGTTATTTTGGAAACAGCTGTTACTGTGAAAAGATGCTTAATTTCTGTTTTGAGCTTTGCAGAATTCTTTTTGAAGAAATAAAAGAAAAGCAGTAAAAACTGCAGTGTTTTGTGTTAAGTATGTTATTGTGTTGCTTGCTGCTGTGAAAGTGTGTTCATATTATAGAAATGTGTATCCTTTTGTTATCAGAGTTGCATTTTGACAAAGGATTTTTAAGTTTTGATGACTGAGTTTCAGTTTGCCATAAATGTGTATGGTTTATTTCCAGGTGTTGTGTCTTATTTGTGTTGTGTTTAGAGTTTTGGCACAGTGAGTAAAGCATTTGTAAAATGAGTTCAAGCAATCAAAAAAAACTGTAATACTATTACTATACTATTATTATAGCCCTCCCAACAGTTTTATTAATATCATCCAACAGGACTGTGCGACACGCTGGGGCTCCAAACAGAAAATGATTGAGCTAATTCTGGAACAGGAATCAGCAATATGTCGTGTTCAAGCTAATGATCCAAAATGTATTGCCAAGCTCAGCTGGTCTGATAAGGATGTGTTGACTCTCAAGTCAGTCGGTGACTTCACTGACATTCTCTCTATATCACCACTTCGTTGCTTATCCCAGTGCTTAAACTCATGAGGAGTGAGATTTTGTGTGAGGCAGAGGATGACAAAGATCTCGCCAAGGATCTGAAGCAGGGCATCTTGACGCACCTAGAGTCAAGATATATAAGGCCTTAGTCAAAGATTTGATGCGCACAGCTACCTTCATTGATCCACGGTACCGCGGGATTCATTTTGATGAAGGAGAGTTTGGTGACATTGTGCGTAAAGTTGAGGTGGAGGCAGTCACTTTGGCTAGGAAAATGCAGCGAGGTGAGGAGGAGGGGGCAGGGGAGGGGGGAGTGGGGACGCAGAAGCTGCTCCACTGCCCAAAAAGAAAAAACAAACTTTGGGAAGTCTTCTAGGTCAGAAATCAGCGGCCGCTTCTCTCCCAAAAAGCACAGAGGAGAAGGTTGCCGGCGAATTGGCAACTTACCAACAGGAGGCTGTGAATGATGGAGAAGACAACCTGTTACAATGGTGGCAACGCAATGAGCCACGCTTTCCATTGTTGGCAAATGTAGCACGCAAGTACCTAGTACCTTTGCATTTGCGCCACAAGCACTGCATCGGAGAGGGTGTTAAGCACAGCGGGGAATATTGTTAGAGCTGAAAGGTCTCTCTTGAAGCCTGCAAAGGTAGATATGTTGGTGTTTCTGGCCAAGAACCTGTGAATTTTCCCGCCGGGAATTACAATTTCTGCAGTGGGCTTTAAATTAAACATTTTCACGTATATATTTGTGTGCACAAACTGCACGTTTTAGTTTGCCGTTTTAATTCTTATTTTTACTTAATTTATGTAGTAGCCTCTATAGTAGTTTTGGTTTTGTATTCAGTGTTTAAAGTCCCATTTGCAGATTTTGCACTGTTTGAGTAGGCTAGGCCTACCATTTTATTTCATAGTTTTTTATTGAGACTTTTTATGTTCTATTTGAGTATGTTTATTGTTTACTCTGCAGTTCGTTTTTGTGTTCATTTGCACTCAGTGAATATGAGTAGGCTAGGCCTACCGATTCATGCCATACCGTATGTAGCCTAGGTTTACAGTTGTTTATTGAACCAGGTCTTTTTTATATTATTATTGTTTTGTTTTCATATTACTTGCACTCTGAGTAGGCTAGGCCTACTGAATTATGCAACAGTTTATTATTATTGAGACATTTTTGTATTTTATTATATTGTATAATTATTTGAGGATGTTTAAAGTTTGTTTTCATGTTCATTTGCACTCACTGAGAACGAGTAGGCTCGGTCTGCCGATCTGTTGTTATGTTTGATTTTTTAAAATAATTGAATTTGTGTGAGGGTTGATAAATAAAGACAAATGTGTCACTGTCACTCTGTTGTTCAAATGATGTCGCTAATTCATGTAACAACATACTGTAGCATGGGTCAACAGCCACATTGGAAAAATAAAATGGAAAAAAGACGCAAGTGCGACCCCAAGTGGTCAAAACCGGTATTACGGTTTGATTCAGTTTTTAATTCAATATCAAACCGGTTTAATTTTTTTCATATTGGCACATGCTTAGCTGGAGAGGCTGGTCTTGGCCCACCTGAGGCTGCAGGTGAAGGCGCTGTCTTCTTTCTTTTTCTTCTTCTTCTGTCGCTAGTTCTATGTTTTCTCCCATCGATATCCTCCATGATATTTAAGTCTTTCATTAGCTGAAGGCGGACTGCAGTCTCCTGGCTCTTTCTGCTGTTTGCCATGCCGTTTTCCCCGCCTGCAGTAACCATAGCAAAAAAGACGCCACAGAATTCCTTGCGAGTCGAGCATGCGCAGTCGTGACTGAATATTCCGGTTCGGGGTATTTTCCGATTAAGGTGTTTACATGCCCCAATATTCCGGTTGGAACAGGCATATTCCAGGGGCCTGATTCGGAATTCTCTCCAACCAGAATATGACCTTAATCGGGTTTGGTGCGTGTTTACATGACACGTGTGCAACCGGAATATTGCGAATATTCCGGTTAATACAGGAATAAGGTGTGCATGTAAACGTGCTCAGTGATACAGGAGCTCCACAGGAGCTTTCCTGTGGAGCTTATACACCACAGACTTTCAGTACAACTCCGAGTCATGCCACCTGCAGAAATTTTCTGATGACTCGGCTGTTGTTGGGTGTATAAGTGAGGGAAGGGAAGGGGAGTACAGAGCAGTGGTGGATAACTTTGTGGAGTGGGCTGGACACAATCACCTGAGGCTGAATGTCAACAAGACCAGAGAGATGGTGATCGACTTCAGGAAGAAGAGGACGGCTTCACAGCCATTGTGCATGAAGGAGAGGATGTGGAGGAGATGGAGGACTACAAGTACCTGGGCGTCAAAATCAACAACAGACTGGACTGGAAATCCAACACCGAAGCTGTCTACAAGAAGGAGATGTGCAGACTCTACTTCCTGAGGAAGCTGGACTCACAACTCTCTGCAGGCTGTTCTCATGAAACGTTCGTAGGAATTCCTACGAAAAATAATGCACAAATTTCCGTGCATATTCCTACGAATTTCCAGCAGCACGAGCAATCAGCGCGCCTGCGCGAGCCCCGAAGCGAGAGCCTTAAGAAAAATGGCGGACATTCCTTTTATTCTCAGTGGAAAATGCAATATTTTAAGAGAGCTTATGCATTCAAATGCGTTTTGATAACATTTCTAGCGGGAAATGTGCATTTTATTTCCAAAATCTTCGTTCAGTTAGTGTATATAATGTTTACTTTGTTAGTTATTACGAAGATTCTTTCAGGTTTCTATCGTTGCTATGGCTGTTGCTATGGACGCTGCTACCACTGTCGCTGATGTAGCTTCCGCTCGCTGTGGAAATCTGGGGAGGGAGGCGTGGGGTTAACCTGCTCTCACAGAAATCCGTGAAATGAGCATGACCTCCTAATAACGCATTGCGTGCTCCTCGCATGTAACCTGTTTTAATCGATTTCTATGGTTTTAATTCCGTGTGATCACCACACAAACAGTGTTCACTGGAAGTCGGCGAGATTCCGTGACGTCACGCTGTGGGTGGTAGTTCATAGATCCCGGAAGTGCAAATTTAATCGATATTCCGGAAAAAGGTCTGATTATTAGCCATAACATTGTAACCATCCAAGGCAGACTTACCACGAGCTATGAGGATGTGTAACGATGGCATGTGCTTCAGCCGAGTCCACAAGTCCCGTATAATATCAACTTTATTTTAAGAAAACACGTTTTATTTGCGATGTCATATCACGGAGAAGCACTACATTACCCATAATCCTAGTGTTTATCAGCGACGTATCTGATTTTACTTTCATCAATAAAGTCAATAAAGTGTAATAAAGTGCATGAAAGTTGATAATATGCTGATATGTTACGCCATTGAACACAACCCTTTCAGTCAGCGAAACAGAGCAGGTGGAAAAACCGCGGAAACACGTCAAAATAGCACTAACGATTTATATAGTGTGACGGCCTCCTGCCTGGCAGGGCCTGCTGGGTGTGGTTATGTGTTTTCCCCCTGTTGTGTGTATGTGTGTCTCCCTGTTGCAGGCTGCTGGTGGGTGGAGACTAGTCTCCCCAATTGGGAGCACCTGGCCAGGCTCCCAGGGGTTAAAAGGCCCCCTCTCCTTCCCTCATTCCCCCTCTTATCCACCCTGATGGCACCACGTCTTTTCTTTGGTTGGCTTTGGCCTGATTTAGTTTTATTTCTCTTACACAACACCCCGCACTCACCATTTGTTCACACATCCATCGGCAGACACACTGACATTACAGATTTTCACACTTCACAACTATAGAATGGTTTTGGTTAAGTTATGTTAATAAATCTTTAATTCTTTACGTTAAACACTGTGTACCTCCACTTTTTGTCACGGCTCATGAGCCGGGTCGTGACAAATTGGGGGCTCGTCTTTTCCCGGTTTGTATAGAGACTTTGGTAATGTGGTTGAATTGTGAATTAGATCACGCATGTCTCTTGGTTTGTTGTTGCGAGTGTGCGCTGATTACTGGTTTTGGTCCTGGTGTGCGCAGCCAGGTACGCGATCGGTAAGTAGTGATTTGTGAATGGGCTCCGAAGTTGTGAATGAGCTGACGTCATCGGGGTTCCCACAGTGCAGCTGTTGTAGAGCGTAATTTGGAAACCTTGAGTGGTTGTTTACGCACTCTGTTGGAGTTAGACAGTGTTTGGTAAGTTGTTTAATGTTTAAAAGTTGGTTGCTTTTGTTGTTTTTCGTGGTGTTGGGGTATTAGTGAGAGTCGGCTGGTGCTGAAGGTTTTTCGGGTGTGTAATCCCCTAGATAGGTATAGCGGCGTTACCCCTTTGGGTGCGTCGAGTTTATTGTTTTCACTAGTGTTGCAGTGAACGTGGTTGGAGCAATTGCTCGGGAGCACGGCCGTGGTTTCGGGGGAGTTGCCATTCATTGGTCGCTTTTCCGTGCCAGCGGTATTTAGTGCATAAGTACCCGCCGCGGGACTGCATGAAGACTAGGGATGAGTGGAGCCAGGTAAGTTTACAGTAGGCAGGTAAGATAGAGGGGATTGTGCGCTCTTTGTGGTTGTAGGCACCGTGCTGACACTTGCTTTTGCCTCCTTTGTTTGTGCAGGGTGTTTGGATTTAATTCTCTGGTTTGGTGTAAAATGGCGGAGATTGTAGATTTTGTTAAAGCTCCATCGGAGGAGTTTTTGGATAAATGCACCAAAGATCAGCTGTTAAAAATAGCTGAGCATTATGAGGTGGATGTGCCTGACAAAAGGTTAAAGGACAACATTAGATGTATTTTGAGGGCAACCTTGTTTGATGCGGGGGTTTTGGCCGTAAGTGAGGAGCAACCTCCCAGTGGTCCTCCCAGTCCGGTTGAGACCGCTCGTTTGCCTCCACCGGCTGCCGCCGGTGGGTTAACATTTGAGCAACAGAAGGAGATGCTCACGTTGCAATTGGAACACGATCGATTGAAGCAGAAGGCGGAAATTGAGAAAGAACTGGCAGTTGAAAAACTACGCTTTCAGTCTGAACAGTCAAAACTGAATTTGGAGCAGTACAAGCTTGATTTGATTAAATGTGGTAAGTTGCCTGTTGACAGTGTTGCGGAGCGGGAGAGTTTCTCCAGTAGCTCTGGGCCGGACAATGGTTTTGACATTTTGGGTAACTTGCGTCTGTTGCCAAAATTCAATGACAAGGATCCGGAGACGTTTTTCGCTCTGTTTGAACGGGTGGCGGACACGCTGAAGTGGCCGGAGTCGGCTCGCACGTTAATGCTTCAGTGCGCATTGACTGGGAGAGCGCAGGAGGCCTACTCCTCGTTGTCTTCTGTTGACTGTCAAAGCTATGTTGTTGTAAAATCAGCTGTCTTGAAAGCTTATGAGCTTGTTCCCGAAGCTTATCGCCAGCGTTTTCGGACGTGGGTAAAAGGAGATAAGCAGACTCATTTGGAATTTGCACGTGACCTGACCGCGCACTTTACGCGCTGGTGTTCTGCTTTGAAGGTAGAGAACTTTGACCAACTGTGTGATTTAATTGTGCTGGAGCAGTTTAAGAACTCAATTCCTGAGAGTATTGCCACGTACATCGGCGATCAGAAAGTGAAAACTGCTGCTGCAGCGGCTGCTCTAGCCGACGACTACGTTTTAACTCACCGGCGTAATCCAAGGGAGTTACGCGCGCACAGTGTTGGTTTTGTGGAGGACGCAGGCGGCCCGTTTTCTTCTGCCCACACAGGTAGACCTGACATGAGAGAGCGTGGCATGAGAAATTCTGATAAAGTCTGTAATTTTTGCCATAAAAAAGGGCACTGGAAGGCCGACTGTTTTGCCCTTAAGAACAAGTCTAAACAGACTGGTCCTGTGGGACAGGCAAAGGGTGCTTGTTTGGCTGTGTCTAAGCCTACGTTGTCTGCTGTGCATGTGGTAAGTGCTGAGAAGCAAGCGAAAGCCTTACCTGATGAACTTGATTCGTTCCTCCCTTTTGTGTCTGATGGTTTTGTTTCCTTGGTAGGTAGTGCTGTTAAAGTCCCAGTGAAAATCCTGCGGGATACTGCCGCTTTTGATTCTTTCATCCAGGCCTCAGTGTTGCCATTCTCAGAAGAGAGCGACACTGGGTGCTCCGTTCCTGTCTTGGGAATGGGCATGAAAGTGTTGCAGGTGCCGCTGCATAACGTCATGCTGCATTCGGATCTCTTTGAGGGCCAGGTGGCTGTTGGTGTGCGTCCGGCGCTGCCTATCCAGGGCATCACACTGATTTTGGGGAATGGTGTGGCAGGAGATCGTGTGTGGGCTGATGCTCCGCCGCCACCGCCTCTGGTGGTGTCATCTGTTCCGCTAGTGAGGAAGCAGCCTGATGACAGTGAAGTGAACTTCCCAGACGTTTTTACTGCTTGTGCGGTAACGCGCTCTATGACGAGTGGCAATTCAGATGTGTCTGGTGTTGAGAAGTTGGAGGCTGATGTCTCAGAGTTGTGTGCATTTTCTTTGTCTGGTGTTCCTCTGGAGATTTCACAGGAGGACCTGAAGGCTGAGCAGCGAGCTGATCTCTCTCTGGGAGAGTTGTTTGAACAAGTGCTATCTGCAGAGGAGGTAAAAAATAACTCACGGTGTTATTTTATGCATGGTGGATTGTTAGTCCGGAAGTGGGTGCCCCACGGGGACAGGTTCATTGGAGACCCCATCATTCAGATTGTGTTGCCTCGTAAGTATCGTGAGTCTGTGCTGAAGCTGGCCCACGATGATGCTGGGCACTGGGGTGTCCGGAAAACCTACGACCGGTTGCTGCGGCATTTCTTTTGGCCGCGTGTGAAAAAGGATGTTGCCGCTTATATTAAAACTTGTCACACCTGCCAACTCACTGGTAAGCCCAACCAGGGTATAGCACCTGCTCCTCTGTTTCCAATTCCAGCTGTAGCGCAGCCTTTTGAACATGTAATTATTGATTGTGTGGGTCCACTGCCTCGCTCTCGTTCTGGCGCAGTTTACCTTCTCACAGTGATGTGTCAATCCACCAGATATCCAGCTGCTTACCCGCTTCGCACGATAACTGCTCGGTCTGTGGTACGTGCTCTCACCCAGTTTATGTCTATTTTTGGTATCCCAAAAATCATCCAGTCGGACCAGGGGTCAAACTTCTCTTCTCATCTCTTCTCCCAGGTGTTGAAACAGCTCCATGTAAAGCATAACAAGGCCTCGGCTTACCATGCACAGAGTCAAGGCGCACTAGAGCGTTTCCATCAGACCCTGAAGTCGCTCTTGCGGGCTTATTGTGTTGAGATGGATGCAGACTGGGAGGAGGGGTTGCCTTGGCTGATGTTGGCGGCTCGAGAGGTGACACAGGAGAGCACGGGATTTAGTCCAAATGATTTGGTGTTTGGGCACACTGTACGTGGCCCGTTGACCCTGTTGTATGACAAGTGGAGGGAGGCAGAGCCTCCCAAGAATCTTATAGATTTTGTAAATGGATTCCGGCACAGATTGTATGCAGCTGGAGAGCTGGCAAAACGGAAATTGTCATCTGCGCAAGGTAAAATGAAAAATCTGTATGATAGACGTGCTGAGCGCCGTGTATTTTGTGTGGGGGACCAGGTATTGGCGTTGCTGCCCATTGTTACTTCACCATTCCAAGCGAGATTTACTGGTCCACACAAGGTGTTGAAGCAAGTGTCTGAACAGAACTATATTATATCCACCCCTGAGCGCAGGAAGGCAACTCAGCTGTGCCATGTAAATTTGTTGAAGCCTTATTATGGTCGTGGGTCTGGTCCATCTGTGGCTAATGTTCAGTCTCCTCCGGTGCGCACGCACCCGGCATGTTCAGTGCAAAGAGTGTCTGTGATTTCTGCTCCTCAGTCTGTGGCAGCAGATGTAGAGGATGGATTGCCTGGGCTTGATTCTGCTGTGTTGCATGGCCGTTTGAAGAACTCAGAGTCACTTTCCCAGTTGAGTGTTTTGCTGGGTCATCTGGCGGAGTCAGAGCAGGCAGATTTATCAGAGCTCATCAATGATTTTCCATGTTTGTTCGGAGACACTCCCACCCAGACGCACCTCATTGAACATGATATAGATGTTGGGGATGCTCAGCCAATTCGGCAGAGATTTTACAGAGTCAATCCTGAAAAGCGTAAATATCTGGACGCTGAGGTAATGTATATGTTGGACCATGAAATCGCTGAGCCCTCGTCCTCAAGCTGGGCTTCACCTTGCCTGTTAGTTCCCAAATCTGATAACACTCCCAGGTTTTGCACGGACTTCCGTAAGGTGAATGCAGTGACTAAGCCCGATTCGTTTCCACTTCCTCGTATGGAAGACTGTATTGACCAGGTTGGCCATGCTAAGTATGTGAGTAAATTTGACTTACTGAAGGGCTATTGGCAGGTCCCATTGTCAGAGCGGGCACGTGAAATCTCGGCGTTTATAACGCCAAATGGCTTGTTTTCTTACAATGTAATGCCTTTTGGTCTGCGTAACGCGCCGGCAACATTTCAGCGGCTCATGACCAAAGTCCTGGGTGACTTGGAGGGATGTACTGTCTATTTAGATGATGTTGTTGTATGTTCTGATACGTGGTCTTCTCATCTGGAGCGCATCCGGGCGCTGTTCAGCCGTCTGGCAGAAGCGCGTCTCACTGTCAACCTTGCAAAGTGTGAGTTCGCGAGGGCGACGGTGACGTACTTGGGTCGGGTGGTTGGGCAGGGCACAGTCTGTCCGGTGCAGGAAAAGGTGCGAGCTGTGGAACAGTATTCTCCACCTGCCACGAAAAAAGAACTCATGCGTTTTCTTGGTCTTGTGGGATACTACAGAAGTTTTTGCAGAAATTTTTCTGAAGTGGTAGCGCCACTTACTGATTTATTGAAGGGTAAGGTAACTTTTGTGTGGTCCCCTGTGTGCCAACAGGCTTTTGAGCGTGTGAAAGCACTATTGATTAATGCGCCAGTTTTGGCGGCCCCGCGGTTTGACCGTCCGTTCTCACTCCAAGTGGACGCTAGTCACGTGGGAGCGGGCGCAGTCCTCCTGCAGGCTGATGATTTTGGCTTTGAGAAACCCGTGAGCTTCTTTTCGAAGAAATTCAACTCCTACCAGTTAAACTATTCTACGGTAGAGAAAGAAGCGCTTGCACTCATTTGGGCCCTGAAACATTTTGATGTTTATGTGGGATGTGGTGTTGTACCGGTTGTTGTTTACACCGACCACAATCCCCTAACTTTCCTTAACTCTCTGCAATGTCCAAACCAGAGGTTAATAAGATGGTCTTTACTCCTGCAGTCCTACTGGCTAGACATTAAGTTCATCAAGGGTTCTGACAACGTGGTGGCAGACGCGCTGTCCAGAGCTCCTCAGTAGGACTGTAATAACTGTGTAGCAACCTGCATGTCCTCAGTGTAACTTTTCCTTGTGCGTAACTTTCCCTTTCTTAAACTGCTTCTTACTGGTACCAGGTTGCTGAGGGGGAAGGGGTATGTTACAAGTGCTGAGCTGCACCCACGGATGGAAAATGTCAGGTTAGTAGTTCGTTTGGTGTAAAAAAAAAAAAAAAAAAAAAAAAAAAAAAAAATGTATATTTATGTGATAACTTATGTCTAGCTTGCAAGAACTTATTTAATGGTTAGAGATACTTTGATTATTTGTTGTTCCGGGGTTGGAACCCCTTTCTTATGGAGGGGGGTGTGACGGCCTCCTGCCTGGCAGGGCCTGCTGGGTGTGGTTATGTGTTTTCCCCCTGTTGTGTGTGTGTGTGTGTGTCCCTGTTGCAGGCTGCTGGTGGGTGGAGACTAGTCTCCCCAATTGGGAGCACCTGGCCAGGCTCCCAGGGGTTAAAAGGCCCCCTCTCCTTCCCTCATTCCCCCTCTTATCCACCCTGATGGCACCACGTCTTTTCTTTGGTTGGCTTTGGCCTGATTTAGTTTTATTTCTCTTACACAACACCCCGCACTCACCATTTGTTCACACATCCATCGGCAGACACACTGACATTACAGATTTTCACACTTCACAACTATAGAATGGTTTTGGTTAAGTTATGTTAATAAATCTTTAATTCTTTACGTTAAACACTGTGTACCTCCACTTTTTGTCACGGCTCATGAGCCGGGTCGTGACAATAGTCTATATATATATTTTTTTTTTTTTTCATAACACATCTTTACTCGTGGTATAAACATAGGCTACATGTTAAGGTTATGCTTTTGCTGTTGAAAAACTACCGTATGTATGGTTTTTAAACCTAAATTCACAATGTTTATCCTAACCCGGAAGAGGGGTACCAGAAGTACAATTGGTGCAGAGTTGCAACACACAGAGGTGTCCTGCGCCATAGATTTTGTAGTTCTAATATGTTATGTCTATTATGTGATGTTGTGATCACTAATTTTTCAATCTTTATTATAGTTTTTGGGTGTGGGAAGAACGCCTGTTTGGTCAGATTTTATTTATTTTTTTCTTAAGATAGTGAAATCATGTTTTTTCCATGTTTTGACACTAGTCAGTGGCGCCCCCTATTGGTTTGCCCTCGGGTATGATAGTAGAGGTCAAGAGCTTTCCAAAAATGTTGACCCCATGTCTGTGCCATTTTTTGTTGCTGCACTGTAAGCCTTTGTCATGCTTGCTCATGCTCATTTCACAGATTTCTGTGAGAGCAGGTTAACCCCACGCCTCCCTCCCCATATTTCCACGGCGAGCGGAAGCTACATCAGTGGTAGCAGCGTCCATAGCAACAGCCATAGCAACGATAGAAACCTGAAAGAATCTTCGTAATAACTAACAAAGTAAACATTATATACAAAACTGAACGAAGATTTTGGAAATAAAATGCACATTTCCCGCTAGAAATGTTGCATTTGAATGCATAAGCTCTCTTAAAATATTGCATTTTCCACTGAGAATAAAAGGAATGTCCGCCATTTTTCTTAAGGCTCTCGCTTCGGGGCTCGCGCAGGCACGCTGATCGCTCGTGCTGCTGGAAATTCGTAGGAATATGCACGGAAATTTGTGCATTATTTTTCGGACGATATCATACGAACAGTTTCATGAGAATACGTTGCTCTCTGCAGTCAATTGTTTATTTTTTTTTATTATCCATTATTCAGCACCTTAACTGTTTATTTATTATCCATCACCCAGCACCTTAACTGTTTATTTATTATCCATCACCCAGCACCTTAACTGTTTATTTATTGGAAGTGGTTAGTGTATATATTTAGGATATTTAGTCTCCATTGTATGTATTCCTTAATATTAATTTTATATTTTTTATTGAAGATGCTGCTGTAACGTGGGAATTTCCCAGTTTGGAATCAATAAAGTATACCTATCTATCTATCTATCTATCTATCTATCTACCTACCTATCGTATTTCACCAATTAATCGCCGGGCCGGAAATAACCACCTGGTTCTTATAAAGGCCTGGGGTCTGCACACATTTTGCGTATTAAACGCCCACCCGAATAACCGCCGGGGCGATTGTTTGCATTATATGTAGGTAACCCAAAATAAGGCTTTTCACCTTATTTTTGCAGAAGTAAACAGTAACACAATAACTGTGCGGCACTTCCGTTTTCTGTCAAAATAAGAGCGCTAGCTAATGTTAGAACAAAGGGGTGTACCATAATCTTAAATGGACAGACTGAAAATTGGACACTAACTGTCATCACAATAATGGCCTGGTGCTGAAATGAGGGACAATTGTACCTCATTTCAGGGTTAACACACTCAGAGTTTTCACTAAACCTGCTTTGTGAAACGGACCCCAGGTCTGTGCAAAAATAAATAAAGGCCTGCAGCGAATAGCCGCCTGGTTCTTTAAACGCCCGGTGTCCAAGTTGATTTGGCATATTAAACGCCCAGGCGATTAATTGGTAAAATACGGTATCTATCTATCTATCTATCAACCTGACACAATGCAATGCCGGTTCCACAAAGAAATTTTGTAAAGGATGCTGCTGTCCCCACATTGTCTGGACTAACATCTACTCTGTGACCAGTCAGTGATTTTTTTCTCTCTGTCTCAACAAGACGATAACATTTTCAGACGTAAAGTTTTTCATTGCTACCGTTGAAAACGTTATAGCCGTTAACTTACTTGTGATTGGCCCAACTGTATGCCACTCAGAAAACAGTCAACCAATCAGTGGAGAGGTGCTGATTCTCTCTTCTGATTGGCTAAACGAAGTGTGCTGCCACAGCTCCAGGAGAAAGGCAAGAGAGAGGAGCTGTGAAACTATATTTAGCGGACCACAGGTACTCAAAACCACAGGTACACAGGAAAAGCAGCCACACACACATTTGCATGTCAAACAGTTTATTTAGTAAACAGGCATTCATTACAGTAAACACTTTGCTGGAACTCGAATTCTCTCTGAATGAAGATATGTAACAAAATGTGTTGGGATGTGCTGCATCTCTAACATCAGCATCGACTCTGAAGCATCTCCTGCTGCTGCTCTCACTGACACACCCGTGTTTGCTTACATCTGTATAATGCTCGATGAAGCTTCTCCCCCCCACACACTGTGTCTCTACAGGTTCTCTCCATTGTGGGTTCTCATGTGTTTGTTCAAGTGTCCTTTACATGCAAACCCTTGACCACAGAGTGAGCAGGGGAATGGTTTCTCTCCAGTGTGGATTCTCATGTGTCGCTTGAGGTGTCCTTTATCAGTAAACCCTTTACCACAGAGTGAGCACATGAATGGTTTCTCTCCAGTGTGGATTCTCATATGTCTTTTGAGGTCTCCTTTAGTGGTAAACCCTTTACCACAGAGTGAACAGGGGAATGGTTTCTCTCCAGTGTGGATTCTCATGTGTCTGCTGAGGATTCCTTGACATGCAAACGCTGTACCACAGAGTGAGCAGGGGAACGGTTTCTCTCCAGTGTGGATTCTCATGTGTCGCTTGAGGGTTCCTTTCTGTGCAAACGCTGTACCACAGAGTGAGCAGGGGAATGGCTTCTCTCCAGTGTGGTTTCTCATGTGTAGCTTGACGTGTCCTTTCTCAGTAAACCCTTTACCACAGAGTGAGCAGATGAATGGTTTCTCTCCAGTGTGGATTCTCATATGTTTTTTGAGGTCTCCTTTATTGCTACACCCTTTACCACAGAGTGAGCAGGGGAATGGTTTCTCTCCAGTGTGGAATCTCATGTGTCTGTTGAGGTCTCCATTCTTGGTAAACTGTTTACCACAGAGTGAGCAGGGGATTTTACTCTTTCCTGTGTTCTTGGTCTTGGAGCAGGAAGCTGGTTTCTCTCCCACATCAGGACTATCATGACTGAGAGGGACTTCACTCAGTGGGTTTGAACCTGACTGAGCTTCTCTGGTCTCATCCCAGTCATCACTGTCATTCGTCTCAGCGTCAGAGGAGGGTTCTGGGTTCCTGGCTCGTTCCTCTTCACCATCTTCTGCTTCCATCTGTCCAGTGAAGTGGCGGGCCTCTCTGTTCCACTCAGCTTCCTCTTCATCAGCCTCACTCTTCACAGTGACAGCAGTGAACGGCAGCTTGGTGATATCTTGAAGCTGTTCTCCCCGCTGATTGGTCCAGAGTTCCTCCTGTTCCTCCTTAATGTGTGGGGACTCAAACTCCAGAGTGGGGGTCCGCTGAAGCTGCTCAGGGGGAACCTCTTCTTTACACACTACTGGAAAAAAACACATAGACACACACAATTATACTTGGAAGCTGACCCGAGCCTGTCAGCATCACTTCATGTCAGCATAATTCCTACTAAAGCTTTTAAAATGATCTGAAAGTTGTGGCTGAACAGACCCACTAACATGATATTAGCCTGTGAAGGTTTTCCTTTAGAGTTGTTATTATCATGCACTGATATTGATATCATTAGTTGTTATTATCATGTATTGAAATTGATATCATTACCTCACAGATGCTGCAGATTGTCTCTGTGTTTTCTTTTGAATCTTAACTGGCGGTTAGCCTCGCCTGTCAGGGTCCAGGTGAGTCGGTGATGTGAAAATGGCGTTTAAAAGTTACGAACCTCTGTGCAGTCGCACCTCCGGCAGCAAGATGGCGTCCAGGAGTCTCTGCTGCCTCTCCACCTTCAGTTTCAGGCGAGAGTTTTGCAGCTCATACTCGGCCAGCGTCTCCTCTGGCAGAGCCAGCGTCTCCTCGGCGGCTGCAGTTTGTCGCCGCATCACCTGCGATCTCAGCTCGCAGAGTTCAGACATCTTCACAAACTTGGTCCTCCACTTCCTGCCGTCTGCAAGAGATCCGGCGTTTTGCTGCTTTGATCCAAAGAAAAATAGACTCAGAAATGAGTTTTTGTTTATTTTCTTCCTCGGCTGATGATTCTGATTTTGAGAATGTTGTTCTTTGAAACCACTGTAGTCCAGTCTAGAAGTCTGCTGCAATGATGTGAGTTAATTGAAGTACACGGGCACACTGGTGAACTGACCCATGCAGAGAGCATCTGGGGCGGTGAGCTGACCAAGAGCAATGTCAGAGGAAGACCTTTATACAGTGACTACAGACGATATGTAAATAGGCAGAGAACAAAAGGTGAGGGAAGCTATTGTGACGCAGTGATCAGGTTGGATGCCATTCGGAATGGGAACAAAAGGCATGAAAAGTGTTTGTGTTCACGCCCACAGGATTAAGGCCAGGGCCAGACCACAGGATGGTCCAGTCAATTAGCGAGTCTGAATCATTTTTTCCCAGGTCCCGCAGGATTTTAGCCCAAATTTGCTCATCTGTTGGGCTCATTTCAACGCCGACTGTTTTATCAACCTGACAAAATACAATGCCGGTTCCACAAATAAATTTTGTAAATGATGCTGCTGTCCCCACATTGTCTGCACTAACCTCTACTCCCTGACCAGTTAGTGATTTTTTGTCTCTGTCTCATCAAGACGATAACATTTTCAGAAGTTGTAAAATTTTTCATTGCTACCACTGATAATGTTACAGGTACGGGAGGGCACCACATAAACAGCTTATGCTCTCTCTTTAAACAGGAGAAATGAATGAGACAGAGAAACTCCACGTCTGTTTGTCTTCTCGCTCAGCAGAAAGAGGGAGGAGGATTTAATAAAACATGTGCACTTTAAACCCATTGTTTTACTGTCAGTATATGTACACTCAGTGTTCTCCATATAAAAAAACACAACTTCAAAATGAGATACAATTTCTCATCATTCAGCAAATACTATTATAGGCTTTATTTAATTAAATAAATCAAAATGACAATAACCAATGTTTTTACACTGTAGATTGTTTTCTTCTAACTGAAAATAACACATAGCTTATACTACAAATTACATACGGTTCCTAAGTGCATGTTTCCTCCTTCAACTTAAATCCTTTACTGAAATGCATGAGCTGCAAGCAACAGGTGACGTCACCAGGCGCGAAAATACAGCTTCTACACTGTACACATATATGTCCACATCTTCATAAAACAAGCTTAATACCGGACATTAAAACATTCAGCGACATGTTAACATACTGCACTTCAATTATTTTTCTTAATCTACTATTCCACCAACCTGTAAACAGGAGAAATGAATGAGACAGAGAAACTCCACGTCTGTTTGTCTTCTCGCTCAGCAGAAAGAGGAAAGCTGCAAAGCGGACCAAACTGACGTAAAGCCCCTGGGGCCCAGTAGACACCACACTGCCCCCTGCTGGTGATCACACGTTAATTACTCCTGATATGTACATGACATATTTTAGTGCAAAGTTGGTGGAAACAGGTTGAACACCCCTTAACAAATACTCAAGAAAGGATAAATTATGAAATTACAAAAACAACCACAAATGTGATAACACTTTAGTCGGCATCACAATAGATAATAGATAACATTCCGGTTCCGGTGTTACGGATTAACTGGTTTCCGTGTTAACTGGTGACCTTTGTTTGTAAACGTCGGGCATCTGCAACAGCAGATGTTCTAATCACGGCGAGGGGACGCAGCTGACCTCGCGAACGCCTGAATGACTATTATTAAATCTCTCATAATTTTCTAGACTTGCCTAACTATCTGCTCAACTTCGCTTGTTGGTGGTTCATGTGGTTTAGTGAAACGGTGGGATCAGAAATCTACTCCATATTTTGCTTTATTTTCTTCAAAATAAAATATTATCCACCCGGGGTTCGATACCGGGTGTGAAACTTAAAAGATGTGTTGTAAGTCATTTAATTAGACCACTGGGCTATCGTACCTGTTGTGGACTGTATCTGACAATATAATACATGTCAGGCAATTACAGCCACACGGCCTCCTCCAGGTCTTGTATACTTCTGCCAGATTAACTTGTGACCGCTGTTACGGCGACGCACACAAATCTGTCTCCACCTTCTGAAAAACCTTTAATAAAAGCTGAAAGTCTACACTTCAATCACGTCTTGATTACTCCATTTCAATCCACTGTGGTGGTGTGCAAGGGCAACAAAAAAATAACACACACACACACACACACACACACACACACACAAAAGTATTTGTCAGGCAAAAACAACCACACAGCCTCTTGCTGTTTGCCAGATTAACTTGTGACCGCTGTTAATAAACTATAGTGACTACAATGAATTTGTTACATCTCAACATGCATACAGCTGGCCCTGCAGTTTACAATACAAATCGATTCCCCAGTGGATGCAACAGCTGCAAACAGTTGTTTCGTGTGGTTTCATGGGATTACTTAGCCTTCATGATAAAATTTGATGCTGTCCTTTTTATAATAGCGTTGGATACAGCTGTTGCATCCACTGGGGAATCGATTTGTATTGTAAACTGCAGGGCCAACTGTATGCATGTTGCTCTGTGTCAAATTCATTGTAGTCGCTTTAGTCTATTTCCCCCAGATATCCTCCAAGCAAACAACATCTCCGATGCTCGACAAGCGCTGAGCTTGAGAGGCACTACAACGTGTGTGTGTGTGTGTGTGTGTGTGTGTGTGTGTGTGGGTGGGGGGGGGTGGGGGTGGGGGTGGGGGGGGGGGGGGGGGGGGGGGGGCTGTTATCATCGCAATAACAGCGGTCACAAGTTAATCTGGCACAAGTATACAAGACCTGGAGGAGGCCGTGTGGTTGTCATTGCCTGACATGTATGACATTGTCAGACAAAGCACGCAACAGGTACGATAGCCCAGTGGTCTAATTAAATAACTTCCCCTCATCTCTTTTAAGTTTCACACCCGGTATCGAACCCCGGGTGGATCATTTTTTATTTTGAAGAAAATAAAGCAAAATATGGAGTAGATTTCTGATCCCACCGTTTCACTAAACCACATGAACCACCAACAAGCTAAGTTGAGCAGATAGTTAGGCAAGTCTAGAAAATTATGAGAGATTTAATAATAGTCATTCAGGCGTTCGCGAGGTCAGCTGCGTCCCCTCGCCGTGATTAGAACATCTGCTGTTGCAGATGCCCGACGTTTACAAACAAAGGTCACCAGTTAACACGGAAACCAGTTAATCCGTAACACCGGAACCGGAATGTTATCTATTATCTATTGTGATGCCCACTAAAGTGTTATCACATTTGTGGTTGTTTTTGTAATTTCATAATTCATCCTTTCTCTGAAACTCAAATTCTCTCTGTATGAACACAACATATGTAACAAAATGTGTTGGGATGTGCTGCATCTCTAACATCAGCATTGACTCTGAAGCATCTCCTGCTGCTGCTCTCACTGACACACTCGTGTTTGCTTACATCTGTATGATGCTCGATGAAGCTTCTCCCACACACACACACACACACACACACACACACACACACACAGGACTGCGTTTCTACAGGTTCTCTCAAGTGTGGGTTCTCATGTGTTTGTTTAAGTTTCCTTTATGTGCAAACCCTTTACCACAGAGTGAGCAGACGAACGGTTTCTCTCCAGTGTGGATTCTCATGTGTAGCTTGAGGGTTCCTTTCTGTGCAAACCCTTTACCACAGAGTGAGCAGGGGAATGGTTTCTCTCCAGTGTGGATTCTCATGTGTAGCTTGAGGTGTCCTTTATCAGTAAACCCTTTACCACACAGTGAGCAGACGAACGGTTTCTCTCCAGTGTGGATTCTCATGTGTAGCTTGAGGTTTCCTTTATCAGTAAACCCTTTACCACAGAGTGAGCAGGGGAACGGTTTCTCTCCAGTGTGGATTCTCATGTGTAGCTTTAGGTGTCCTTTATCAGTAAACCCTTTACCACAGAGTAAGCAGACAAACGGTTTCTCTCCAGTGTGGATTCTCATGTGTAGCTTGAGGTGTCCTTTCTGTGAAAACTCTTTACCACAGAGTGAGCAGACGAACGGTTTCTCTCCAGTGTGGATTCTCATGTGTAGCTTGAGGTGTCCTTTACGTGCAAACCCTTTACCACAGAGTGAGCAGACGAATGGTTTCTCTCCAGTGTGGATTCTCATGTGTAGCTTGAGGTGTCCTTTCTGTGAAAACCCTTTACCACAGAGTAAGCAGGGGAACGGCTTCTCTCCAGTGTGGATTCTCATGTGTAGCTTGAGGGCTCCTTTCTTTGCAAACCCTTTACCACAGAGTGAGCAGGGGAATGTACTCTCTCCTATGTTCTTGGTCTTGGAGCAGGAAGCTGCTTTCTCTCCCACATCAGGACTATCATGACTGAGAGGGACTTCACTCAGTGGGTTTGAACCTGACTGAGCTTCTCTGGTCTCATCCCAGTCGTCACTGTCATCAGTGTCAGCCTCAGAGGAGGGTTCTGGGTTCCTGGCTCGTTCCTCTTCACCATCTTCTGCTTCCATCTGTCCAGTGAAGTGGCGGGCCTCTCTGTTGCAGTCAGCTTCCTCTTCATCGTCCTCACTCTTCACAGTGACAGCACTGAACGGCAGCTTGGTGATATCCTGAAGCTGCTCTCCCTGCTGATTGGTCCAGAGTTCCTCCTGTTCCTCCTTAATATGTGGGGACTCAAACTCTAGAGTGGGGGTCAGCTGAAGCTGCTCAGGGGGAACCTCTTCTTTACACACTACTGGAAAGAAACACACAGACACACACAATTATGCTTAGAAGCTGACCCGAGCCTGTCAGCATCACTTCATGTCAGCATAATCCCTACTAAAGCTTTTAAAATGATCTGAAAGTTGTGGCTGAACAGACCCACTAACATGATATTAGCCTGTGAAGGTTGTCCTTTAGAGTTGTTATTATCATGCATTGATATTGATATCATTAGTTGTTATTATCATGCATTGATATTGATATCACTATCTCACAGATGCTGCAGATTGTCTCTGTTTTTTTTTTTGTTTTTGAATCTTAACCGGTGGTTAGCCTCGCCTGTTAAGGTCCAGGTGAGTCGGTGATGTGAAAATGCCGTTTAAAAGTTACGAACCTCTGTGCAGTCGCACCTCCGGCAGCAAGATGGCGTCCAGGAGTCTCTGCTGCCTCTCCACCTTCAGTTTCAGGCGAGAGTTTTGCAGCTCGTACTCGGCCAGCGTCTCCTCGGCGGCTGCAGTTTGTCGCCGCATCACCTGCGATCTCAGCTCGCAGAGTTCAGACATCTTCACAAACTTGGTCCTCCACTTCCTGCCGTCTGCAAGAGATCCGACGTTTTACTGCTTTGACACAAAGAAAAATAGACTCAGAAATGAGTTTTTGTTTATTTTCTTCCTCGGCTGATGATTCTGATTCTGAGAATGTTGTTCTTTGAAACCACTGTAGTCCAGTCTAGAAGTCTGCTGCAATGATGTGAGCTAATTGAAGTACACGGGCACACTGGTGAACTGACCCATGCAGAGAGTATCTGGGGCAGTGAGCTGACCAAGAGCAATGTCAGAGGAAGATCTTTATACAGTGACTACAGACGGTATGTAAATAGGCAGAGAACAAAAGGTGAGGGAAGCTATTGTGACGCAGTGATCAGGTTGGGTGCCATTCGGAACGGGAACAAAAGGCATGAAAAGTGTTTGTGCTCACGCCCACAGGAACAAAGGCCAGGGCCAGACCACAGGATGGTCCAGTCAATTAGCGAGTCTAAATCATTTTTTCCCAGGTCCCGCAGGATTTTAGCCCAAATTTGCTCATCTGTTGGGCTCATTTCAACGCCGACATTTTTATCAACCTGACAAAATGCAATGCCGGTTCCACAAAGACATTTTGTAAAGGATGCTGCTGTCCCACATTGTCTGCACTAACGTCTACTCTGTGACCAGTTAGTGATTTTTTTGTCTCTGTCTCATCAAGAAAATAACATTTTCAGAAGTTGTAAAGTTTTTCATTGCTACCGCTGATAATGTTACAGGTACGGGAGGGCACCACATAAACAGCTTATGCTCTCTCTTTAAACAGGAGAAATGAATGAGACAGAGAAACTCCACGTCTGTTTGTCTTCTCGCCCAGCAGAAAGAGGGAGGAGGATTTAATAAAACATGTGCACTTTAAACCCATTGTTTTACTGTCAGTACATGTACACTCAGTGTTCTCCATATAAAAAATCATCAATCAGCAAATACTATTATAGGCTTTATTTGATTAAATAAATCAAAATGACAATAAGCAATGTTTTTACACTGTAGATTGTTTTCTTCCAACTGAAAATAACACATAGCTTATACTACAAATTACATACGGTTCCTAAGTGCATGTTTCCTCCTTCAACTTAAATCCTTTACTGAAATGCATGAGCTGCAAGCAACAGGTGACGTCACCAGGCGCGAAAATACAGCTTCTACACTGTACACATATATGTCCACATCTTCATAAAACAAGCTTAATACCGGACATTAAAACATTCAGCGACATGTTAATATACTGTACTTCAATTACTTTTCTTAATTTACTATTCCACCAACCTGTAAACAGGAGAAATGAATGAGACAGAGAAACTCCACGTCTGTTTGTCTTCTCTCTCAGCAGAAAGAGGAAAGCTGCAAAGCGGACCAAACTGACGTAAAGCCCTTGGGGCCTAGTAGACACCACACTGCCCCATGCTGGTGATCACACGTTAATTAGTCCTGAGGGCTGTACTACGAAGGAGGCTCAACATACCCAGCCTTTGTGTTCACTATCAGGCTCAACAAAACCTAAAGCTCCAATCAAAGTTAAGTGGTATCACAACGGTGGTTATCATCAAAGTCCGGCTGTCAGCTTTGCGCTCTGTGCGCGTTCACATAAAAGGGGGCGTTTTGGCGTCATATGATTCTACTTCCGCGAAAAATGGACCGATCACGGGCTGCATATTTCACGCAAGAGGAGCAGCTTGTCCTCATGAAAAGCTATGAAAATTTTAAAATAACATTATCGCTAAGAGCAATAAGGCGAGAGAGGAGTGCTGGCAGAAAATTGCTGACCGAGTGAATGCGTAAGTCAACACTGACTCTCATTATATTGTATCAATCCTATTCTCTTATTCTTGGTATCTTTTCATTTCTGACAGCTGAACATTGCGCAACTTGTGAAGATCAACCTCTGTTGAATTTAAACTAAATAAACTAGAGCAACAACTGTATTTTTGGATGAGGTTTTATAGCTATTTTCATATATTTTACTCAGGCCTATAGAATGTGAGTGTGTGTGCTATAGAGAGTGAGGCTGGATGTGTGTCGTGAATATATATATTTTGTGTTGTACGATAAATCTCGTACTGTCTGTGTACAATGACAATATGACAATGCCTTTTTTAAACTGTGAAAATAGCTTAGACCTTCTCAGCATTTGCGTTTGGACTAACTGCCCTATAATAGGCCAAACATTGAAATCAATTCATTCATGGCCACATCATAGTGAAATAATACATTTCACTGATTATCTGAGATAAATAAGTAGACTCGGCCAATTTAATATTTCATATTGGGTTTTAGATGTGGGACCAGCACTACCAGAAGAACTTGGCAGCAAAGTGGTATGTAACTACCCATTAATTTTGTCAGTCAGTGGATAATATTCTGTATCCCATTTTAAAATATCACCACTATTTACGCTGCTTAGAGCTACTTGTCAGTAGTTTCAGATAATTGTTCGTTACATTTGAAGTTTAACTAGAATTATGGAGCAATTTCTCTTGATGTTTGTTTGCTCCTTTTTTGTTAAATCTTTTTTTCTAAATCGGAATAAGTGGCGTTTGGAGTGCGTTTGAATCACCACGGGCTGCTCCCGTCCAATCATCACCTTCAGATGCCGTGACAGTCACCATTATAATATAAGGGGTTTCCTTTAAAAAAAAGTAGGCTACTATAACAAAGTCTGTGATACAACGGAATATTTCTAACAAACATGAAGTCTGTGCACCACTAATAGTATACCTGCATTGTGCATATGTGCCACCAATCACTGGACAAAAATTACTTTGTGATTTCCTATTTACATAGTCTCACTCGTTCTCCCCCAAGGGTCCTGTGATTGGGATGTGGGTGCTATCTATTGCACCCATAACCCTGGGGAATCCTATAAAGAATTAGATTTCATTATGCAAGTAGCTTAAGTCATAGGTTAGAGAGAAGTATGAAAACACCTGCTAGTTGGTAAAATGCCTCTTTAACAGTTAGTGTGCTCACATGGCTAGGGAACACCACAAACATATTGATGTATGACTTGTGCTATATGAATAAAATTTGATTGAGTAATTGATTGTTTATTCGGTTGATTTCGGAGACTGACAGTGGTAACACATGATTTTCATTACGTTTATTTTTATTAAGTAAACACGTACATTCATGCTTGGTCACATTGTGGGAAATAGGCTAAGTCTGAATTTATATTTCCGAACACGGACATGGTGCTACATAATTAAATTTGAATTTAATTAAATTGAATATGTGATGCCGGGGCAACAATATAGACGTGACGGCAGTGTTGGGCAGTAGCGGCGTTACAAGTAGCGACCTTACTAGTTTAACTACATTTGTCAGTAGCGTGGTCGTAGCGTCGCTGTTTTCCAAATCAAATAGCTTTTACGTAGTGAAACTATTTTACTGATCAAATAGCGCGGTAGCGTCCACAGAAGCTACATTTTCCCAGGCATTTCTCAAACTTAAATGCAACGGAGCTTTTGCTGCGGTTTGACATCTGACATAGATCGGGAGCAGTGGGTGACGTCACCGCTGCTCTGCTGACTTGTACGTGTAGCCGACAGCCACTTTCCTGTCTGACGTCGCGTACCTGTCCTACCTGTCTGCTGCAGCGGGACACGAGCACATGTGTCACGTGAACAAGCAGCTGTTAAGAAAGCTGGTAAGAAAGATCAGGATGCCTGGCCTCCTTATCCACTAATAAGGAAAAAACTTTGGAACACAGGCAGAAACTACATGCAAATACAGGTGTGCACACATACACACACACTAACATATATACATACTTCCCCCACATTAGTATAAATGCACTACCTGCTTTTTGTTATTATGTGACATGTTGTGTATTTTTGTTGCCATGGTTTGTAGCAGTAAAAGCAGAGAGAGCACAGTTTCATCAACTAATGAACTGAACATTTTTTGCCTGACTTTCTGTTTCTGACTTGGAATGAAGTTGGTTCATGTTTAAAAAAAAAAAAAAAAAGTAGCTTTGATGTAGTTAAGCTACATGTTGTCACTGTGTTGTAGCTTAGCTTGCTACATTATCTGGAGGGTAGCTTCAGTGTAGTGAAGCTTCATTTAATGCAGAGTAACTGGTAGCTTAGCTCACTACATTTTCCAAGTAGCTTGCCCAACACTGCGTGACGGAGTCATTTGGGGGTCTGTTTGCGTCTGTCGGACATTCTCTGACACGCAGCTGAGCTAAGCTTGACCGTAAGCCCGACACGGAGCAGGCTAGTTCTGCTGACTAGGACTTCCGGCAAGATGGCGTGTTGAACGGCAGCAATACTCGGAAGCTGCGGTAGACTTGTCCCAAAGTTTATATTAAGAATCACTCAGAAAACTCAAAATGAACTCTAAAAACGTCTTGAAGCCTGCCAAACTGATTATGCCGGAGGAAAAGGTCGCTAAGACCCGAACAGAGAGCAACTTAGAGAAAGTGCCGGAGGATGATATCAAGCAGGTCGGCGACCACGATTATACCATGGAGGTTAGCTTGGCTAATCAAACTAAACGAAAAGACACAGGGTCCACTCCTGTGACCCCAAACAAACCTCCGGTCGGCAAGAAAAGTAAAGGTCAACACGAAGTGACGGAGGTCTCTAACCTGACCATACTAGAAGCCATTCAAGATATGGAGAAAAACTTCGACGAGCTAAAGGAACAAGCTAAACAAACTAGCTGCATGCTAGCAGCTTTGACCAAAGCGGTGCAGTTCAACGCTGAAGAAGTTAAAGAATGCAAGGGAAAAGTAAAAGATTTGGAAAAACAGCATCAACTCCTCAAAAGTGAAAATGAGGAATTGAAAAGGAGAATTAAGGAGCAGGAAAGATACAAGATGAGGTGGTGTCTGAAGCTTAAAGGAATGGCCGAAAAAAGTGACGAAAATGTGAGAGCAGACACCATTCAACTTTTCAGAAAGATTGCTCCCAACTTGGAAATGCACCAGCTAGAAGAAGCTGTCGACGTCGTGCACAGGGTTGGGAGAAAGGAGGACAACCGGTCCAGGCTGGTGGTGGTGCTGTTCGTACGGAGACTGGTCAAGGAAGAGATCTGGCGCTGCAGTAAGGATTCACCAGTGTGCAAAGAGAGAGGCATCTGCTTCACGGAGATGATGCCACAGGAGGACAGAGAGGCGAGGAAGAAATTGTGGCCGCAGATCGAACAGGCTCGGCGTGAGGGGAAAAAAGCTTACTACCGTGGACCTCACGGTTTCATAGATGGTCAGAAAATTGGCTAATAACTGGCAGATTCAATACTCGAATATGCTGATTGACTGAGAGATGTTAATAAGGGACTCTACCGCTTGTTAAAAGAGTAAGACAAGTTCTACCTCTAAGCACTTAAAGTTTTATTGTTAAACTTGTTTCTTTATTTTGTTGTGAATGTTCAATTGCACTATTTCATTGGCTTCGTTAAATGTGAGAGGACTTAAAGACCTGGCTAAGAGGAAAGCCTTATTTCTATTTTGTAAAGGGCGTAATGCACATTGTATGTTGCTACAGGAAACCCATTCTTCAGAAGCTGATGAGAACTTTTGGACTAATATGTGGGGTGATCGTATATTATTCAGCCATGGAAGCAACAGGTCTGCTGGTGTTGCTATTTGTTTTCACAGGTTTCCAGGTGATGTAATCTCTCAAAGAACAGATAGGGAAGGTCACTGGCTAATTGTGGTTTTGAAGGTGCAAAGTCATTATCTGATGGTAATTAATATTTATGGTCATAAATCTGTCTCTCAAAATAGACAAATATTGGAAAAAGTTACTACTGAGATTTCCGAATTGAGAGCAATCCATCCTACCAACTTTGTATTGATGGGAGGGGACTGGAATATGGCACTGGATGAGTGGGAAGATAGATGGCCCTCCAAATTTGATAATCACCATTTTAATCCCCTCATGGTATAATTTATTAGAGATAATAACTTAGTTGATATCTGGAGAAATCAGAACCCGGGGAAGAAACAATACTCTTGGTTTAAGCCTAATGGTACTGCTAAATCTAGAATTGACTACTGGCTTGCTGCAGATGAGCTTGAAGAAACTGTCTCAGAAGTTTCAATCTCCAAAGCTCCTTTAACAGATCACTGTATAACAGCATTAACGTTGAATTCCACTAATAGGATTAAAATAGGAAATAGGAAATTTAACTCCAATTTACTAAAAAATAAAGATTATTGTTCTAAAATTAAAGAAATGATAACTGAAATTGAAAATGACGACAGCATAAATAGCTTTTGTAATAAATGGGAATATTTTAAATACAAAACTAGAGGTTTCTCTATTAAAATTAGTAAAGAATTAAATAAAGAAAAAAGAAGGGAAGAAAACTAGAAATTAGTCAATGCTGTGGCAAACCTGTTATGACTACTGAAGACAAAGAGAAACTATTCCTTTTACAATCCAAACTTGATGATATCTTTCTGAAGAAAGCCCAGGGTGCCTTTATAAGATCAAGAGCGAAATGGATGGAGGAGGGAGAAAAGAATATGACATATTTCAGCAGGCTAGAGAAAAAAAGACAGGAAAGCAAGGCGATATCAAGTTTATTAATTAATGCAAGAGAATGCAAGAATAACGAAATTATTGAGAAAGAAGTTTTTAGGTTTTACAGTGATCTCTACTTATCTAGATATTCTCCAATTGACGCCAACAACTTGTTTGACCAAATTGCAAATTTCAAACCCAAGATTAATGATTCATTTAAAGAAGCTTGCGAATCCGATTTTAAAATAGAAGAATTAGATGCTGTTAGTTTGAAACTGCCTCTGAATAAATCCCCTGGCTCCGATGGGCTCACAGCCAACTTCTACCTTTTCTTTTGGAAAAATATCAGAAGGTTGTTATTCAAAGCAATAGAAGAATGCATTAAGAAACAAGAATTAATGCCAAGCATGAAACAAGGTTTGATAACATTAATTCCCAAACACAACAAAGATAAAAGAATATTAGACAATTTAAGGCCTATTACTCTTCTCAACACTGATTATAAATTGCTCTCTGGGTGTATAGCAGCTAGAATGAAGAAAGGTGTATCACAGCTTATTGAGGAAACGCAATCTGGTTTTCTGGGTGGGCGATCTATTCACAATAACATACGTCTGGTTTTAGATCTAATTGATTATAGTCACGAATTATCAGTTGAGGGGTTCATTCTTTTCCTAGATTTTTACAAGGCTTTCGATTCAGTGGAACACCATTTCATACTAAATACTCTAAATTATTTTGGTTTTGGTCAGAAATTTCTAAACTTGATTGGTATGTTATACAAGGATATTAACAGTTGTGTGTCTTTGGAGCACGGTACCTGTTCAAGATTTCAAGTCCAAAGGGGTATTAGACAAGGGTGCAACAGCTCTCCCTTATTATTTATTCTAGTGGCTGAGCTATTATCAATTTTGATGAAAAACAATGGAGTTGATGGAATACACATTTTGGAAAGAAATATTATAATTAGTCAATTTGCGGACGATACTACATTATTTTTAAAAAATGAAGGTCAAATTCCCAAAGCATTACAATCCATCACCCAATTCTCCAAAGCTTCTGGTTTAAAATTAAATATGGATAAATGTGAAATTTTTGCCCTGCATGATCAGCCAGCTCTTTCAATCTGTAATATTGCAGTTAAAACACAAGTCAAATACTTGGGCATAATTATCACCAAGAATAAAGAAATAAGGGAGAGAGAAAATATTGGTAAAAATATAGATAAGTGTAAAGCTATTCTGAATTCTTGGTTACAAAGAGACATCACTGTATTTGGGAGGGTTTTGCTTTCTAAAATGGAGAGTCTATCAAGAGCTATTTATCCTGCGTTCTCACTTGAAATTTCAGATAAAATGACCAAGCTTATCAACAACTTAAATTTCAAGTTTATTTGGAAAAATAAATGCCAGTATATTAGGAGAGCTGATGTAGTCAAAAGTGTTGAAGAGGGTGGTTTAAATGCCATTGATTTTTCAGTTATGAATGGTGTCTTAAAATTAAGATGGTTAAATGCTTTTATTCGACAAAAAGACTCTTTTTGGTTCAGCATTCCTAAAGCAATTTTTGAAAAAATGGGAGGTATTGAATTTCTGTTGCGTTGTGATTATGATGTTTGTAAACTGCCTGTGAAACTTTCCAACTATCACCAACAAGTTCTCCTGTATTGGAGCTTGATGTTTAAACATAACTTTACTCCTCACAATTCACCTTTATGGAACAACAGATATGTTCTGTCGAATCGCAAGTCATTGTTTTTGGGGACCTGGTTGGACAAAGGAATTTGGGCTGTAGCTCATTTAATGGATGAACAGGGAAATATATTAACCCATGAGGATTTTGGTGTTAAATATAACCTGCAATGCTCAATTAAAGAATACAAGAAAGTATTAAAGGCCATTCCAACACCCTTTAAAACAATGACTCAACAAATGATGGTATTTTCAAATGGCTTTAATTTAAGAGTTCTTGGTGTGAAGGGAATACATTTGGGGAGTAATTTATTCTCTAATAAGTTTATTAGAAACATCCTGACTGCACAATATTACCCCTGTCAGCTAAAAAGGAGGTATGTTCTACGTGATTTCAATTCTGTGGAGGCAAAAATGATAAGAAAGCGATATATATCATATCCAATTCCACAGAAAGCCAAAGAGGTCACTTTTAAAATTCTTAATGATATATATCCTTCTAATCACTTCTTACATACAAGATTTAACTGGGAAAATAATTTGTGTGGATTTTGTGAGAGAGATATTGAAACTGTGGAACATATTTTCTTTGAATGTGACTATGTTAAGGAATTTTGGTTAAGTTTTAAAAGCTGGCTGTTATCTAAACAAATTCATATACACCCTTTAAATTGGATATCTGTAAAAGTTGGAGTGCAGTTAAAAGAAAAAAATTTAGACTTCCTGGTAAATAATTTAATAATTCTTGGAAAATATTTTATTCATAGATCTAAATTTCTTAAAGTAAGACCACACATCAATGGATGGGTAAATGATCTCAAATTATTTAAAAAAATATCTGTATTACATGTCTAACAAAAACGCCCGAAGACTCTTCTCTTAAATAGATTTATTTGTCCTGGTAAATTAAGCCTCTCACATCATTAGCCTTCCTGTGCTCTTGTTTTTTTTTTTTTATTTTTTTTTTTATTTGTTTGTAAAAGCTGTTTCAACCTTGGAAAATGGAAACACAAAATGTGCCTGAAATGTTGTTTTTGAAATGACTAAAATAAAAAAAAAATAAATTAAAAAAAAAAAAAAGTTCTGCTGACTAAGTTGCCATGGTTACTGAGCTGCAACTTGTATAAGCCACTTTGATGGAACGGAACTCTTGCTTAAATTAGCGAGGCTTATCGAAATAAGCCAGGCTATCCCGTTAGCCAGCTTGATGGAATAGGCCCCAGGTACAAAAGGATACAACATAACAAACAAATAACAACAACAAACGCGGACATACACGGAGCTGCTGAAAGGCTGCCACTCGCGTCGGAGCCGGAACCGGAATGTTATCTATTATCTATTGTGATGCCCACTAAAGTGTGATCACATTTGTGGTTGTTTTTGTAATTTCATAATTCATCCTTTCTTGAGTATTTGTTAAGGGGTGTTCAACCTGTTTCCACCAACTTTGCACTAAAATATTTCATGTACATATCAGGAGTAGTTAACATGTGATCACCAGCAGGGGGGAGTGTGGCGTCTACTAGGCCCCAGGGGCTTTACGTCAGTTTGGTCCACTTTGCAGCTTTCCTCTTTCTGCTGAGCGAGAAGACGAACAGACGTGGAGTTTCTCTGTCTCATTCATTTCTCCTGTTTACAGGTTGGTGGAATAGTAAATTAAGACAAGTAATTGAAGTGCAGTATATTAACATGTCGCTGAATGTTTTAATGTCCGGTATTAAGCTTGTTTTATGAAGATGTGGACATATATGTGTACAGTGTAGAAGCTGTATTTTCGCGCCTGGTGACGTCACCTGTTGCTTGCAGCTCATGCATTTCAGTAAAGGATTTAAGTTGAAGGAGGAAACATGCACTTAGGAACCGTATGTAATTTGTAGTATACGCTATGTGTTATTTTCAGTTAGAAGAAAACAACATAGTGTAAAAACATTGGTTATTGTCATTTTGATTTATTTAATCAAATAAAGCCTATAATAGTATTTGCTGAATGATGAGAAATTGTATCTCATTTTGAAGTTGTGTTTTTTTTATATGGAGAACACTCAGTGTACATGTACTGACAGTAAAACAATGGGTTTAAAGTGCACATGTTTTATTAAATCCTCCTCCCTCTTTCTGCTGAGCGAGAAGACAAACAGACGTGGAGTTTCTCTGTCTCATTCATTTCTCCTGTTTAAAGAGAGAGCATAAGCTGTTTATGTGGTGCCCTCCCGTACCTGTAACATTATCAGTGGTAGCAATGAAAAACTTTACAACTTCTGAAAATGTTATCGTCTTGATGAGACAGAGACAAAAAATCACTAATTGGTCAGGGAGTAGACATTAGTCCAGACAAAGTGGGGACAGCAGCATCCTTTACAAAATTTCTTTGTGGAACCGGCATTGTATTTTGTCAGGTTGATAAAACAGTCGGCGTTCAAATGAGCCCAACACATGAGCAAATTTGGGCTAAAATCCTGCGGGACCTGGGAAAAAATGATTCAGACTTGCTAATTGACTGGCCCATCCTGTGGTCTGGCCCTGGCCTTTTATCCTGTGGGCGTGAACACAAACACTTTTCATGCCTTTTGTTCCCATTCCGAATGGCATCCAACCTGATCACTGCATCACAATAGCTTCCCTCACCCTTTGTTCTCTGCCTATTTACATACCGTCTGTAGTCACTGTATAAAGGTCTTCCTCTGACATTGCTCTTGGTCAGCTCACCGCCCCAGATACTCTCTGCATGGGTCAGTTCACCAGTGTACCAGTGAACTTCAATTAACTCACATCATTGCAGCAGACTTCTAGACTGGACTACAGTGGTTTCAAAGAACAACATTCTCAGAATCAGAATCATCAGCCGAGGAAAAAAATAAACAAAAACTCATTTCTGAGTCTATTTTTCTTTGGGTCAAAGCAGCAAAATGCCGGATCTCTTGCAGACGGCAGGAAGTGGAGGACCAAGTTTGTGAAGATGTCTGAACTCTGCGAGCTGAGATCGCAGGTGATGCGGCAACAAACTGCAGCAGCCGAGGAGACGCTGGCTCTGCCGGAGGAGACGCTGGCCGAGTACGAGCTTCAAAACTCTCGCCTGAAACTGAAGGTGGAGAGGCAGCAGAGACTCCTGGACGCCATCTTGCTGCCGGAGGTGCGACTGCACAGAGGTTCGTAACTTTTAAACGCCATTTTCACATCAGCGACTCACCTGGAGCCTGACAGGCGAGGCTAACCACCAGTTAAGATTGAAAAACAAAAAAAAAAAAAACAGAGACAATCTGCAGCATCTGTGAGATCGTGATATCAATATCAATGCATGATAATAACAACTAATGATATCAATATCAATGCATGATAATAACAACTCTAAAGGACAACCTTCACAGGCTAATATCATGTTAGTGGGTCTGTTCAGCGACAACTTTCAGATCATTTTAAAAGCTTTAGTAGGGATTATGCTGACATGAAGTGATGCTGACAGGCTCGGGTCAGCTTCCAAGCATAATTGTGTGTGTCTGTGTGTTTTTTTCCAGTAGTGTGTAAAGAAGAGGTTCCCCCTGAGCAGCTTCAGCGGACCCCCACTCTGGAGTTTGAGTCCCCACATATTAAGGAGGAACAGGAGGAACTCTGGACCAATCAGCAGGGAGAGCAGCTTCAGGATATCACCAAGCTGCTGTTCAGTGCTGTCACTGTGAAGAGTGAGGACGATGAAGAGGAAGGTGACTGCAACAGAGAGGCCCGCCACTTCACTGGACAGATGGAAGCAGAAGATGGTGAAGAGGAACGAGCCATGAACCCAGAACCCTCCTCTGAGGCTGACACTGATGACAGTGATGACTGGGATGAGACCAGAGAAGCTCAGTCAGGTTCATACCCACTGAGTGAAGTCCCTCTCAGTCATTACAGTCCTGATGTGGGAGAGAAACCAGCTTCCTGCTCCAAGACCAAGAACACAGGAAAGACTAAAATCCCCTGCTCACTCTGTGGTAAAGGGTTTTCACAGAAAGGAACCCTCAAGCGACACATGAGAATCCACACTGGAGAGAAACCATTCGTCTGCTCACTCTGTGGTAAAGGGTTTACTGAGAAAGGACACCTCAAGCTACACATGAGAATCCACACTGGGGAGAAACCGTTCGTCTGCTCACTCTGTGGTACAGCGTTTGCAGAGAAAGGAACCCTCAAGCGACACATGAGAATCCACACTGGAGAGAAACCATTCGTCTGCTCACTCTGTGGTAAAGGGTTTACTGATAAAGGATACCTCAAGCTACACATGAGAATCCACACTGGAGAGAAACCGTTCGTCTGCTCACTCTGTGGCAAAGGGTTTGCACATAAAGGAAACTTAAACAAACACATGAGAACCCACACTGGAGAGAACCTGTAGAAACGCAGTCCTGTGTGTGTGTGTGTGTGTGTGTGTGTGTGTGTGTGTGGGAGAAGCTTCATCGAGCATCATACAGATGTAAGCAAACACGAGTGTGTCAGTGAGAGCAGCAGCAGGAGATGCTTCAGAGTCAATGCTGATGTTAGAGATGCAGCACATCCCAACACATTTTGTTACATATCTTGTGTTCATACAGAGAGAATTCGAGTTCCAGCAAAGTGTTTACTGTAATGAATGCCTGTTTACTAAATAAACTGTTTGACGTGCAAATGCAAGACAGTGTGTGTGTGGCTGCTTTTCCTTTGTTTCTGTGGTCTCCTATGCAGCAGCAACCAAAGTTGACTCCTGGGCTCGGCCTCGGCCCCTCAGATTGCGAGCCGGGCCCTCTTGTCCAACATCAGTGTCTGACCTCACAAATGCAAATTCCCACAGACACACTCCAACATCTGGTAGAAAGCCACCCAAAACTTTTAAACGCCATTTTCACATCAGCGACTCACCTGGAGCCTGACAGGCGAGGCTAACCACCAGTTAAGATTGAAAAACAAAAAAAAAAAAAACAGAGACAATCTGCAGCATCTGTGAGATAGTGATATCAATATCAATGCATGATAATAACAACTAATATTATCAATATCAATGCATGATAATAACAACTCTAAAGGACAACCTTCACAGGCTAATATCATGTTAGTGGGTCTGTTCAGCGACAACTTTCAGATCATTTTAAAAGCTTTAGTAGGGATTATGCTGACATGAAGTGATGCTGACAGGCTCGGGTCAGCTTCCAAGCATAATTGTGTGTGTCTGTGTGTTTTTTTCCAGTAGTGTGTAAAGAAGAGGTTCCCCCTGAGCAGCTTCAGCGGACCCCCACTCTGGAGTTTGAGTCCCCACATATTAAGGAGGAACAGGAGGAACTCTGGACCAATCAGCAGGGAGAGCAGCTTCAGGATATCACTAAGCTGCCGTTCAGTGCTGTCACTGTGAAGAGTGAGGACGATGAAGAGGAAGGTGACTGCAACAGAGAGGCCTGCCACTTCACTGGACAGATGGAAGCAGAAGATGGTGAAGAGGAACGAGCCAGGAACCCAGAACCCTCCTCTGAGGCTGACACTGATGACAGTGATGACTGGGATGAGACCAGAGAAGCTCAGTCAGGTTCATACCCACTGAGTGAAGTCCCTCTCAGTCATTACAGTCCTGATGTGGGAGAGAAACCAGCTTCCTGCTCCAAGACCAAGAACACAGGAAAGACTAAAATCCCCTGCTCACTCTGTGGTAAAGGGTTTTCACAGAAAGGAACCCTCAAGCGACACATGAGAATCCACACTGGAGAGAAACCATTCGTCTGCTCACTCTGTGGTAAAGGGTTTACTGAGAAAGGACACCTCAAGCTACACATGAGAATCCACACTGGGGAGAAACCGTTCGTCTGCTCACTCTGTGGTACAGCGTTTGCAGAGAAAGGAACCCTCAAGCGACACATGAGAATCCACACTGGAGAGAAACCATTCGTCTGCTCACTCTGTGGTAAAGGGTTTACTGATAAAGGATACCTCAAGCTACACATGAGAATCCACACTGGAGAGAAACCGTTCGTCTGCTCACTCTGTGGCAAAGGGTTTGCACATAAAGGAAACTTAAACAAACACATGAGAACCCACACTGGAGAGAACCTGTAGAAACGCAGTCCTGTGTGTGTGTGTGTGTGTGTGTGTGTGTGTGTGTGTGGGAGAAGCTTCATCGAGCATCATACAGATGTAAGCAAACACGAGTGTGTCAGTGAGAGCAGCAGCAGGAGATGCTTCAGAGTCAATGCTGATGTTAGAGATGCAACACATCCCAACACATTTTGTTACATATCTTGTGTTCATACAGAGAGAATTCGAGTTCCAGCAAAGTGTTTACTGTAATGAATGCCTGTTTACTAAATAAACTGTTTGACGTGCAAATGCAAGACAGTGTGTGTGTGGCTGCTTTTCCTTTGTTTCTGTGGTCTCCTATGCAGCAGCAACCAAAGTTGACTCCTGGGCTCGGCCTCGGCCCCTCAGATTGCGAGCCGGGCCCTCTTGTCCAACATCAGTGTCTGACCTCACAAATGCAAATTCCCACAGACACACTCCAACATCTGGTAGAAAGCCACCCAAAGGAGTGGAAGCTGTGCTGCTGCAAAGGGACCAACTCCATATTAAAGGCCCCATGCTGTCATCTTTTCCAGGGTTTTATTGGAACTGCTGATCTCCCTGCATGATGTTCCTGTGGTTTTGAGTACCTGTGGTCTGCTAAATATAGTTTCACAGCTCCTCTCTCTTGCCTTTCTCCTGGAGCTGTGGCAGCACACTTTGTTGAGCCAATCAGAAGAGAGAATCAGCACCTCTCCACTGATTGGTTGAGTGTTTTCTGAGTGGCATACGGTCTGGCCAATCACAGGGAAGTTAACGACAATAACGTTTTCAACAGTACCAATGAAAAACTTTGCAACTTCCTTGTGGAACTGGCATTGTATTGTGTCAGGTTGATAGATAGATAGATAGATAGATAGATAGATAGATAGATATACTTTATTGATCCCAAACTGGGAAATTCCTATGTTACAGCAGCATCTTCAGTAAAAAACAAAATAAAATTAAAATTAAGAAGTATATACAGTAGAGACTAAATATGCTAAATATATACACTAAAGACAATAAGGGCTAAGTATATACAATAAGCTAACCTAAGAATATGAGATGTTGGAATGTGAGATATACCGATGTAGATAGCAGGGGCGGACTGGGACAAAAAATCGGCCCGGGCATTTTGGACCAGACCGGCCCACCACACATAGATAGATAGATAGATAGATAGATAGATAATTTTTATTCAAGTGTCCTGCATACAATAATGCCCAGCCCCCATGGGCTTATAAGACACTCCCAACAAAAGTAAATAAATACATGCATCAATTCATACATGCGGGTATAGCTGTCTCCACTGCAGCTGCCACGCTTTCTCCAAGAATTTACCCAAAGCAAATACCTCTTCTTCAAACAGCCATCTTAGCATATTAAATTCGGACAACCAAAACAAATCAGGATTCCTCGTTTGTACTTTTTCAAATAAAACATTTCTTGGGCTGGCATACAATGGACAATAAAAAACAAAGTGTAACTCGTCTTCTACATTTCCTAGATCGCATAAAGTACACAAACGCTGGTCTTCTGGTATCCCTTGATACGTACCCACCTCAACTGCCAGAGGCAAGACGCCAGCTCTCAATTGGGCACAGAGTGATCTTTGACCTTTCCTCAAATTAGATGCAACATATGGTTCAGTGCCGTACTCCTCTTTAAACTGAACATAATTTCTTAGCTTGGGTTTTTTCCAAATGTCCACCTCCCATTGCTCCTGACATTTAATTGACAATTTCTGTTTAATAATAGTTATGCTACACTGCACCACCGCATTTGATCACGCACACCTTCCCGGTCTTTTTGCTCTCTTAAATGTGTATACCAACTGTGCAACTCTTGAAAGCCATAATGCCATGCAATTAGTTAGCTGTCATCAGCAGTGTTGGGCACATTACTTTGAAAAAGTTATTAATTATAGTTACTAGTTACTTCTACTAAAAAGTAACTGAGTTACATCATTGTCAAAGTAATTAATTACCAGGAAAATCAACTAAAAAATTGTTCAAATATGTCAAATAACTTGGCTGCCCCAGTCATACTGGCCTATAGTACTATAGTGGAACAATAAAATACAATAGATGAATTGGAACTTTTTTATTCTATTGAACAGGCCACAACAGGCCAAGGCCTTTTGGGCATCTACTTCAGATTAGTAAGTGCAGGTGCCTATCAGCCACTGGCGCCGGAAACGGGGGGCCAGGGGGCCATTGCCCCCCCCCACTTTTACCCTCCTCCCACGTTATTTTTAATCACAATCAAAGTCCCTATATTGCAACACTTACGGTAACTCATATGTTAGGTAAAATACAGAGAGGGGCCATAGAGAGAAAGATACAGCTGACAGCAGGCACTCACAAATTATATCTGGTTAGCACTCAAACATTTCTAGTGCACAGCGTAGTATAACGTAGCATGGTGTGTTTTATTTTTCTCTCAATGGCCCCTCCGCGGCTCCGTAGTACATAAACATAAAACAAGAGAAGAATACTTACATTTTCAATCCAATCAAAGAGGACGTCACACAATTCAAATACATGCAGTGTACTGTACATCAGCCAATAAAACTGTTTCATTGCTGCATGTTGTTATGAATTGACTGCTTGCATCTGCAAACATGTCCGAACCGGTGAAAAAGAAAACAAAATACTGGCAAACAAAATTGAACTTCATGAAGAATGTCAGGAATCCCGACAGGCCCTGAACCCCCCACAAGGTCTCGCGATGCTGTTGTCACCGCCACGGCGCGCAGTGCTTTTGGCTAGCAGCAAAGAAGGAGATTTCCCATGAAAATACTTTCTAACTTGATATTTGAGGAAAAAACTTAATATTAACTGGGAAACCAACACCTGACCTCAAGGATTTAATCCAAAGGAAGGGACAAAAAATGCGAGGACTTTTCAAACGGAATGGTACAAAAAGAAGGACCGGGTTGTGTGGATGCAGTCGAGCTAGCAAGTTTTTGTGCTTTCCGAGTCTCCTTTTCTCAGCGGGTCGCGGCAGCGTCTGGCTGAGAGAGGCTGACTGCGACCTGCACAGCCTGCCGAGGCTTTGCTGGAGCACCAAACCTCCACAGCCCACATCCGCTCTCTGATCAACCTGAAGACATGTGGGAAGAGCCGGACAGACACAGACACAGCGCTGGAGGAGCAGCTCAGGCTTCACATCAGTGCACACAACGAAAAGGTAAAAGCTAACAGGGAGATCTCTCTCTGGTTATAAAGTCTTCCTATGTTGTGCTCGTATGTGAGTGACTCAGTAGCTTTTTAGGTTTTTTAGACTGAGTTTTGCTTGGAGGTTTAATGTGCGATCCGAACGGGCGGTGTTTATAATGTATTTTAAAACGGGTGCTTCCCATCCTTAAATGTGATTGGCTGAGCCGCGTTCCATGCTGTTGTAAAATCAGTGTAACTCACAGATAGACCGCGGCACAAAATATCCCTGCGCCACTGTAAACGGATATAGCGTTGCCTAGCAACCAACTACTCTGCGCTCAACTTACTCGTTAGGTTAAATATCAGACTTTGTAGTGAATTTTGATTTGCTGGGTGGCCTGAGCCTGGATGAGTGGTTGGAGGAGGTGCTTGGTGTCTGTTAAAGGATGCTAAATTCACCACCAGCAACAATGTTTTCGCCGGTGTGGTACAGAAACTCCGCCGAGAAGGACATGACAAATCTTCCCACGAAAATGGCCTAAAATATGTCACTCTGTCTTTGAACGAATGCATAAAAAAATCACGAAGATGCTGCCGAAAAAAAAACATAGAAAGCCTGTGGGGATTCATATATGAGCAGCCGGGTAACCCACTGTGTCCGGTGGCCTCCCTGGAGAAATAGCCTACCTCCCCTGCTGCCTCCTGATCCACCTGACTTTTATCTCCACCCGAAGCGTCTATTTCGTTTTAACCTGTGTATTTTTTACTATGGGCGAAATGACAAATAAAGGAATCTTGAATCTTAAATCTAAATTAACAGTATACTTTTATTATTATTGTTATTGTTACAACCGACGTTAGGCATGCGTCTGCGCAAAAACGCACCTGTCGCGAAACGCACGCCACCGTCCCTGCAAAGAGGAGTCCAAACATAATTGAACACTATTTTAACAATTGCACTATTAATGGAAATATCCAATTCAACATTAACGAGCCCAAATAGCCTGATGTGACATGATGATGTCGCTAGATGAAAAAGCAATCTTAGAGTCTGTGTTGCTTGGTAACCGTTCTGTCCACTCTATCTTGCTCGGTGGAAGAATGAATAGTTCTCAATTTTATTGTTGCATTATTACCAATAAATTCTTGATTTTTCTCTTGTGTGTTTATTTTATGGGCTATATGTAGGGTAACCGTTTTATAAAAGCAATAAGCCCCGAGAAGACATGAGTTACAGTGATTTTACAACGGCTGAGGGGCGTTTTAAATCACTGTCACCCACGGCTCCTCAGGGCTTATTGCTTAATTGTTGTTGGTCTTATAGACTGCACTGGAGCTGGAAGTCCTGTGTTGTTGAGATTCAGCTGATTTCTTGTTGTGATCTTGTCTTTGGGAGCTCCTGGGCTGTAAATTCTGCAGAAATGCAGGTGAATGTTTGTCTCAGATAATTACTTGGCAGTAATTATGTGCGCGCTATAATCCGCCGATGTCAATAACTACATTTTTGACAGCGGCAGCTTGATTGACTTTGCAGTGGTTTTAATATTGAGTTCTACTTCATATATATTTTTGTATGCATGTCTTATGCGATTTCAGCTCTGGCTGATCCTGCCTACCCAGCCACGGACCTCACTGCGCGTTAATTCATGATATACATTGAAACGACAAATCCAAAGCATTAATTTTAAAGACACCTCAATCTTGGTGATGGATTTGGGGCATGTGTGTCTGAGTTAACGGGAATGAGCCAAACGTCGTTTTATTTTTTATACTGTAAGTGTTGCAATATAGGGGCGTTGATGAGGTGCACGGAATAGAGGCACTGTGAATGAGCTGAACACACAACACCGCACTTTTTGGCCCCCCCACTTCTTAAATGAATCCGGCGCTCCTGCTATCAGCATGAATGGAAAATGAGCCCAGACTGCACATAGGAAGGTCATGGTGACAAAGTATACCACACAAATCCGTGCTTAAATCTGAATCTGATTTGATTGGTATATATATCTACCCATGAAGTTAGAACAAGGCATTAAAAAAGGCAACAACAAAAAAAAAAAAGGCAAAATAATAATAACAATAATAATAATGATAATAATAATTTAGCACCTGGGTTACAAAACAAATTCACAGAGTACAGAAATGAAAATTACAGAAACCCTAAATGCCACTGTGTGTGTCATCTAGCCAATGACAGGCAGAATAATAAGAATCACTTCACTCTCATGGTTAACAACAAAGTGAGGTAATAAAGTAAAAACACACTCCTGTCCAGTGGGGAACTGAACCCCTGGTCTCCTGCATGGCAGGCGGAAACACCATCCACTCTGCTATCAAAGAATGTAATGCCTTTGAATCGTATGTGCTTATCCTTCTTTCATGCTCATGAATTACGAAACACTCCGACAGTGAAAAAGTCCGATCGGTTTGAAATCGGTTTGACAGCCACTTTTTTTTTCTAGCAGTTTCCATCTCAGTAGATCCTATGAGATAATGTTCGACGCGCGCTGCACTGCACACCAGCGCACCGAGCCACAGGCTCGTGATCTGATTGGGCCAGCCCCGTGTCAGTGAAGAAAAATAACCAATGGGCCGCAGAGCAGCGTGTCTCAAGGGCCGGCCCAGTGGTTAGTAAACAAACTCTTGCAATGACTTTATTTGCCGAAATCATTATGCAGGCGGGACCAAACTACGCAAAAGGGGTTGTTTAGCAATGTGACTGGGCCAGCCCAGTGTCAATCGGGCCGCTGATCTACTGGTTGTATGGGCAGGTCAGCTATTTAAATAATAATTTTTTTTTAAAAAAAAAGTGTCGGGGGACTGTCGGCCCACGTAGCACATCGGCCCACCGGGCAAATGCCCCGTGTGCCCGATGGCCAGTCCACCCATGGCCGTCATTCACTTCCGTAACTGGGCCACATCTTTGCTGTTCATTTGGGCCACATCCAAGCCAAAGGAAATTTGCTATTGGGGGAGGTAGAGGGGAAGGGGGAGGAGAGGTGCTGCACAGGAGTGCTAACCACAGAGGGGAGAGGGGGAGGGTTGGATGCGGTGGGGGTGTGAGGGGGTCTGGATGTGTGAGGGAGACAGAAGGCTGTGAGCTGAACCTGTTAAAGAAACCGTTCAGCTCGTTGGCTCTTTCCTAGCTGCCTGATGGTTGCCTTTGTCTCCCTTTACATCCTGTGATCTGCTTCATCCCAGTCCACACATCCCACGGCGGGCCCCAATTTGGCCAGGGGCGGACCTGGGCGTGACGTAACTTCACATTCTCTATTGTGATGCCCACTAAAGTGTTATCACATTTGTGGTTGTTTTTGTAATTTCATAATTCATCCTTTTTTTGAGTATTTGTTAAGGGGTGTTCAGCCTGTTTCCACCAACGTTGCACTAAAATATTTCATGTACATATCAGGACTAATTAACGTGTGATCACCAGCAGGGGGCACTGTGGCGTCTACTAGGCCCCAGGGGCTTTACGTCAGTTTGGTCCGCTTTGCAGCTTTCCTCTTTCTACTGAGCGAGAAGACAAACAGACGTGGAGTTTCTGTGTCTCATTCATTTCTCCTGTTTACAGGTTGGTGGAATAGTAGATTAAGAAAAGTAACTGAAGTGCAGTATATTAAAATGTCGCTGAATGTTTTAATGTCCGGTATTAAGCTTGTTTTATGAAGATGGGGACATATATGTGTACAGTGTAGAAGCAGTATTTTCGCGCCTGATGACGTCACCTGTTGCTACCCAAGTCACGTCAGTCAGAGTTTTATTTTCCGCCCCTTGAACATTTTTATGAAGTCTTTATATTTTTCAAACGTGTAATATTGTGTAAAGGTTTAAAATTGTGATTTCATGTACTGTAAAAAAGGTTAAAAGCCAATGTTAAATACTAATTTTATATATTCTAAAATTGGTTAAAAACAAGTTGAAAATCTGTCAGCTCATTCATTTCTGGAAGAGTAAAGGATTTAAGTTGAAGGAGGAAACATGCACTTAGGAACCGTATGTAATTTGTAGTATAAGCTATGTGTTATTTTCAGTTGGAAGAAAACAACCTACAGTGTAAAAACATTGGTTATCGTCATTTTGATTTATTTAATCAAATAAAGCCTACAGTAGTATTTGTTGAATGATGAGAAATTGTATCTCATTTTGAAGTTGTGTTTTTTTATATGGAGAACACTGAGTGCACATGTACTTGTTACAATTGGCCGTATAGTTCAATGTTTCTTGCATTATCCAATGTATGACATAGTTCAGGACAGCTTGGCTGCTAAGCAGAGGACAGACAAAGCAAAAGCCAGATGTACTTTCTCTATCTTGTTAGTTAGGTCTGTTGCATTAGATACACGCCCAGTCAACATTCACACACATAGCATAGCACATTCCAGAAACAAGGCATGGACAGTGGTTGGCCTGTCCATGTCTGGGTAACTGGCCAATTATTCTCGGTTGCGTTTAAGTCCAACCTCTGTACGGGGCAGGCCCAGCCCAAGAACATAAATGTGTATCATTTCCTGATATCGAGGCTCATTCTGACGGAGATCCTGCGGGAGCTCTGTCACACTGAGACCAGCGCTGCCTTGCTTTATTTGTGACCATAATAAATATTGCATCAGAAAATTGAAGATTGACTCCGGTCTGTTCTTGGGCTTTCAACAAAAGAATCGGGAGCTAACATACTGACAGTGCACATGTTTTATTAAATCCTCCTCCCTCTTTCTGCTGAGCGAGAAGACAAACAGACGTGGAGTTTCTCTGTCTCATTCATTTCTCCTGTTTACAGAGAGAGCATAAAGGCTGGCACACACTACAGGATTCTTCAAACCTTCACAGATTTAGAGACCACACACTTGATGATAACAAAAGACAGATCACACTAGATCTCTCTCTTCTGATCTTATAGTGTGTGGTCTGCACTACGGAGTACACCACACACTGACCGATTCTTCAGCAGAGTTTCAGGGTCTTCACTCAATATTCCAAATCTCGCGTAGTCAACTGACTCAGCTCACGTCTTGATTGGCTTTTGTTCCGGTACATGTAGAATAATAATAGTAATAATAACAATAATAATGATAATAATAATAATAATAATAATAATAACAATTTAGCACTTGGGTTACAATACAAATTCACGAAAAAGGTACAGAAATGAAAATCCCTAAATGCCACTGTGTGTGTCATCTAGCCAATGACAGGCAGAATAATAAAAATTACTTCAGTGTCATTGTTAACAAAGTAAAATAATAAAGTAGTGATGCCCTCTTGTCCGGGTGGGGAATTGAACCCCCTGGTCTCCTGCATGTCAGATGGGGACAATAACCACTCGGCCATCCGGAATTGTGTACTTTTCTTATGGTTTGGGCTCATTGTCAACTCCGACTGCTGACAGAGAGCCTACTCGGTTGAAACCCGCATCAGTGAGCTCAGTTATAGCCTTGTAACGGTGCATTTTATTGTCAGTAACGGTAACGGCGTTGTAACGGGGGAAACAATTTTTTTTGATTACTCAATACTGATAAAAGTAACACTGTTTATTTATAACGGCATTATTCCCATCACTGGACATTACACACAGTGCGTGCTCGGCTCCTGTCGGAGCACCCCACACACTACAGGATATCTAGTCGCAAATATTACACGTTCATTATTTACGATCTCTTCTTCCGAGGCCTTCCGAGCCGATCGGACCGGACAAAATCACTCTTAACACACCCACACCACAGGAAAATCAGACACGGTGACGTTTGCAGACATCAGACAATCGGGCCTTTGCTGGCTTTGATCGGAAGGGGGAGATGGGACAAAAATCAGCCCTGATTATCCTGTAGTGTGTACCAGCCTTAAGCTGTTTATGTGGTGCCCGCCAGTACCTGTAATATTATCAGTGGTAGCAATGAAAAACTTGACAACTTCCGAAAATGTTATCGTCTTGATGAGACAGAGACAAAAAATCACTAACTGGTCACAGAGTAGACGTTAGTCCAGACAATGTGGGGACAGCAGCATCCTTTACAAAATTTCTTTGTTGAACCGGCATTGTATTTTGTCAGGTTGATAAAACAGTCGGCGTTCAAATGAGCCCAACAGATGAGCAAATTTGGGCTAAAATCCTGCGGGACATGGGAAAAAATGATGCAGACTCGCTAATTGACTGGCCCATCCTGTGGTCTGGCCCTGGCCTTTAATCCTGTGGGCGTGAACACAAACACTTTTCATGCCTTTTGTTCCCATTCCGAATGGCATCCAACCTGATCACTGCGTCACAATAGCTTCCCTCACCTTTTGTTCTCTGCCTATTTACATACCGTCTATAGTCACTGTATAAAGATCTTCCTCTGACATTGCTCTTGGTCAGCTCACTGCCCCAGATGCTCTCTGCATGGGTCAGTTCACCAGTGTGCCGGTGTACTTCAATCAACTCACATCATTGCAGCAGACTTCTAGACTGGACTACAGTGGTTTCAAAGAACAACATTCTCAATCATCAGCCGAGGAAGAAAATAAACAAAAACTCATTTCTGAGTCTATTTTTCTTTGGGTCAAAGCAGCAAAACGCCGGATCTCTTGCAGACGGCAGGAAGTGGAGGACCAAGTTTGTGAAGATGTCTGAACTCTGCAAGCTGAGATCACAGGTGATGCGGCAACAAACTGCAGCCGCCGAGGAGAAGCTGGCGCTGCCGGAGGAGACGCTGGCCGAGTACGAGCTGCAAAACTCTCGCCTGAAACTGAAGGTGGAGAGGCAGAAAAGGCTCCTGGACGCCATCTTGCTGCCGGAGGTGCGACTGCACAGAGGTTTGTAACTTTTAAACGCCATTTTCACATCACCGGCTCACCTGGACCCTGACAGGCGAGGCTAACCACCAGTTAAGATTCAAAAACAAAAAAAAAAAAACAGAGACAATCTGCAGCATCTGTGAGATAATGATATCAATATCAATGCATGATAATACCAACTAATCATATCAATATCAATGCATGATAATAACAACTCTAAAGGACCAACTTCACAAGCTAATATCATGTTAGTGGGTCTGTTCAGCGACAACTTTCAGATCATTTTAAAAGCTTTAGTAGGGATTATGCTGACATGAAGTGATGCTGACAGGCTCGGGTCAGCTTCCAAGCATAATTGTGTGTGTCTGTGTGTTTTTTTCCAGTAGTGTGTAAAGAAGAGGTTCCCCCTGAGCAGCTTCAGCGGACCCCCACTCTGGAGTTTGAGTCCCCACACATTAAGGAGGAACAGGAGGAACTCTGGACCAATCAGCAGGGAGAGCAGCTTCAGGATGTCACCAAGCTGCTGTTCAGTGCTGTCACTGTGAAGAGTGAGGCTGATGAAGAGGAAGCTGAGTGGAACAGAGACGCCCACCACTTCACTGGACAGATGAAAGCAGAAGATGGTGAAGAGGAACAGAGCAAGGAACCCAGAACCCTCCTCTGAGGCTGAGACTGATGACAGTGACGACTGGGATGAGACCAGAGAAGCTCAGTCAGGTTCAAACCCACTGAGTGAAGTCCCTCTCAGTCATGACAGTCCTGATGTGGGAGAGAAACCAGCTTCCTGCTCCAAGACCAAGAAAACAGCAAAGAGTACATTCCCCTGCTCACTCTGTGGTACAGCGTTTGCAAAAAAAGGACACCTCAAGCAACACATGAGAATCCACACTGGAGAGAAACCATTCCCCTGCTCACTCTGTGGTAAAGGGTTTGCACACAAAGGGCACCTCAAGCGACACATGAGAATCCACACTGGAGAGAAACCATTCATCTGCTCACTCTGTGGTACAGCGTTTGCAGAGAAAGGAACCCTCAAGCGACACATGAGAATCCACACTGGAGAGAAACCATTCCCCTGCTCATTCTGTGGTACAGCGTTTGCACGTCAAGGGCACCTGAAGCGACACGTGAGAATCCACACTGGAGAGAAACCATTCCCCTGCTCACTCTGTGGTACAGCGTTTGCACAAAAAGGACACCTCAAGCTACACATGAGTAACCACACTGGAGAGAAACAGTTCCCCTGCTCACTCTGTGGTAAAGGGTTTACTGAGAAAGGAACCCTCAACACACATATGAGAATCCACACTGAAGAGAAACCGTTCCCCTGCATGCTTTGTGGTACAGCGTTTGCACATAAAGGAACCCTCGAGATACACATGAGAACCCACACTTGAGAGAACATGTAGAGACGCAGTCCTGTGTGTGTGTGTGTGTGTGTGTGTGTGTGTGTGTGTGTGTGGGGGAGAAGCTTCATCGAGCATCATACAGATGTAAGCAAACACGTGTGTGTCAGTGAGAGCAGCAGCAGGAGATGCTTCAGAGTCAATGCTGATGTTAGAGATGCAGCACATCCCAACACATTTTGTTACATATGTTGTGTTCAAACAGAGAGAATTCGAGTTCCAGCAAAGTGTTTACTGTAATGAATGCCTGTTTACTAAATAAACTGTTTGACGTGCAAATGCAGACAGTGTGTGTGTGGCTGCTTTTCCTTTGTTTCTGTGGTCTCCTATGCAGCAGCAACCAAAGTTGGCTCCTGGGCTCGGCCTCGGCCCTTCAGATTGCGAGCCGGGCCCTCTGGTCCAACATCAGTGTCTGACCTCAAAAATGCAAATTCCCACAGACACACTCCAACATCTGGTAGAAAGCCACCCAAAGGAGTGGAAGCTGTGCTGCTGCAAAGGGACCAACTCCATATTAAAGGCCCCATGCTGTCATCTTTTCCAGGGTTTTATTGGAACTGCTGAACTCCCTGCAAGATGTCCCTGTGGTTTTGAGTACCTGCGGTCTGCTAAATATAGTTTCACAGCTCCTCTCTCTTGCCTTTCTCCTGGAACTGTGGCAGCACACTTCGTTTAGCCAATCAGAAGAGAGAATCAGCACCCCTCCACTGATTGGTTGACTGTTTTCTGAGTGGCATACGGTTGGGCCAATCACAGGCAAGGTAACAGCTATAATGTTTTCAACGGTACCAATGAAAAACTTCACAACTTCCGAAAATGTTATTGTCTTGATGAGACAGAGACAAAAAAATCACTGACTGGTCACAGAGTAGACATTAGTCCAGACAATGTGGGGACAGCAGCATCCTTTACAAAATTCATTTGTGGAACCGGCATTTTATTGTGATAGATAGATAGATAGATAGATAGATAGATAGATAGATAGATAGATAGACTTTATTGATCCCAAGCTGGGAAATTCCCACGTTACAGCAGCATCATCAATAAAAAACATAACTAAAATTAAGTATATACAGTAGAGACTAAATATACTAAATATATACACTAAAGACAATAAGGGCTAAGTATATACACAATAAACTAACCTAAGAATATGAGATGTTGAAATGTGAGATATAACGATGGTAATAATAAATATGAAAAATGAAATATACAGATAGTAGATAGTATGGCACAGGGTAAGCTTGAAACCATGAAACTAGGAAACCAAGTGGCAGAACCCGACACCTGGTACTGGGATTCGGGAACTGTCTGACTTCATCATCATCACTTCCAATAAATAAACAGTTATGGTGCTGTAACAATCAGCCTTATAATTAAAAGCCTAGTTACCACAAGTCTTAAGGATCCTACTGTAAATTGATTGATCTGTTAGTATCAGGTTAGGAAAACTAAATCAGAGGGGTACTTTCAAACATAAGAACCAAAGATGGTGCTGTCAAACAAAACAATTTTATTTAACAAAGGAGATCTCTATGCACTTAATTGCTTTCTCATTGTCTCTGGCAGAGTCCATAGGTCCAGAAAAGTGAAATAATCGGGTCCAACTCAAAAATCCTTCCAATTAGGAAAAAATACCCTTCAAAATGCAAAAATGTAACTGAAAACAGCAATGCATTGCAAAAAGGGCAAAAAAAAGCCACGATCTCACCAGCAGAGCAGATATTTCCAGGGAGTGGAGGAAAGGATGAAGTCCCAATAGTTACTGTGAAACACAGCGTTCACTCTTGCTTGGAGGTTTTCAGCACGGGGAACCTATCCCTCAAACCTGACTCTTTCCTCTGCTAAAGAGTAATTTTCTTAATTTAACACAATATAAATTGAATGTCCTCCTATTGTTCCCTGGTCTCTCCTCTCTGCTCCCTCTTTTCCTTTGTTCTCCTCTTTTTTCTTTCCCCCGCCCCAAACATTCCTTCCATTTCAAACCTCCCTCCAAACACACCCACACAGGAAAACCACCAATCACCACTGACATGACCATAAATGAATCCTGAGTCCTACTCCAGTGGGCCAGGCATACACAAGATATGAACATAGGTAGATATAACTCTGTAGGGCCTCAACATTTTAATCTACCACTTTATCTCCTAACCTTGTGCTGGTGGTGATGCCAGTAATGTGCTGAGTCGTGGATAATAAATAAACAATTAAGGTGCTGAGTAGTGGAGTGTTAAAAACAGAACTATACTGCAGAGAGTTGCAAGTCTCTGTCTGACAGAAGTGATTTGTTGTATAGTGTGATGGCTTGTGGCAGGAATGATTTCCTGTATCTGTTCCTTCGACAGCGGAGCTGTAACAGTCTGTTGGAGAAGGAGCTCCGCTGTCTGTCCAGTGTGTGGTGGAGAGATTGGTCGGGGTTATCCATGATGGATAACAGTTTGTTCAGTGTCCTCCTCTCCACCACAGCCTCCACAGTGTCCAGTTTGCAGCCGATCACGGAGCGAGCCCTCCTGATCAGTTTATTGAGTCTGTTGGTGTCACTGGCTCCGATGCTGCTCCCCCAACAAACCACGGCAAAGAAGAGTACGCTGGCCACAACAGACTGGTAGAACATCTCCAACATCTTGCTGCACACATTGAAGGATCTCAGCTTCCTCAGGAAGTAGAGTCTGTGTAACACAAATGAAATGTTACTCAGTCTTAAAATTTGATTCCCGGCCACACCAACACAATGAGAAGCACAGATGTGTGTTTAAATAAATTTATTATTCCTAGAAGACAATATATAAAAACAATGCAATTGCTTTACTTGATAAATCTTAAAATCTCAGTCCAATAAATAGTTCCAATGAAGCTGTCACTTCAACAAGTTCGGGGTACCCGTCAGTCTAGTCCTGTGCTACGCTCCGGGTTCTCCTTGTGCCCAGATGCCAGTCGGTGGGTGCCACAGCCGGCTCTCCACGCTGCCGTCCGATGCGTGGTTCCGGCGCCAGGGACTCCGCTCCGCCATCAGCCGTCTTATCACGCCGCCACCGCCGCTGCCTGCCGCCCGATGCGCGGTTCCGGTGCTGGGGACTCCGCTCCGCAGTCGGCTGTCTTATCACGCCGCCAACACCGCTGCCTGCCGTCTCCCAGGTCGGACACCCTCGACACACAGAAAGAAAGTGCACTCACGCCCACTCTGCTCATGCAGGGGGACTCTCAGACACACAAACAAGAGAGGCAAAATGGACACTTCCCTTTCTGTGCGGAAATAGCGAGCGTTGACACTCAGAGTCTGGAGGTCAGCCCGCCAAGCCAGAGGGTCCGCACAGAGGGGGGAAAGCGGGGAGCCCGTCGAGACCCGAGGAAACAGCAGCCACAGCAGGAGGAAACACCAACAACCCGTCTGCACGGTCCAGCACCCCGCAGGTATCTGGCGTCTTGGTTATATGGAGTGGGAGGAACAACTCGTGATTGTAATCACTGATGAGGTTCAGGTGTGTCTGTCTGCAGCAACGGGTGCCTCTGTTTAACACGTCACAGGTAAACCAGTCCACAAATTCCACAGCACACCATAATCATAGCACACTGCAATAATAAAATCTTGTCCATCGCTTGTAGCGCTCAGCAATACAAACAACCATATAACACAATGTGGGCAATAAAATAAACAAAGCATTTCCAAAATATGAGGTTACCCGATCATACTATTAAACCCAAAAGGCAGTGTTTTTGCATCCTATGACATCTGTTCATCCCCTTCTTGTAGACAGCTTCAGTGTTGGATTTTGTACTTGTAGTCCTCCACCTCCTCCACATCCTCTCCCATAATGCACAGTGGCTGTGAAGCCGTGCTCTTCTTTCTGAAGTCGATCACCATCTCTCTGGTCTTGTTGACATTCAGCCTCAGGTGATTGCGTCCAGCCCACTCCACAAAGTTATCCACCACTGCTCTGTACTCCCCTTCCCTTCCCTCACTTATACGCCCAACAACAGCCAAGTCATCAGAAAATTTCTGCAGGTGGCATGACTCGGAGTTGTACTGAAAGTCTGTGGTGTATAAGGTGAAAAGGAAAGGGGACAGCACAGTCCCCTGTGGAGCTCCTGTATCACTGACCACCGCGTCAGACAGAACACTGCCCAGACGGACAAACTGTGGCCTGCCTGTCAGGTAGTCAGTAATCCAGGAGACAATGGAGGTGTCGACACCCATCACCCACAGCTTCTCACCCAGCAGCAGTGGCTGGATGGTGTTAAAAGCACTGGAGAAATCAAAGAATGTGATTCTCACAGTGCTGCCACCACCATCCAGATGCATGTGAGCTCGTTGCAGCAGGTAGATGACGGCGTCGTCAACTCCCAAATGGGGCTGGTAAGCAAACTGTTGATGGTCCAACAGCGCCTTCACCTGCGGCCTCAGGTGGGCCAAGACCAGCCTCTCCAGCACCTGTGAAGGAATTTACCATTAAAATCATGCATTACATTAGCCTTTATATGACCTCAGAGTTAAACTGGTGGTATGTGCAATGGAGCAGACCCTCTACCAGCTTATCTCATTTAGAGGTGGTCAGTTACTTGTCTGGAATTTATGACTAGACCTGTTCATTAACTAGGTCTGGTTCTGGAAAGTTTTTATTGCTTTATTACCTGATTGACTATGTAACACATGCAAAGTGTATGTAAAATCTGAAGACCTTAAAAGTGTCCTCTGTCACCTCCGTCATGCTGACAATCTACCCCCAAGCTTTGGTGTTTATGATTCTCCTGCTGTCACAGCATTAAAGGCCTGAAGACCATCTGACTGTTCGTTTTTGCTGTAGAATTCCACGACAATTTGGTGACGAGGATGGGATCACTAACCTGATGCCATTGGCCTGCAGGAGAAAATTTAGTCTGAAAGCAGACAGGGGAACCTCGCTTAGCCTTCAGAGACGCCCTAGGATTTCTTCGTTGGCTGGTGGACATCACTAAGTGATCCTATTAAATATCGAGAGCAATATTGAATAGTCTGATTGTCTTAAGTATTGGGTCTGGGACCCAAGGGATCCTCTTAGGTCTGGGACCTAAGCAGTAGGAGCGGAAGGCTCTGAATAGTAGGAGCATAGAGCTCTGGGAGCTCTAAGGTAGGAAGCCTGGGGTCTCTGAAGGGTAGGGGAACAAGAGTTCCCTGATCATTAAGTATTCATAGGAGGAAAGTAGTCCTCTGAGGACATCAGTGCTCTAAAGTAGGAGGCATAAGGCCTCTGAGTTGTAGGGAAAATCAGTTTCCCGAGGGCGCCAGCCGAAAGGGCTAAAGTGAAATCACGTGATCTGAGTTGAAGGTTTTGCTGGCTTATTTGTTTGTAAGATTCTGAATAGTAGGAGCATAGAGCTCTGGGAGCTCTAAGGTAGGAGGCCCGGGGCCTCTGAAGGGTAGGGGAACAGGAGTTCCCTGATCATTAATTATTCGTAGGAGGAAAGTAGTCCTCTGAGGACATCAGTGCTCTGAAGTACACTGTGTTCCAACTTATTATGCAATTTGGATTTCAGTGCCATAAACATTTAATTTTTTGTTTTTCAATTAAACTCATGGCTGGTATTGTGTCTTAGGTCTCTTTGGGTCACTGAAATCAATTTCAGACACCTGTGATAATTAGTTTACCAGGTGAGCCCAATTAAAGGAAAACTACTTAAGTAGGATGTTCCACACTATTAAGCAGCCACAGGTTTCAAGCACCATGGGGAAGAGAAAAGATCTGTCTACTGCTGAAAAACGTGAAATAGTGCAATGCCTTGGAAAAGGCATGAAATCGTTCGACATTTCTCGCAAACTTAAGCGAGATCATCGCACTGTTAAAAGATTTGTGTCTGAGTCAGAGCACAGATGGGTTCACTCAGATAAAGGCATAATTAAGAGGGTTTCTGCCAAACAAATCCATAGAATCAAGAGAGCAGCTGCTAAAATGCCTTTACAGACCAGCAAACAGGTATTTGGAACTGCAGCTCTGGGAGGTTATTCAGACATCCAGCAAAGAAATTCAACCAGAAACTGTCCATAAACTGACAAGTTCAATGGATGCAAGAATTGTGAAGGTGATATCTAAGATGTCTATGTTAACATGTAATTTGGCCTGTTAACATGTTTTTGATTGAAATAGCTTTTGATGTCCGTAAATATGACCTTCTAATGCTGCAAAGTCAACAAATGACCATTTTCAGTTCTTTACAACCTACAAAATGTTTTGGAAATCTGTTGTGCATAATAGCTTGGAACAGTGTATTTTGAGTTTTTTATTTTTTTTTTTTTAAATACTGTTATCATTTTGAGTTTTGTTCAATAAAAATCAAATTATACTCTACTGTTGGTGACTTGAAAATCATACTGACTGTCATTTTCATTGACTATTTAGGAAAATTGGACAAAAATATCATTTGCATAATAAGTTGGAACGCAGTGTAGGAGGAATAAGGCCTTTGAGTTGTAGGGAAAATAATCTTCCCGAGGGCGCCAGCCGGAAGGGCTAAAGTGAAATCACATGATCTGAGTTGAAGGTTTTGCTGGCTTATTTATTTGTCTGAGTGTGAGCGTCTTTGTCTGTGTTTATGTCTATGTCTGTGCTTTTATTGTTGCAGAGGAGTGCTTTGTCCTGGAAGTTGGTGTTGTTGTAGTATTATTGTTTTTGTGAACACGTAATTAATTTTGAAGGTGAAAACCCACTGTATGGAAATTGATGGTGAGTAATATATAGAAAAAAGCATAAAAAAAGGAAAACCAAACTCGCGCGTAAAATTAAAAATCTAGTGAAAGTAGCGCACTTAAATTTAAAAAGATGGGAAACATCAGTGGAAAGAAAATTAATTTTAATGATTTAACCGGTGTTGTAAAATGCATGTATGAAAAGCATGGTGAGTTGGCGGTGTCTGAATTGTCTTTGTGGTGCGAAAAAGGGGGATTTCCTGCTAAAGGTAGTTTTAGCATCTGTCAACTTGAGCAATTGAGGGAGAAATTCAGGGCCGGCCCGTGGCATAGGCAGAATAGGCAAATGCTAAGGGCGCCATCTGCTGGAGGGGCGCCGCTAGCGGCCAGCGGGGCACTGGCTGTGTGTGGGTGCTTCCCATCCTTAAATGTGATTGGCTGAGCTCCGTTCCATGCCGTTGTAAAATCAGTGTAACCCACTGGCAGACCGCCGCACAAAATATCCCTGCGCCAGTGTAAACGGACATAGCGTTGCCTAACAACCAACTACTCTGCGCTCAACTTCCTCGTTTGGTTACATTTGTTTCAAGACTTCTGTAAACAAAATGTCAGATTTTGTGGTGAATTTTGATTTGCTGGGTGGCCTGAGCCTGGATGAGTGGTTGGAGGAGGTGCTTGGTGTCTGTTAAAAGATGCTGAATTCACCACCAGCAACAATGCTTTCGCTGGTGTGGTAAAGAAACTAAGCCATAACCGAGGCAGACTGCCAGAAGATGAAGCACTTTCAGGCACGAAGTTCAGACACACCTTGGGGGCTTGTCTGTAAAGTCTGGTTTGACGTGCAGCTTCAATTGGGACGCAGGGCGAACGAGGGCCACCGCTAATTAAAGGCCGACTCCTTCAGCATTCGCCACGACGAAATTACCTAAAATATGTCACCCTGAATGCACAAAAAATCACAAAGATGCTGCCGAAAAAACATAGAAAGCCTGCGGTGATTCATATATGAGCAGCCGGGCAACCCACTGTGTCCGGTAGCCTCCCTGGAGAAATAGCCTACCTCTCCCTGCTGCCTCCTGATCCACCTGCCTTTTAGCTCCACCCAAAGCGGACACAGTGTGACAGCGCCGATGTATGGTAAATAAACAATATACTTTTATTATTATTGTTATCGTTAGGCATACGTCTGCGCAAAAACGCACCTGGCTTGAAACGCACGCCACCATCCCTGTAAAGAGGAATCCAGACATAATTGAACACTATTTTAACAATTGCACTATTAATGGAAATATCCAATTCAACATTAACGAGCCCAAATAGCCTGATGTGACATGATGATGTCGCTAGATGAAAAAGCAATCTTAGCGTCTGTGTTGCTTGGCAACCATTCTGTCCACTCTATCTTGCTTGGTGGAAGAATGAATAGTTCTCAGTTTTTCTTGTGTGTTTGTTTTATGGATTATATGTAGGGTAGCCGTTTTTTAAAAGCAATAAGCCCCTTGAAGCCGTGAGTTACAGTGATTTTACAACTCCGCTGCGCGTCATGCCTTAGAACGCCCCTCAGCTGTTGAAAAAAACTGTAACCCACGGCTTCTCTGGGCTTATTGCTTAAATAATGTTGCACTTTCTGTTCGATCTGAGTATGTTGTAACAGTGTAACTTGGTTGGTTAAATAAATGGAGAGAGAGGGAGACAAAACGTCCAAAGATATATTTCCATTCACAGTTTTGTGCAGAGAGAGAAATAAAGTCTGCTGAGTTAAACGTCTTTGTCCAGTTCAGCACTGAGGTGAGGACAGCGACACAATAGCCACTCATGTGCAGACACATCCTTTTATTATTGGACCACCCGCTAGTGTTCTACCGGCGAGGTTTTTTCGGCATCGGCATTGACAACAGCAATAGCCGCTGTCAACTTTGTTCGCCTGCATAATGAACCGTTTTGTTGTCAATTTTGATTTATTTGGTGACCTAAGTTTGGATAAACGGCTGAACAAGGAAGACAAGACAGAAGAGAAAAAGGAGAGATACGCGAGAGTGACGAGTGAAGAGCTGGATTAGCTGGAGAGGTCAGGAAATGAAGCCGGTACGGCCTGGTCAACGTCTTGGGCCGTCAAATGTCTACAAGACTACCTGACAAACACCGGGCAAACAGCTGATTTCTCAGCTGTAAGGAAAGAAGAGCTAAACAAGATCCTCCGTGAATTTTATGGAGCTTTAATTTCTATAAGAAAGTGCTGCAGCGGAGTCAGCACCACGGACAGTACCCGCTGGCTGAGGCAGATTCAGCACCACGGACAGCACCCGTCGGCAGAGGTACATTCAGCACCACAGACAGTACCCGCTGGCTGAGGCAGATTCAGCACCACGGACAGTACCCGCTGGCAGAGGCAGATTCAGCACCACGGACAGTATCTTCTGAGGCAGATTATAGTACCTGTAAGATTTTCCACAGAGATGTGCAGCTATAACTTTGTTCTTGTTATTAATGTGTTAATGTTATCAGTTATTAATTAGCCTATTAATCGTTATTAATTTGTTCAATCTTTATGAGTTTCCTGGGCCTATGGCCATTGATTTAATACATTTGACAATTTGTTTGCATGTGTACATTGAAATGAACATTTGTGAAAATTGTCGTCTTTATTTCAGAGGTAAATTGATAACAGCCTGAAAAGGTGATTATATAACTCTGTTCAGCCTTAATGTGACTGCTTACTGTCGTTACTTTTGCTGCTTAGCCACATTAATCGGAGCTGACGTTAAATTGGAGTGACACACCCCCAGCTATATTTAAATATAACTGTTAATATTTGGTTGGTTGTAGATAAAGATCAGGTGTGTTGGTGAGTCGCTGTCACGACACCTTTTAGATTAAAAATGACTGAGAAGTCGGCAGAAGCATAGCTATCAGTCCATTAATTTTTTTTTTCTTCTTCCCAGCGGATATTCAAGTTACAACATGATTGAACTAGCAAAGCAGTTTTGTGTTATGTTTGGTATTTATTCAGTTTCGGGAAATCAAGATTCATTTTTGAGTCATGGAAACTAACACATACGGATGTGTTATGAATGCATTCATTTATGCAGTTAATGTGAAGCCTAACCAAATATTGGCCTAATAGGAGAGACTGCCTGCTGAAAACAGAAGTAGGCCTACAGCCGAATGACCTTGTTAAAAAGTGTATTATTTAGTTGTTAAGTAATTGTTTTTATGGCGTGTTGCAGCTTGTGTTTCCCAATGTATTTTTTATTGAAAAATGTTTTACAAACATTGCACTTTGTAGGCCTAAATGTTGTTTATGTTGTAATTTGTTGTATATGTTGATACAAATAAAATTGCTTTTATAGCAGAGTGCTGTGTTTATTCTGTAATTATATGCATGTAAAATGATTAACAAATGCAAATCAGAACAGATTGACGCTCACGGTCATTGACAGATTTAACAGTTATGAAGCTCCTATAATACTTGTAGGCTACTGTCACAGGTGTGTGTGTGTGTGTGTGTGTGTGTGAGGGGGTGGTGTCTATTAACTTTTCCCTCGTGAGAATGTGGTGGTGGGGATTGTTGATTGCGGGACACCTGGGCAGGTAAAGGTGAGGGGAATGATTGGCCCATGGGGGAAGGGTGGGTTCTTTTTGTTTCGGGGTTTGTTTGCTTTGCAGGGAGTGAGAAGCGGTGACGAGCAGCACGCGGCCGCCCGGTGAGCCTTAGTGAGACGTGGCGATGAGCAGAAGCAGCACGCGGCTGCCCGGTGAGCCTGGAGGAGACGAGACAGGCAAGAGTCTGGCGCAGCCACTGCTGAAGAGCCGGCGTGGGTCCAAAGAGGTCGCCTAGTCGAGGAGCGCCGGCGTCGTAGCCACCAGAGGAGGGGTAGACGAGAGGAGGCGTTGTGGGATCTGTGGAGGGGTGAAGTACGCTTCATCCCTCCTCCCAGTTAAGTACCTCTCCTCACTACACGACTGATGTAAATCAACCATATTTTGGACCTAACAGGCTATACTAGCTTGAGAGGCGGTGGGACCGTATTGTAGTGTGCATGCTTTTATTTGTAGATTTTGCGGCGGTGCCTGAAGTGGACTTTGCTTGTAGTGTTGTTGGTAGCCGCCTAAGACCCACCGCGCTCTTCCTAAGCTACCACCTGAGTACATCGCGTAGATTCGAGTAGCCTTTATTATTAATTATTATTTATTTATTTACCGCCTCTATTTACCGCCTTAAAATAAAAATAAAATGGGAGTACTTTTTGAAATGGATGATTTTTTTTTTAATTTTGTATTTATTTTGTATTGAGATGCTTCAGAGTCAATGCTGTTAGAGATGCAGCACATTCCAACACATTTTGTTGGGGGGGATTTATGGCTGTCTGCTTCTATGATTGTATGTATGTTTGTTCTGTTTTTTGGATGTCTTCGTGGCTGTAATGCAGCACTTGTGTAAATAAACAAAACAAAACAAAACAAAAAAACAAACAAACAAACAAACAAACAAAAACAACTTCTCCACCCAGATTCAAGTCAAGATGGCGATTGTCCACATTCCAGCAGGAACGGCTGTAATTTCTATCTTTTCCCGTCCAATAAGGACTTTTTTTTTTTTTTTTATTTAAACAAAACACTTATGGGATACATTATATACATGAATTACCATACATACAACAGAAACCAGGGGAAACAGAAGATTGAGACAATATAAGAGACAGGAATAAAAGAAAGAGAAAAAAACAAACAAACAGAAACAGAAGACATTGCCAGAAATGTAAATAGCTACTATCCACAATCGTTTTTAAAATGGGGCTATGTTGAGCTTCTCAAAAATACAGTTTGTTTTTATGGCTTTTTTATTTTTAATGTCTTTTATTGTTGTTGCATATTGATGAATTTCTTGGGTAAAGTGTTCCAGGCTGGGTTTGGATTCTGTCCAAACCCAGCATTTTTTGTGGATATGGAATTTGGCCATAAGCAGTACCAGTTGTATAAAGAATGTTGTGTTTTTGTCCATCTTCTTGTTCTCAAACAAAATAAAAATGTCCTTTTCCTGTAGCGTGATCGTTTGTCTGGCTGTTCTTCTTATGAGGTGTTGAATGTCAGTCCAGAATATTTTAGAGGACATACATTTATAGAAAAGGTGCTGTATTGTTTCATTTTCTCGTCCACAAAAAACACAAAGAAAGTCCATATCAATTTTAAATCTTTCCAGAGTCTTCTTAGCGGGATAAATGTTGTGCAATATTTTGAAGGACACTTCTTTTATTTTGTTACCAATACAGAACCTTTCACCAACGAACCACGCTTTGTTCCAGTTGATGTCACCATATAAAGAGTTCCAGAAGGACTGACCTGGTGGCAGAGTTATAATTTGTAGGCAGTTCCTGATGTATTTATTGGAGCATTGTTTCTTTGTGATATCTACCCCATCAATGAAAACAGAACTGTTAAATGAGCCCTTGTTGGAGACTCCTGAGCCTCTAAGGAGGTGCAGTATGACCCTTGGTACAGCATCAAAAACAATAGCATACTCTTTTGGTGAAACTGGTAGGTGAAACTTTGAGAGAAATTCTTCATAGTGCAGCAGTTGTCCTTCATTATTGAGAAGTTGACTTACTAACACAATACCATGGTCAAACCATTTTCCATAAAATAGTGACTTATTTTTGTACAGAATACTCTCATTGTTCCAGATGTAAAGGTTAGTTGGTGAAAAGTTATGTTTATAAATTAGTTTCCAGGTGAGTAGAGCTTGTTTGTGGAAGTTGGATAATTTGATAGGCAACTTTTCAATTTTATAATTACATTTCAGTAAGAATTTAATCCCACCAACACCATTAAATACATGTTTAGGGAAGGTGTTCTAGATGTTGTCATTCTCTTTGATCACATTTGATAACCATTTCACTTTAAAAGTATTATTCAACATTTCAAAACTCAGTACCTCCATTCCTCCTTTACTCTTGGGGTTACATAGAATTCCTTTCTTTAAGTAGTGGCAGTTATTTCTCCAAATAAAATTAAACAGGATTTTATCTAAGTTTTTGCAGATAGCAGGAGGCATTGCTAATGCTAAGGATACACAAACTGACCTTGATATACCCTCAGCCTTAGAGAGAAGAACTCTCCCATTCAGTGAGAGGTCCCTCATCAGCCACATATTAAACTTTTTGCTTACCTGTTGAATTACTGCATTATAATTAAGATTACAGCAATTATTTACATTTTTATCAATCACAACACCTAAATAAGTAAGTGAGTTTTTCACAGGAATGTTATCAAGTTCTAGTAGATCACATTTTTTAATTGGAAATAGCACAGATTTGTTTAGGTTCATCCTTAGGCCTGATACAACAGAGAATTCTCCAATGCATTTAATGGCTTTGTTCACCTCATATTTGTTTTTTTAAAAATACTGCTGTGTCATCTGCTAGTTGAGAAAATTTAAATTCTCTGTCTAGAGCTCTAACACCTAGAAATCGATACTTTTTAATATGAACTGCCATAACCTGTGCAACTAGCAGATGTCAAATATGTCAAAGATGTCAAAGATATCAAATCTGGGGGTTGTTCCGTTTGTTAGCTTCACTGAGCCATTGCATCCTTTATAGAAGGTTTTGACCACTTTCAGAAATCTTTCTCCAAAACCAAAAAATTTAATAATCCTGGTCATAAACTGGTGACCTATAGTGTCGAAAGCTTTGTAAAAATAAATAAACAAGACAAAGCTATCATCCAATATACAGTCATTATAATCAATCATATCCAGTATTAGTCGTATGTTATTGGTTATGTTTCTTCCAGGCATAAAACCAGATTGTTCTTCATCAATAATTTCATTTAATCCAAGCTTTAATCTTTTAGGCAAAGATCAAAGCAAAGATTTTCGCATCACTGTTCAGTAGACTGACTGGTCTCCAGTTCTCAATGTTAAGTTGAACTTTTTGTGGCTTTGGAATTAATTTAATAAGACCTTGTTTCAGGGTTGGAGGAAGCTCCTCTTTTCCTATAGCTTCCTCAAACATGGCTACTAAAAATGGAGCTAGTGTTTGATTGAAATCTTTGTAAAATTCCCCTATTAGTCCATCATTACCTGGAGATTTGTTGTCTTTTAATGCATTAATACAGTCTTGTACATCTATTATATTGATTTTTTGATCACATATTGATTTCAAATTATCATTGATTTTTTTTAGTCTCTGGGTCTACTCCTTTCAGAAACACTGCCATATCATCTTCATCCAGTTGATCTGCCCCATACAGTTCCTTATAGAAATTGGCCACAAATTGTGAGATTTTCTTTTCATCATCACATATAAGGTCATTCATTTTGAGTTTACTCAATGAAGATAGCTCAAAGTTTCTTTTTTCTAAATTAAAAAAGTATTTGGTGCATTTCTCACCTTGTTCTAGCCATTTTCTTCTGGATCTGATAAAAGCACCTCTGACCTTATCTTCATATGCTTTGTCAAGTTCTGCTTGTGCAGTTGTCAGTTCTTTCCCTTCTGATAGACTCATAATTTTTCCAACAATTTGAGATTCTTTTTTAAATTCATTTTAGAGATTCTTTTACTGACTAATATAGCCAAATTCCTGATTTCAAACTTCATTAGTTCCCAGCATTGCCCAAAATTGTTTAGAACCTTTGCTTGTTTCCAATATTTATCTATGACCTCTTGGGCTTTTTTTTTTTTTTTAAATTCTTTGTCATGTATGAAAATTTTGTTTAGTTTCCAGTATTCACCATTAGAGTTGTGTCTCCTTGTCCCCATATTAATTCTGATTGTTACACTTTTGCGATCTGTAAGAACTGTAGGTTCTATTGTGACTGAATCCACTTTGTTTTCAATATCAGATGAAATTAACCAGAAATCCATGTATATGCTTTTTTATCTGAGTTTCTATGTCTCCAAATATCAATTAAATTTATCCTGTTGCAAACATTTTCTTATTCATTTATTTGTTTCTCTCTGGGAGGCCATCTATCCATGCTTTCATCCATCACTGTGTTAAAGTCCCCAACCCACAAAACTTTAGCTGAGGGAAAAGTTAATAACAGCTGGGCAATCTTGTTTTCTAGTGTTGATAATAAAGTTATATTCAATCGCGTATTGTTGAAAGCATAGGTATTTACAAGAATAAACTGAAAGTGGTCAAGTTCTGTTAGAAGAATTATCCATCTGCAATTTGTATCTGCAAAATGATTAATAACATGGCCTTTGAATTTCCCAAGCAAAATAGCTACCCCTGCTGATCTATTGCTGCCATAAGAAAACCATATATCTTTACCCCACTGACTTCTCCAGTATAACATATTCGTTTGTACAGCATGAGTTTCTTGAACAAAATAAATGTCTGCCCCTTTATTATGGCAATGTAAAAAAAGACATTTTCTCTTCAACTGATTTTTGATCCCCCTGGCATTGACAGAAAGAACACAAATTTACATCCAAAACAGCAAACAAACAATCAAACAAACAAGAAAAAAACAAACAAACAATAAAGCAGAAATCACACCTACTCAGAAAACCTCTCTGGGTTGAGAGCAGATGCTACTACTACTGTGGCTGGCTACTGCAGCAGAACAGACCACATTTAAACTTAACTTTTAGCTTTACCCCTCTTCATTTATTGTTGCATATCCCTCGAAAAAAGAGCGTGAAAAAATACCCAAACAAACAAACAGACAAAAAAAAAAAAAAAACATCTTCGGTATTATTGTTACTTCATGAGACAGGGAGAGAAGCATGGGTGGACTGGCCATCGGGCACACCGGGCATTTGCCAGGTGGGCCGATGTGCTACGTGGGCCGACAGTCCCCCGACACTTTTTTTTAAAAAAATTATTATTTAAATAGCTGACCTGCCCATACAACCAGTAGATCAGTGGCCCGATTGACACTGGGCTGGCCCAGTCACATTGCTAAACAACCCCTTTTGCGTAGTTTGGTCCCGGCTGCATAATGATTTCGGCAAATAAAGTCATTGCAAGAGTTTGTTTACTAACCACCGGGCCGGCCCTTAAGACACGCTGCTCTGTGGCCCATTGGTTATTTTTCTTCACTGACACGGGGCTGGCCCAATCATATCACGAGCCTGTGGCTCGGTGCGCTGGTGTGCAGTGCAGCGCGGTCGAACGTTATCTCATAGGATCTACTGAGATGGAAACTGCTAGAAAAAAAAGCGTCTGTCAAACCGATTTCAAACCGATCGGACTTTTTCACTGTCGGAGTTTTTCGTAATTTATGAGCATGAATGAAGGATAAGCACATACGATTCAAAGGCATTACATTCTTTGATAGCAGAGCGTATAGTGTTTCTGCCTGCCATGCAGGAGACCAGGGGTTCAATTCCCCACTGGACAGGAGTGTGTTTTTACTTTATTACCTCACTTTGTTGTTAACCATGAGAGTGAAGTGATTCTTATTATTCTGCCTGTCATTGACTAGATGACACACAGTGGCATTTAGGGTTTCTGTAGTTTTCATTTCTGTACTCTTTGTGAATTTGTTTTGTAACCCAGGTGCTAAATTATTATTATCATCATTATTATTGTTATTATTATTTTGCCTTGTTTTTTTTTTTTTGTTTTGTTTTGTTTTGTTTTTTTGCCTTTTTTAATGCCTTGTTCTAACTTTATGGGTAGATATATATACCAATCGAATCAGATTCAGATTTAAACACGGATTTGTGTGGTATACTTTGTCACCATGACCTTCCTATGTGCAGTCTGGGCTCATTTTCCATTCATGCTGATAGGCACCTGCACTTACTAATCTGAAGTAGATGCCCAAAAGGCCTTGGCCTGTTGTGGCCTGTTCAATAGAATAAAAAAGTTCCAATTCATCTATTGTATTTTCATCTATTGTATTGTATATTGTATTTTCCACTATAGTACTATACGCCAGAATGACTGGGGCAGCCAAGTTATTTGACATATTTGAACAATTTTTTAAAAAGTAACGTAATAGTTGATTTTCCTGGTAATTAATTACTTTGACAATGATGTAACTCAGTTACTTTTTAGTAGAAGTAACTAGTAACTATAATTAATAACTTTTTCAAAGTAATGTGCCCAACACTGCTGATGACAGCTAACTAATTGCATGGCATTATGGCTTTAAAGAGTTGCACAGTTGGTATACACATTTAAGAGAGCAAAAAGACCGGGAAGGTGTGCGTGATCGAATGTGGTGGTGCAGTGTAGCATAACTATTATTAAACAGAAATTGTCAATTAAATGTCAGGAGCAATGGGAGGTGGACATTTGGAAAAAAAACCCAAGCTAAGAAATTATGTTCAGTTTAAAGAGGAGTACGGCACTGAACCATATGTTGCATCTAATTTGAGGAAAGGTCAAAGATCACTCTGTGCCCAATTGAGAGCTGGCGTCTTGCCTCTGGCAGTTGAGGTGGGTACGTATCAAGGGATACCAGAAGAACAGCATTTGTGTACTTTATTCGATCTAGGAAATGTAGAAGACGAGTTACACTTTGTTTTTTATCGTCCATTGTATGCCAGCCTAAGAAATGTTTTATTTGAAAAAGTACAAACGAGGAATCCTGATTTGTTTTGGTTGTCCGAATTTAATATGCTAAGATGGCTGTTTGAAGAAGAGGTATTTGCTTTGGGTAAATTTTTGGAGAAAGCGTGGCAGCTGCAGTGGAGACAGCTATACCCGCATGTATGAATTGATGCATGTATTTAACACAACCGACGAGTCGAGACACAACAGTTGTTTTAAAAATGGCGCTGCCGGCCGGCACAACAACAGGAAGTGATACCGGTTGCAACGAAATGCCGGAAATGATGTACTTCGGCGGACCAATCACAGCTCTTGTGGGGTTGCGTAGGGTCCGTGTAGTTACAATTTTTGGGAGGCGAGCGGCAAGGCTCTGTAGCGGTCGCACAACCCCCGTACGCTCTTCTTACGCAGAAGCATAATTCAGCCTTTAGTTTAAGTCTTACCCCGGCTCGTTTCCCTCTCTTCCTGGGTCGACCGCACCGCTTGCAATGACGTCTGATCCGAATGTTTTGGTTGTCGGATCTTGAGATGCCGAGAGCAGATATCGTCTCAAGGTCCGCAGCACTCAATGCAATTATTGCACTTCCTCTTCTGATATTGAAGAGTGTATTACTGTCATAAGTGATACACCCACAAGTGACACGATTCTCAGCAATAAGAACGGGAGAATCACTCCTCTTTATGCTGAAATTGAGGGAGCCACCAGCTGCTGCATCCATATGCGCCGCCTTTGCCATGGTAAAAGATATACATATAGATATAGATATATAGATATATATGTATATACATTTTTTTTTCAGTTACATGAGATGTAAGTAATAGGTTTGTCCAGATTGTATTATTTATATTTTTTTGTCTGTAGCTTGAAATTCATCCAATTCACTATATTATACTGAATTATATCCCTAAGCCTAGGCATGGAAGTTGTATTGTACGTTACACAGCAGCAATGTCATTCTAATAACAACAATAATAATAATTCTAATGTGCAACTATTAATTAATTGTGAATAATTATAATGAATAATTCTACTACTCTTGCAAAGATGATACAGTAGTCATTTGTTGCAGGGTTTTGGTTTAGAAACAGAAATTTTCCACTGGCCTCTATGTGAAATTCCATTCCAGTAACTCTTTTGTACCGTTGATGCACTTTTCCCTACAGACGACCGAGCAGTCAGTCCTACAAAATAAAAGATTCAGCTTCCTCTTCACAGTTTATAATTCTTTAAAAAAATTAAAAAAATTCAGAAAAAAAACTTTGATTACTTCGTGATTTATTATATAATAATGATCATGCACAAAAGGGTTAAATCTTTGATAATTGCAACTACAAGCCTTAAGTAAAGATATAAAGACTCAATTCATAATCTGTTTTTCAAAGAGATATATTAACGACTTTGCTCAAGTAATTTTGCTTAGCAAGGTTTTGCATTTTTGCACCAAGATAAACAAGAGACAATACTTTTTTTCCTTTTTTTAATGCAGAATGTTTTATTAAGCCTTTAAATCTTGGTTTTCTTTAAATAACAGAGAAATAAATTATCAGAGTCAGTGGGATGAAATAGTTTTACTTCTTCTCTGATACAGATCAGGTGGTTTAAAGGGGTTTCTTGAATTCAGTGTCCGTTAATTGTTCCTTTTGCAGGTCCCTGATACAGACCAAATGGAAGTTTTTACCAGCATTTACCTGGAACAGTATCTGAGATGGTAAGCGGACAGCTTGTGGCGGTCTAATCTGTTGTCCGATAAGGCACCAGAAAAAGCGAAAGAGAAAATGAAAATCAGAAAGTACATTTGCGGCAAACTAAATAACTCAAACACCAGCGCATCTGAAGTTGCTTAATTTTAATCATTTCAAGTAAAAAAAATAAAAGGTTATGCCAATGAATCTGATGAAGCAGTGAAGCAAAACAAAAAATGTGCTCCATTTTTTTTTTTTTTTTTAATTTACACATTTAATCTTGTGCAACTCATAAAAATATAATACAAAATACAGAAACAAAATCTGTCAATAGGGAGAGAATTTTACTTTTTTTCCAGTGCAAATGGTTTGGTTTAAACACGCCAAAATTTTTAATCTGACATAATGATACTGAAAAAATCATCTGCCTTATTTCACTTCAATCTAAAAAGTCCCAATGCAAATCAGTCTACACTGACAACTTCTGATCCATTCAATCAATTTCTTGAAAACTTTATTTATTATACTTCTTATTATTTTATTATCGTTTATTATCATTTATTTCTCAGCATAACCTTTAAATTCATGACATGTGTATACGTTTGTAATTTGTGGTGAACTACCAATTTTATGTGCCTTTAGTTTTATTTCCACCAAAAACTTTTTTTCGTCAAATGAGATCATTTTCACAACATTGATTGATTTTGAGTTTTTGTTCTGCCTTGATAGAAGATGCTGTCATTTGAAATTTTCCTGAAATAAAACAAATAAGACTGTAGGGCTCAGGAGACATTAAAATATGATTTTGCTGTCTGACATCTGCTGCTGATAGCTCATCATATTTATTTTTTCTTTCCACTAAAAATCTATTTGTCCCAACAGTTTCCTCCAGGCCACTGCCACCATCTTGATATCAGAGTGATCTGGCCTTTTCTTAAAAAAAAAAAAAAAAAAAAAAAAAATACTGATGATTGAATCTAGAAAATCTCCTGAAGCAAGTCAGAGTAGGCTGTGGACAAGTGCAATCATTGCATCATTACACTTTAAGAAAAAAATACCAAAAAAAAAAAAGATTTTCATGTTCAACAGAAGATTAAATGCCATGTTTGGATGGACAGCAGAGATTAGAGATTGTAGATGAGTTTACTTACATGTTAGTAGAGTTCGGTGGCTGACCCTCATTGTTTGCCTATGCTGAGGCTATGTGGCCTCTACTCCCTGTCCACAGCTGTAGTGTGTGTGTGTGTGTCAGTGTGTGGCTGGTTGATACTACAGGTCCCTGGTTTTTAAACTGGGGCCAAGGGACCACCAGGGGTCCTCAAGAGGACCACAGGGTGACCCAACACTCGTAATAAAACATTAACGTAACAACAATTTGTACTGTATGACATAATAATCCACAATCTCCTGAAAAACGTAATAAATTGTACCTACCATTCATGAAATGCGTTTTTTTTTTTCCTGTTAATGTCATAATTATTACATTAAAGGGAGTTATTCAGTTTTCAAAAATGGAATAACTGAACGCATAATGTAATAACAATTACAGTTCAACACAAAACTGTCACCCAGTCACAGATTTGCATGAAAGAGCTGTTTGGTGATCATGGAAAAGAGTTTACAGCGTGAATAGGAAGCTTAAGGAACCTCTGAGTCATTTTTGATGTGGATTTGTCCTTTAATTCATAGAGCTCATAGTTCCTTATTTCCCTGCCAGAGCACTGCGCCCCCAAAATGCAGGTTTATTGGTGGTTCCCAAAATTTCTAAGACTAGAACGGGAGGCAGATCCTTCCAACTTCCTGTCTCAGTTCGGAGGTCAGATTCTCTCTCTACCTTTAAGAGTAGACTTAAAACTTTCCTTTTTGACAAAGCTGGACCAGCCCTTAGTTGTGCTGCTATAGGCCTAGACTGTCAGAGGACTCCATATCATGCTCTGAGCAAATTCCTCTTTTCTAATCTTCCTCTTCCCTCTTCTTTTCTTTTCTTTTCTTCTTTTTGTCATGTGTAAGAAAGGGTTCAAAATGAAACCCCATGGGACATTATTTCAGCCTGGTACCTGCATGGCAGAATCTTAAAATACACCCTTCAAGGATTAAGAAAAAACGGGTCCCGATTAAAAACCCACCCTATGCACGTGTACCCCCCTTTCCATCTAGAATAATAGGGACTCCTAGATTAGAAATGTTAGCTACTATGTAAAACAATGCATGAGTGGATTTAAGAGAGGACCATCTAAAATAGATTCACCAAACAAAAACATGAAATGAGCACATAATCTATCAGTGAGTCGGCTGGATAATGGAAACCATTTAGACTCATGAAAAAGAAGCCAGGACTGATATTCAGTCTAACAGCATAACTTTTGATCATGCTTTGCACCACGACAGCACAAAGATGGACCAAAAACAACACTGGAGTTAGGTTATGGTCGTCAGAGGAAGAAGACGAGCGGGAGCCTGGATACGGCTGCTTCCTGCCTTTTTTGGGTCCTGTGGTTGTGGTTAGGCCTGTGGTTAAGATGACAAATTGTCAAGTCACTTTTACTTCCATAGCACATTTAAAAACAACAGGAGATGACCCAAAGTGCTTTACAGTTGTGGCAGAAGGATTTACAGTACAAATGTATATACAAGGTGTCCATAAAGTCTCTTTACGATTTAACAAATTTATTACAAAAGCAAATGAATAGACAAATCTGTGGAAATTATTACAAAATGAGGAGTAGATATTGAAGTTTTTTTTTTTTGTTTTTTTTTGCTTCATTTAATACACCTCTATATGGGCACCATTAGCTGCACGAAGCACATCACGACAGTACTCAATTTCTTGCCATGTTCACTGTAGCAGAGCCTCATCAGTGGTGGCAATGGCATCAGTGATCTTTTGCTTTGTGGACACCCTGTATGATTAAATGGAATGTATGGAATGTAAATGTATGGAAGCAACTAATTACATTCACTCATGTTACTGTAATTGAGTAGATTATCTGTGTACTGGTACTTTTTGTCAAGTCAGTAATTTGACTTTTACTGAAGTACATTTCTTCTTGTGCTTGAGTATTAAATCGCATCCATCCTCGATAACAAATGACTAATGACACATTGTGGAACCTTTCACAATAAAAGCTCACTCACAAAAATGAGAAGAGGAACCTGCTTCCACTTTGTTGGCTCAACTTTTTTTTTTTTTTTTTAATTTCACAATAAAAACTGCACCATGAAAAACTGCAGATGGTCAATGGAGGTGAAGACCATTGAGACTCAACTGGCAAAAAATGTGATTATCCCACGTGTCAGTTGAGTCTACAGGGTCCTCACTCCAGTTTTAGCGTAATGCCCCTTTAAAAGCATGTAGTGTGCAGCGTGTTCTCTCCTCCTTTTCTAACTGCATGGAAAAGATCCCAGCTAACACAGTTACTGTTTGGAAAAAGGAGCTCAGTCACTTTTACTGCCAGGACATTTAAAAATAAGACACTTTTTTCTTTTACCGCAGGAGATTTTTACTGCACTACTTCTACTTCTACTGCAGTCAAATACCAGTAGAGGAACAGTACTTCTACCTGAGTAGCAGTTTGCAGTACTGTTATGACCTCCGCCTGCACCTCGTACGGAGCTCAAAGGTTGCTTTTGGCGTCTAACAGGTCGGTATCAGCATCTTCCAATTGGGTGATTTCTTAATACTGCAGTCTGACTTTGTAGGTAATTTTATTATTTTTCTTTCCCAAGAGACAGTGTTTTGTATCAAGACATCATAAGGCAGATACTGTTGACTACTTCTAATATGGAAATTATTAAAACGAGTTACATTCTCAAATGCAGGAAAGTACAGAAAACATTCACTCACAAATAGGGTTTTTAGGACCCGTTGCAAGGTGAACCGCTTGTGCTTTTTCTCACCAAATTATAACACAACAGGCTGCCAGCTTTCGCTTTCAGTTTGTCGAATTACATGGAAATGGAATAGACTAGGCAGGATTTTGGAAAATGTGCTTATTTAAAGTCCCAACGGCAAATCGTGTTAATTTTTGGCATACAACCTTTTTGGGGGTTTTGAAGGGTGCTGAATTTAAATCTTCTGTATGCCAGGCTCAAAAATGTCCCATAATGCCTCAAAATGGAGAAATCCAAAATGGCCGCCGCCACCAGGTCAAAATCTAATTAATCACATATCTTTTCGACTGTACAAGGTAAATACCTGGATGTAATGTGTTTTTATTGTTTTTCACATATGGGCAATTCAATGCCATGCTCAGATTTAAGATCAAGACCACAGAAAATGCTTGAAATCAATGTACATGGTTAAAATTGTTGTCTCGGATAATGAATAATTCATGAACAAAAGAGGACCATGAAACAGGTTGATGGTATGCTGAAGAATTTACTTGAAATATGTTTAGGAACAAGGTTGATTACAATATTTTAACTATTTATTTACTTATTTATCTGAATTTTAACTATTTATTTACTAATGTATATTTTATACATCCATGGTGTGGAGAGGTAGGCTAGATATGCACACATACACTACCAGTCAAAAGTTTGGACACACCTTCTCATTCAATGTTTTTTCTATATTTTTACTACTTTCTACATTGTAGACACATACTGAAGACATCAAATATATGAAGCGAGATATATGGAATTATGTAGCAAAGAAAAAAATGTTAAATAACTCTAAATATGTTTTATATTTTACATTCCTCAAAGTAGCCACCCTTTGCTTTGTTGACAGCGCTGCAAACCCTTGGCCTTCTCTCAGTGAGCTTCATGATGTAGTCACCTGAAATGGTTTTCACTTCACAGGTGTGCCTTGTCAGGGTTCATTTGTGGAGTTTCTTGCCTTCTCAATGGGGTTGGGACCATCAGTTGTGTTGTGCAGAAGTCACATTGGTACACAGCTATAAAAGCCCTTTTTGACAACTGTTAGAATTCATATTATGGCAAGAACCGATCAGCTAAGTAAAGAGAAACGACAGTCCATCATTACTTTGAGAACTGAAGGTCAGTCAGGCCGCAAAAACTTTGAATGTGTCCCCAAGTGAAGTCAAAAAAACAATCATGCGCTACAACGAAACTGGCTCACGAGGACCGCCCCAAGAAAGGAAGACCAAGAGTCACCTCTGCTGCTGAGGATAAGTTCATCTGAGTCACCAGCCTCAGAAATCGCAAGTTAACAGCACCTCAGATTAGAGCCCAAATAAATGCTGCACAGAGTTCTAGTGGCAGACACATCTCTACATCAACTGTGCAGAGGAGACTGCGCCGATCTACCTGATAGACTGTCACAAGCTAGCTAGAAATTACTCTGCCGTGAGTGACCGCGTGCGTTGCGTTCTGGTTCTGACTCGTTCGTTCGAGCTTGGCCTTTAGAACTCTCAGATGTAACAAACCAACCACGCAACCAGGCGACGGTAGCCTGCAAGGTTTTGATACGGCGATCATGAATCATTTTTGACAGCATCTATTATTTAAATAAGACAAAAAAGAAGTCACAAATATTAACGGTAAAGGGTGAATTTTTTTTTTTTTTCCAGCAAGGGCCCAGGGGGCCCCCGAAGTCAGGCAAAGGGGCCCACGGGTCAAAAAACCCGTGGGCCTATGGCAAATTACGCTACAGCCACCACCACTACTGCTACTACTATTGCTACTACTAATATACTACTACTACTATGACTACTAAAACTACTACTACTACTACTACAACTACAATTACTGCTACTACTATTACCACTACTATTACAACTATTACTACTACTACATCTACTAATATACTACTACCACTATTACTATTACTACTGTTAGTAGTACTAGTAGTAGTTGTCTAGAAAATTCAGTTTTTTGTTTCAGAATGTTGTCCCGCTCCCCCTGCAGTGACCCTGGTACTCCGTCATACAGAGGCCTGTGTGATCCACAGCAGCCACTTTAACTTCATCTCTTAAAATTCTTGGTTTTTGATAGATATATAGATTTATTTTATTGATCCCAAAGGGGGAAATTCTTATTCTTGATTCTCCAAGAGGCGACAGCACCGATAAACGGGTGATGGCAGAGACAGACGAGGTGCCGGGTGCCTCTCCACCTTCAGTTTCAGGCGAGAGTTTTGCAGCTCGTACTCGGCCAGCGTCTCCTCCAGCAGAGCCAGCATCTCCTTGGTAGCTGCAGTTTGTCGCCACATCACCTGCGATCTCAGCTCGCAGAGTTCAGACATCTTCACAAACTTGGTCCTCCACTTCCTGCCATCTGCAAGAGATCCGGCGTTTCTTTGCTTTGACCCAAAGAAAAATAGACTCAGAAATGAGTTTTTGTTTATTTTCTTCCTCGGCTGATGATTCTGATTCTGAGAATGTTGTTCTTTAAAACCATTGTAGTCCAGTCTAGAAGTCTGCTGCAATGATGTGAGTTAATTGAAGTTTACCGGTACACTGGTGAACTGACCGACGCAGAGAGTATCTGGGGCAGTGAGCTGACCAAGAGCAATGTCAGAGGAAGACCTTAAAGGCTGAATTATGCTTCCGCGTAGGAAGAGCGTACGGAGGTTGTGCGAAGCTTACGGGGGTTGTGCGACCGCCGCAGGGCCTTGCCGTGCGCCTCCCAAAAATTGTAACTACGCGGACCCTACGCAGCCCCACAAGAGCTGTGATTGGTCCGCCGAAGTACATCATTTCCGGCATTTCGTTGCAACCGGCATCACATCCTGTTGTGCCGGCTGGCAGCGCCGTTTTTAAAACAACTGTTGTGTCTCGACTCGTCGGTTGTGTTTGAAAACTTTGGAGAGTGCTGGATCTCGCGGAAGAACGCCTGGCCGAGGAGGTGCGCAAGTACCCGCACCTATACGACTCGTCCTCTCGCCATTACAAAGACATACAGAAGAGCAGCGACGTTGGTGGGCGGAGAATTGCTAAGTGTGTTTCGCAGAGGTATGTTGGACACACACGCGCTGCGTTGGAAATGCTTGCTTCGCACAACCCCCGTACGCTCTTTAACGCTGAAGCATAATTCAGCCTTTATACAGTGACTACAGACGGTATGTAAATAGGCAGAGAACAAAAGGTGAGGGAAGCTATTGTGACGCAGTGATCAGGGGCCGGATTCTCCAAAGGTTCTTAAGATTAAATTTCTTCTTAAGTTCCACTTTTTTTCTTAAGTTTGGGTTTAAGAAGAATCTTAAGATATTTTCGAATTCACAAACGAAATATCTTAAGAATCCAAACAAAAGATCTTAAGAATGTTCTCAACTTTATTCTTAAGATTTTTCTTAAGTAACCACATGCTGTGTGAAGGTAAGCTAATTTTCAAACATCTTTGATTGATTTAGAGCCGAATTTGATTATATAACATAGATTAATGTAGTAGGCTAATACCTTAATAATTTTACATTGTATATGTTAACATAGTGATAATCGTTATCAAAACTGTAATTCAGCCTAATATCTAAACCAATATTTAGACACATGTAGGCTATTGTTTCTGAGTCTATGAGGACATTTTGTCAAGTGTCAGTTATATTTAGATTCCATTAACTAATAGGTTAGTAATATCGTCGCTGTCCAATACAAAGTATGTATCTCAATTTTTGAGAAAACACTTTTATAACATCAAGTTGAGACTATAACGGATATTGTTTTGTTGTATTTTAGATGGAACTGCTGTGGGTTGCAGCTCGAGGCTGTTTGTTTACATAAAGGTAGATAGTTGAGAAGTTCGTAAGTGGAAAAAATTAAGAAGTTCTTAAGATAATGTGCAGTTCTTAAGAAAATAATGGGGAATAGCACTTGAGAACATTCTTATGAACTTCTCATTTTTCCTCTTAAGAAACATCTTAAGATTATTAGTCAGAACTTTTTGGAGAATCCGGCCCCAGGTAGGATGCCATTCGGAATGGGAACAAAAGGGCATGAAAAGTGTTTGTGTTCACGCCCCCACTGGCCAGACCACAGGATGGTCCAGTCAATTAGCAAGTCTGAATAATTTTTTTCCCAGGTCCCACAGGATTTTAGCCCAAATTTGCTCGTCTGTTCGGCTCATTTCAACGCCGACTGTTTAAGCAACCTGACACAATACAATGCCGGTTTCACAAAGACATTTTGTAAAGGATGCTGCTGTCCCCCACATTGTCTGGATTAACGTCTACTCTGTGACCAGTTAGAGATTTTTTTGTCTCTGTCTCATCAAGACAATAACATCACCGGAAGTTGTAAAGTTTTTCATTGGTACCGTTGAAAACGTTATAGCCGTTAACTTGCCTGTGATTGACCCGACCGTATGCTACTCAAAAAACAGTCAACCAATCAGTGGAGGGGTGCTGATTCTCTCTTCAGATTGGCTAAACGAAGTGTGCTGCCACAGCTCCAGGAGAAAGGCAAGAGAGAGGAGCTGTGAAACTATATTTAGCGGACCACAGGTACTCAAAACCACAGGTACATCTTGCAGGGAGATAAGCAGTTCCAATAAAACCCTGGAAAAGTGGACAGCATGGGGCCTTTAATATGGAGTTGGTCCCTTTGCAGCAGCACAGCTTCCACTCCTTTGGGTGGCTTTCTACCAGATGTTGGAGTGTGTCTGTGGGAATTTGCATTTGTGAGGTCAGACACTGATGTTGGACCAGAGGGCCCGGCTCGCAATCTGTGGGGCCGAGGCCGAGCCCAGGAGCCAACTTTGGTTGCTGCTGCATAGGAGACCACAGAAACACAGGAAAAGCAGCCACACACACTGTCTGCATTTGCACGTCAAACAGTTTATTTAGGAAACAGGCATTCATTACAGTAAACACTTTGCCGGAACTCGAATTCTCCCTGTATGAACACAACATATGTAACAAAATGTGTTGGGATGTGCTGGATCTCTAACATCAGCATTGACTCTGAAACATCTCCTGCTGCTGCTCTCACTGACACACACGTGTTTGCTTACATCTGTATGATGATCAATGAAGCTTCGCCCCCCCCCCACACACACACACACACACAGCACTGCGTCCCTACAGGTTCTCTCCAGTGTGGATTCTCATGTGTGTGTTGAATTTTCTTTTCTTTGTAAACTGTTTACCACAGAGTGAGCAGGGGAACGGTTTCCCTCCAGTGTGGGTTCTCATGTGTTTGTTGAGGGATCCCTTCTCTGCAAACCCTTTACCACAGACTGAGCAGGGGAACGGTTTCTCTCCAGTGTGGTTTCTCATGTGTACCTCGAGGTTTCCTTTCTGTGCAAACCCTTTACCACAGACTGAGCAGGGGAACGGTTTCTCTCCAGTGTGGTTTCTCATGTGTACCTCGAGGTTTCCTTTCTCTGCAAACGCTGTACCACAGAGTGAGCAGGGGAATGGTTTCTCTCCAGTGTGGATTCTCATGTGTCTGTTGAGTGTTGTTTTCTCGGTAAACCCTTTACCACAGAGTGAGCAGGGGAATGGTTTCTCTCCACTGTGGATTCTCATGTGTATGTTGAGTATTCTTTTCCTGGTAAACCCTTTACCACAGAGTGAGCAGGGGAACGGTTTCTCTCCAGTGTGGGTTCTCAAGTGTCTGTTGAGGTCTCCTTTCTCAGTAAACCCTTTACCACAGAGTGAGCAGACGAATGGTTTCTCTCCAGTGTGGATTCTCATGTGATTGTTGAGGGATCCTTTTTGTGCAAACCCTTTACCACAGTGTGAGCAAGGGAAAGGTTTCTCTCCAGTGTGGGTTCTCATGTGTGCCGTGAGGGTTCCTTTCTGCGCAAACGCTGTACTACAAAGTGAGCAGACGAATGGTTTCTCTCCAGTGTGGTTTCTCATATGTGTGTTGAGTATTCTTTTCCTGGCAAACCCTTTACCACAGACTGAGCAGAGGAACGGTTTCTCTCCAGTGTGGATTTTCATGTGTACCTCGAGGGTTCCTTTAAATGCAAATGCTGTACCACAGAGTGAACAGACGAATGGTTTCTCTCCAGTGTGGATTCTCATGTGTAGGTCGAGGTTTCCTTTTTGTGCAAACCCTTTACCACAGAGTGAGCAGGGAAACGGTCTCTCTCCAGTGTGGTTTCTCATGTGCACCTCGAGGTTTCCTTTATCTGCAAACGCTGTACCACAGAGTGAACAGACGAATGGTTTCTCTCCAGTGTGGATTCTCATGTGTAGCTTGAGGTGTCCTTTCTCAGTAAACCCTTTACCACAGAGTGAGCAGGGGAACGGTTTCTCTCCAGTGTGGATTCTCATGTGTCTGTTGAGTTTTGTTTTCTCGGTAAACTGTTTACCACAGAGTGAGCAGGGGAACGGTTTCTCTCCAGTGTGGATTTTCATGTGTCTGTTGAGTGTTGTTTTCTCGGTAAACCTTTTACCACAGAGTGAGCAGGGGAACGGTTTCTCTCCAGTGTGGCTTTTCATGTGTCTCTTGAGTTTTCCTTTATCGGAATACTGTTTACCACAGAGTGAGCAGGGGAATGGTTTCTCTCCAGTGTGGATTCTCATGTGTTGCTTGAGGTGTCCTTTTTGTGCAAACCCTTTACCACAGAGTGAGCAGGGGAACGGCTTCTCTCCAGTGTGGTTTCTCATGTGTAGCTTGAAGTGTCCTTTATGTGTAAAACCTCTACCACAGAGTGAGCAGGGGAATGTACTCTTTGCTGTTTTCTTGGTCTTGGAGCAGGAAGCTGGTTTTTCTCCCACATCAGGACTGTCATGACTGAGACGGACTTCACTCAGTGGGTTTGAACCTGACTGAGCTTCTCTGGTCTCATCCCAGTCATCACTGTCATCAGTGTAAGCCTCAGAGGAGGGTTCTGGGTTCCTGGCTCGTTCCTCTTCACCATCTTCTGCTTCCATCTGTCCAGTGAAGTTGTGGGCGTCTCTGTTCCACTCAGCCTCCTCTTCATCATCCTCACTCTTCACAGTGACAGCACTGAACAGCAGCTTGGTGATATCCTGAAGCTGCTCTCCCTGCTGATTGGTCCAGAGTTCCTCCTGTTCCTCCTTAATATGTGGGGACTCAAACTCCAGAGTGGGGGTCCGCTGAAGCTGCTCAGGGGGAACCTCTTCTTTACACTCTACTGGAAAAAAAACACACAGACACACACAATTATGCTTGGAAGCTAACCCGAGCCTGTCACCATCACTTCATGTCAGCATAATCCCTTCTAAAGCTTTTGTTAAAAAAAAAAAAAAAAAAAAAAAAACAGATATGGTGACAATCAACACTTGGTTTTTTGGTTTGTTTTGTAATTTGGTGAGAAACAGGTTGTTTCTTATTCTCAGCTAATTCCAGTTCCCTCCATGATTGCTTGGCAACCAAAGATCAGATGTCCCCTAACTTTCTCCACCTGAGCCCCTATAAAAACTTTGTTTATACATGGTCCTGATAATCTCACCGCCTCACTTAATGAGTTTATTGGCTGACTTCGCTCTAACATTAAACCTGCCGCTGAGAATCTCGGTGTCATCTTTGACCAGTTCATGTCTTCATGTCTCGAAGCTTGCCCAGTGTTTTCTTTAAATGAGAAACATCACAAAAATAGCTTGTCTTCTAGAGACCTTGAACTTCTGAATCACACTTTGATTTAGTCCTGTCTACATTGCCATTTTAATTTTTTGTCTTAGTGACATTTTAGTCATTGCTGTCCTAAATAGTTTTAGTCTAGTCTTAGTCGATGAAAATTAAAGACTTTCGTCTCGTTTTGGTCATTAGTTTTAGTCATATATATATATATATATATATATATATATATATATATATATATATATATATATATATATATATATATATATATATATATATATATATATATATATATATACATATATATAGATATATATATATATATATATATATATATATATATATATATATGTATATATGTATATATACAGTACAGGCCAAAAGTTTGGACACACCTTCTCATTCAATGCGTTTTCTTTATTTTCATGACTATTTACATTGTAGATTCTCACTGAAGGCATCAAAACTATGAATGAACACGTGGAGTTATGTACTTAACAAAAAAAGGTGAAATAACTGAAAACATGTTTTATATTCTAGTTTCTTCAAAATAGCCACCCTTTGCTCTGATTACTGCTTTGCACACTCTTGGCATTCTCTCCATGAGCTTCAAGAGGTAGTCACCTGAAATGGTTTTCACTTCACAGGTGTGCCTTATCAGGGTTAATTAGTGGAATTTCTTGCTTTATCAATGGGGTTGGGACCATCAGTTGTGTTGTGCAGAAGTCAGGTTACTACACAGCCGACAGCCCTATTGGACAACTGTTAAAATTCATATTATGGCAAGAACCAATCAGCTAACTAAAGAAAAACGAGTGGCCATCATTACTTTAAGAAATGAAGGTCAGTCAGTCCGGAAAATTGCAAAAACTTTAAATGTGTCCCCAAGTGGAGTCGCAAAAACCATCAAGCGCTACAACAAAACTGGCACACATGAGGACCGACCCAGGAAAGGAAGACCAAGAGTCACCTCTGCTTCTGAGGACAAGTTCATCCGAGTCACCAGCCTCAGAAATCGCAAGTTAACAGCAGCTCAGATCAGAGAGCAGATAAATGCCACACAGAGTTCTAGCAGCAGACTCATCTCTAGAACAACTGTTAAGAGGAGACTGTGCGAATCAGGCCTTCATGGTCAAATAGCTGCTAGGAAACCACTGCTAAGGACAGGCAACAAGCAGAAGAGATTTGTTTGGGCCAAGAAACACAAGAAATGGACATTAGACCAGTGGAAATCTGTGCTTTGGTCTGATGAGTCCAAATTTGAGATCTTTGGTTCCAACCGCCGTGTCTTTGTGAGACGCAGAAAATCCACATGCCTGGTTCCCACTGTGAAGCATGGAGGAGGAGGTGTGATGGTGTGGGGGTGTTTTGCTGGTGACACTGTTGGGGATTTATTCAAAATTGAAGGCACACTGAACCAGCATGGCTACCACAGCATCCTGCAGCGACATGCCATCCCATCCGGTTTGCGTTTAGTTGGACGATCATTTCTTTTTCAACAGGACAATGACCCCAAACACACCTCTAGGCTGTGTAAGGGCTATTTGACTAAGAAGGAGAGTGATGGAGTGCTGCGGCAGATGACCTGGCCTCCACAGTCACCAGACCTGAACCCAATCGAGATGGTTTGGGGTGAGCTGGACCGCAGAGTGAAGGCAAAGGGGCCAACAAGTGCTAAACACCTCTGGGAACTCCTTCAAGACTGTTGGAAAACCATTTCAGGTGACTACCTCTTGAAGCTCATCGAGAGAATGCCAAAAGTGTGCAAAGCAGTAATCAGAGCAAAGGGTGGCTATTTTGGAGAAACTCGAATATAAAACATGTTTTCAGTTATTTCACCTTTTTTTGTTAAGTACATAACTCCACATGTGTTCATTCATAGTTTTGATGCCTTCAGTTAGAATCTACAATGTAAATAGTCATGAAAATAAAGAAAACGCATTGAATGAGAAGGTGTGTCCAAACTTTTGGCCTGTACTGTATGTATCTATCTATCTATATGTATATATATATATATATCTATAGATATAGATATATATATATAGATAGATAAATATATATCTATATCTATAGATATCTATATATCTATATGTATATATGTATCTATCTATATCTATATCTATATCTCTCTCTCTCTCTCTCTCTCTCTCTCTCTCTCTCTCTCTATATATATATATATAGATAGATATAGATATAGATATATGTATCTATATATATATATAGATACATATATACACACTACTCACAAAAAGTTAGGGATATTCGGCTTTCGGGTGAAATTTCAGGATGAACCTAAAATGCATTATAACCTTTACAGGTGAACTTAATGTGACCTTCTGTAAACTTTTGAATGCACATGTCCAACTGTTCAGTGTTTCAGTACTTTTTGCACAAGTTGCTGTTCTCTAACAAGGAGTTTAATGGCAAAATTCACATCAGGTGTTTGATCCATGAATCGACCAATAAATTTCCTGGTTCAATTAGAATTGGTATTTAAACAGTCCTCCTCATCATGCTGTTCACATTTTGACATCATGAGACCAAGACAACACCTAACAATTGATCAGCAGCACCTCGCCATTGCGAGGCTTCAAACAGGATGTTCTCAGACGGAAGTGGCCACTGAGCTTAGAGTGTCACAGAGTGTCATCAGCAGGTTGCAACAGAGATACAGAGAGACTGGAAGAGTCACAGAAAGGCATAGAAGTGGACGTCCTTTGGCCACATCCCACACTGATGACTGCTTCATTGTGAACAGTGCCCTGCGGAACCGGATGATGAATGCCACTCAACTCCAGGCACGTTTAAGGGAGGTGAGAGGCACCCAAGTGTCATGTCAGACCATTCGAAACCGTTCACATCAGCATGGTCTGCGTGCCAGACGACCTGCAAGGGTATCTGACCACACCACCAGGCCCAGGTGTCATCGTCTTACATGGGCCAGGGAGCATTTACGCTGGACGAGGGACCAGTGGGCCTCAGTGCTGTTCTCTGATGAAAGCCGATTCATGTTGAGCAGAAATGATGGCCACCAACAATGACAGACCACAGGGAGAAACTGAAATTCTAAAAGTCTGAATTGGTAGATGAGCCTTACAATGACCAACCGGTGAAATTATATTTATATCCAGGAATGTTTTGTTATTAGAAAATCCCGTAGGAAATATCCAAGTCTGGTTTTAAATTCCTAAAAGAAAATGGAAACTTCACCAGAGTAGAAATGGGTTGGCAGCACTGATTGATTAATTGATTCTTGGCCTGAGCGTCCAGCTTTACGGAGGGAATCTTGAACCTGTAATTCCAGTTTTAAATGCTATGAATCCAAAATCATTTCCACTTAAACTTTCATCTTTGAGCGAAAAAGAAAAAAAAAAGAGAATGCCTGATGCCAATAAAACAGGTTGAGAGTGAGAATTAAACTCCCGCAAACTTTCACGTTTTCACGCGCACACACAGGAGATTATTCCCATCCATTTATTTCTCGTCAGCTGCTTTTTGATAAAGTTAAACACATATCCTCAGCTAGTGTGAGATGTGCCTGTGCCCAAGCTGAGCGCAGAGGGCTATTCCATGAAAGCAGCTAAAGAAAGCTGCGCTTACGTGATATAGCCTGGCTTGAATTAGCGTCAACTTTCACTAAAGCCTCAACCCGTTCCACTAACGCGATTCAGCCGTGTCAAGTCAACGCTAATTCTAGCAACGTTTGAACAAGCTTCAAGTGTGCGCGTTCACAGGGTACATAAGCAGCCCAGAACAGTCGAGTGTCGAAACAAAGATACAACTGTCTCAAAAGGAGGGGAAAAGGAGAGCCTCGACGTTTTCAGTGATGGAGCAGACACTGCTGATGGAACTATATGAAGAATATAGGGAAATCATCACAAACAGGGCTGGATTTTGGCATAGGCGGTATAGGCAATTGCCTAGGCCGCCATCTGCTGGAGGGGCGCTGCTAGTGGCCAGAGGTGCGGCGCAAGCGGGATTGTTGACCGGCGCAACACCGTCGGAAATCAATGGAAATCAAAAAACTGGAGAAGGAAGTAAGTATAAATTTAAACACAACAGAAAGCCATGGTTTGGACTGTATTTAATGCTTTCATTCTTTGTCTTCACAGCTTGAACAAAATTATGATGATTGATTTTTTTTTTTTTTTTGGAATGGTTAATAAATGATTTCAAAACTGAGGCACAATCTTTCTTAAATTATACATGTAAAAATCCAAATAAAAAGGGATCATTCCAAAACTGGGATGACCATGAATGACTTGTGCTACATGAATAAAATTTGAATGAGTAATTGATCGTTTATTCGGTTGATTTCAGAGACTGACAGTGGTAACACATGATTTTCATTACGTTTATTTTTATTAAGTAAACACGTACATTCATGCTTGGTCACATTATGGGAAATAAGTCTGAACTTATATTTCCGAACACGAACATGGTGCTACATAATTAAATTTGAATTTAGTTTAATTGAATCAGGGCCGGCCCGTGGCATAGGCAGTATAGGCAAATGCTAAGGGCGCCATCTGCTGGAGGGGCGCCGCTAGTGGCCAGAGGGGCACCGGCTGTTCTACCGCATAGGCGGTGCCAACCCATTTTGAGCCAGGCCCACCCAATCAGAAGAAAATGTTTTTGGGATTAAAATGTTCATCCTATTGCCAGAGCTCAGAGCTCATGTGAAACTAGCTTCTCAGGCAATCAGCAGCTTTCTATCATACGTGAGTGCCCGACCCAAGCCTGCGTCATCAGCATGTGACCCAATGAAATGAATGAGTTAGGCTGTGTCCGAAATCACTCCCTAATCACTATATAGGGCACTATATAGTGATTACGCCATTTTGTAGGGGTGTCCGAATGTTTAGTGATTATTAATGTTCACTATATAGTCCACTGGATGTATCCCACAATCCACCGCAAAATGTAGTGGACATCCGATGGTCACTAATCAGGCAATATATCCCGTCATGCATTGCGGAACGGCGCCGAACAACGGGCAAAGTAGTGGTAGTAGTGTCCGAAACGGTCCGCTATTGAGTTCACTATAGAGTCCACTACACTGAATTCTCTATATAGTGAGTAGGGAGTAGTGAGTGAGTGAGTGATTTCAGACACAGCCTTAGTTTGCGCGCAAACGGTCCCTCCCAGACTCAGGAAGAAAGAAATATGTACAGGTAAAGAGAAAAAAGAGAGACGGAGAGTGAGTTTATTATGGCGAAACAGAGCAGCTTACTTGGCTTTTTCACCAAACGACACTGTGTTGAGCAGGAGGAAACTCCTGCGGCCATTCCACCACTTGATTTAAATGTTACGAGTGCGAGTGCTTGTTTACCGGTGAGCTCAGCCGGCCGGCCCCGCTCCCAAAGCAACGCTAGTCCTCCTACTCCTCCTCATTCATTCATCCCCTCACAGTCATGTCAGCAGGCCAAGCCACAGTAATAAAAATAACTGTGTGTGCGTTTTATCCGTTGTTTATTAAACGGATGTTTCCCATCCTTAAATGTGATTGGCTGAGCCGCGTTCCATGCCGTTGTAAAATCAGTGTAACCCACTGGTAGACCGCAGCACTAAATATCCCTGCGCCAATGTAAATGGACATAGTGTTGCCTAGCAACCAACTACTCTGCGCTCCACTTCCTGGTTAGGTCACATTTGTTTCAAGACTTTTGTAAACAAAATGTCAGACTTTGTAGTGAATTTTGATTTGCTGGGTGGCCTGAGCCTGGATGAGTGGTTGGAGGAGGTGCTTGGTGTCTGTTAAAGGATGCTGAATTCACCACCAGCAACAATGTTTTCGCCGGTGAGGTAAAGAAACTCTGCCGAGAAGGACGTGACAAATCTTCCCACCACCAAGCCATAACCGAGGCAGACTGCCAGAAGATGAAGCACTTTCAGGCACGAAGTTCAAACACACCTTGGGGGCTTGTCTGTAAAGTCTGGTTTGACGTGCAGCTTCAATTGGGACGCAACGAGGAAAGGAAGAAATCGCGTTCGCGGTTGCCCTCGCGAACGAGGGCAACCGCAAATTAAAGCCCGACTCCTTCAGCATTCGCCACAACGAAAATGGCCTAAAATATGTCACCCTGAATGCACAAAAAATCACAAAGATGATGCCAAAAAAAACATAGAAAGTCTGCGGGGATTCATATATGAGCAGCCGGGTAACCCACTGTGTCCGGTGGCCTCCCTGGAGAAATAGCCTACCTCTCCCTGCTGCCTTATCCACCTGCCTTTTATCTCCACCCAAAGCAGACACAGTGTGACAGCACCGATGTATGATAAATTAACAGTATACTTTTATTATTATTGTTATTGTTACAGTCAACGTTAGGCATACGTCTGCGCAAAAACGCACCTATCGCGAAACGCACGCCACCGTCGCAAAGAGGAGTCCAAACATAATTGAACACAATTTTAACAGTTACACTATTAATGGAAATATCCAATTCAGCATTAACGAGCCCAAATAGCCTGATGTGACGTGATGATGGCGCTAGATGAAAAAGCAATCTTAGCGTCTGTGTTGCTTGCCAACCGTTCTGTCCACTCCTTCTTGCTTGGTAGAAGAATGAATAGTTCTCAATTTTTCTTCTGTGTTGTGTCTTCTGTATTTTATGGGCTATTTTGGGGTAACCGTTTTATAAAAGCAATAAGCCCCTTGAAGCCGTGAGTTACAGTGATTTTAAAACTCCGCTGCGCGTCGTGTCTTAGGTAAGAACGCCACTCAGCCGTTGTAAAATCACTGTAACCCACGGCTTCTCGGGGCTTATTGCTTAAATAATGTTGCACTTTCTGTTCGATCTGAGTATGTTGTCACAGTGTAGCTTGGTTGGTTATAGATAGATAGATAGATAGATAGATAGATTTTTATTGTCATTGCACAATCATATACGTATAATAATGCAACGAAATTAGGGCTCAGTCCCTTCGGTGCAGGGGAGAATAGAAAGCATCGTGCATCCTGCTAGTTGAATAGCCAAGTCCAGTAATAGATGGCTGCAGCCATGTCTCTGATATCAGAAAAAATGCAACAGTCACGGAAAGAGACTAGTGATTTTCAATATTTTCAATATTTTCAGTGATTGATTCAGTATTTTTCATTTGAGCATGGCTAACCGTACTGTCATGCTTATTTGAGCACATTCTAAACGTCTGATTGATCAATCAGATTGCTCGGTCGGATCTACTATTTTTAAAAATCTCATGTACCCCATGGAGTTCCTTCAAGTACCCCCAGGGGTACACGTACCCCCATTTGAGAAACACTGAGATAGACTGTCACGAGCTAGCTAGAAATTACTCTGCCGTGAGTGACCGCGTGCGTTGCGTTCTGGTTCTGACTCGTTCGTTCGAGCTTGGCCTTTAGAACTCTCAGATGTAACAAACCAACCACGCAACCAGGCGACGGTAGCCTGCAAGGTTTTGATACGGCGATCATGAATCATTTTTGACAGCATCTATTATTTAGATAAGATCACAAATATAATGGTAAATGGTGAAATTATTATTTTTTTTTTTCCAGCAAGGGCCCAGGGGGCCCCCAAGTCAGGCAAAGGGGCCCACAGGTCATAAAGATAAGATAAGATAAGATAAGATATTCCTTTATTAGTCCCACGGTGGGGAAATTTCCCGCATCACAGCAGCAAAGTGGATAGCAAGATACGAAGCACAATTTACACAATAAACAGTATATACAGATAACACGACCAAAGAGCAATATAAACACTGTAAACAAGCAATATAAACACTGTAAACAAGGAATGAGAAAAATACTCTGTGAACAATTTAAACCACAGAAGAAAAAAACCCAAAACCTGGGGAACAACACACTCCGGAGGTTCAGGGTTAGTGTGAACCCATGAGACCAAGTGGCAGAACCTGACTCCCGGACTGGGTCTCAGGAACTGTCACACTTGATCCTGCCTTATGGGATCTCCCCTTCCCTCCCGTCTTTATGTGTGTGCAGTAGTGCAGTGTGTGTGTGTGTATATGTGTGTACGTGGGTGGGGGGTGGGGGTGGGGGTGGGGGGTAGTTAAGGTGCTGAGAATGTGCATTCTAGTGCAGTCAGTGCAGTCCTGGAGAGTGTGTGGTCTACTGGGAGCAGTGCTTGTTATAGAGTCTGACGGCTGCAGGAAGGAAGGACCTGCGATAGCGTTCCTTCACACACTTTGGGTGAAGCAGTCTGTCGCTGAAGGAGCTCTCCAGTGTAGTTATAGTGTCCTGCAGGGGGTGGGAGTCGTTCACAATCATGGATGACAGCTTAGCCATCATCCTCCTCTCACCTACCACCTCCACTGAGTCGAGGGGGCATCCCAGGACAGAGCTGGCCTTCCTGATCAGTTTGTCAAGTCTCTTTCTGTCAGCCGTTGAGATGCTGCTCCCCCAGCAGACCACTCCATAAAAGATGGCTGATGCCACCACGGTGTCATAAAAGGTCTTCAGGAGTGCCCCCTGCACTCCAAAAGACCTCAGTCTCCTGAGCAGATAGAGTCTGCTCTGGCCTTTCTTATAAAGTGCAGTTGTGTTGTGGCTCCAGTCCAGTTTATTGTTCAGGTGAACACCCAGGTATTTATAAGATGTCACCATCTCAATATCTGTTCCCTTGATGTTCACCGGTGTCGAGGGGCAGAGTGCAGTTCTTTGGTTTTCCCCGCGTTGATCTGGAGGCAGTTCCGCTGGCACCAGTCCACAAAGTCCTGCGTCAGTTCTCTGTACTCTCTGTCGTCCCCCTCTGTGATGAGGCGGACGATTGCAGAGTCATCAGAGAACTTCTGCAGGTGACAGGTGGGTGTGTTGTATGAGAAGTCTGCAGTATAGAGGGTGAAGAGGAACGGAGCCAGGACCGTTCCTTGCGGGGCCCCCGTGCTGCAGACTACAGTGTCGGACACACAGTCCCGGGTCCTCACATACTGTGGACGGTTGGTGAGATAGTCCAGAATCCAGTGTGTGAGGTGGTGGTCCACCCCGGTGTGCTCCAGCTTGTCTCTCAGAAGTACAGGCTGTATGGTATTAAAAGCACTGGAGAAGTCAAAAAACATGATTCTCACAGTGCTCCCAGGTTTCTCCAGGTGAGAGAGAGCTCGGTGTTGGAGGAAGATCACAGCGTCATCCACCCCAATGCCAGGCTGGTAGGCAAACTGAAGTGGATCCAGTGATGGTCCCACCAGGGGGCGGAGATGAACAAGGACCAGCCGCTCCAGGGTCTTCATCAGGTGGGATGTTAGCGCCACCGGCCTGTAGCTGTTGAGATCCTTGGGGTGCGGAGTCTTGGGCACAGGTACCACGCAGGATGTTTTCCACAGCTGTGGCACTCTCCTCAGCTTCAGGCTCAGGTTGAACATGTGCTCAACAATCCCGCACAGCTGATCTGCGCAGGACTTGAGGAGTCTGGAGCTGATGCCGTCTGGACCTGCAGCCTTTCTTGCCTTGATCCTCCGGAGCTGGTTTCTCACCTGGGTCGTTGTGAGAGACAGGTTGGAGCAGGGGGGCTGTGTGCTGGAGGGTGTGAGTGGGGGAGTTGGGTTGATGAGGTGAGAAGTGGGGGGTGGCTGTGAGCTGAGTGTTGTAGAGGGGGAGGGGGAGGAATTTGGGCAGTTAACACTGGGTGCAGAGAGGGGGGGCTGCAGCATGGAGGACTGGGCTGGGGGAGGGGCAGATGACTGATCAAATCTATTGAAGAATAAATTCAGATCATCAGCCCACTTTTGGTCCCCCGTAGCTTGGGAGTCAGGTTTCTTGTGGCCAGAGATGGTTTTCAGGCCTTTCCAGACTCCACAGACATCTCTCTGCTGCAGCTGATCCTCCATCTTCCTCCTGTAGGTGTTCTTCCCCTCTCTGATCTTCCTTCTCAACTGCCTCTGCACAGCCTTCAGCTCGTCCTTAATTCCAGACTTAAAGGCCCTCTTTTTCTCCTTCAGGAGAGCCTTTATGTCAGGGTTAATCCACGGTTTACTGTTGGAAAAACACCGTACAGTCCTGGTGGGTACAGTGTTTTCCACACAAAAGTTAATATAGTCCGTTATGCATTGTGTGAGACTGTCAATGTCCTCTCCATGGGAATCACAAAATTCCTCCCACACAGTTGTGTCGAAACAGTCCTTCAGAGCCTCCTCAGCCTCGTCGGACCATCTCTTCACTGTGCGGGACACAGCTGGTTGCCTGTGCACGAGAGGTTTGTACACAGGCAGGAGATGAACCAGGTTGTGGTCAGATCTTCCCAGGGGGGGGAGGGGTGATGAGGTGTATGCCTCCTTGGTGTTGGCATAACACAAATCCAGTATCTTACTGTCTCTAGTGCAACATGTAACATACTGGGTGAAAGTGGGCAGAGTGGAGGATGGAGAGGCATGATTAAAGTCCCCAGAGATAAGAAGGAGGGCCTGTGGGTGCTCTGTCTGCAGCCTGCTTGTGACAGAGTGGAGAACATCACAGGCTGCATCAGCGTTAGCGGAGGGGGGATATACGCAGCTATCGCGATAACATGCGAGAATTCCCGCGGCAGGTAATATGGCCTCATACCAACCGCTAACAGTTCAATGTCCCTGCAGCAGAGCTGTTCTTTAATAGTGATGTGCCCAGAGTTACACCATCTATCGTTCACAAACACTGCCAGCCCTCCTCCTTTCCTCTTACCGCTCTCCCTCGTCCTGTCCGCCCGCACCAGCTTGAAGCCGTCCAGGTCCGCGGCTGTGTCTGGGGTCAGCTCAGTCAGCCATGTTTCCGTAAACATCATGATGCTGCACTCCCGGTAGTCCCTCTGGTGCCGAGTCAGCGCCGCTAACTCGTCCATCTTATTGGGAAGAGATCTTACATTCCCCATGATGATGGACGGGAGGACGGGTCTGTATCTCCTCCTTCTAGCGCGGCGAGCAGCTCCGGCACGGCTCCCCCGTCTCCTCCTCTTCAACTCCCGGGGAACGTCGGGCCTCTCGTGGGGCAGCACCGCGGTGCCACGGAGGGCCAACAGCTGATCCCTACTGTAAACAATGGGGTCCCGTACGCGCTCTCCAGACACGGACGAAAAAAGTGAAAAAAACAGAAGAAAGACCAGAACAAACACGACGACTTTGGTCTCCATAGTGCACTGATCAGTTAAATAAACCAATAAATAATTAAATAGAAATAAAAGTTAAGATTAAACTAGAAAAAAAGGAAAAAAAACGTTCACGGGAACGGGAGCTGCTGCAACAAGCTGCCACTAGAGCGGCGCCATCTGTCATCTGTCATGGGCCTATGGCAAATTACGCTACAGCCACCACCACTACTGCTACTACTATTGCTACTACTAATATACTACTACTACTATGACTACTAAAACTACTACTAATACTACAATTACTGCTACTACTATTACCACTACTATTACAACTACTACTAATACTACAATTACTGCTACTACTATTACCACTACTATTACAACTATTACTACTACTACATCTACTAATATACTACTACCACTATTACTATTACTTCTGTTAGTAGTACTAGTAGTAGTTGTCTAGAAAATTCAGAGTTTTTTGTTTCAGAATGTCACCCCACTCCCCCTGCAGTGACCCTGGTACTCCGTCGTACAGAGGCCTGTGTGATCCACAGCAGCCACTTTAACTTCATTTCTTAAAATTCTTGGTTTTGATAGATAGATAGATAGATAGATAGATAGATAGATAGATAGATAGATAGATAGATTTTATTGATCCCAAACTGGGAAATTCTTATTCTTGATTCTCTAAGAGGCGACAGCACCGATAAACGGATGAAGGCACAGACAGACGAGGCGCCGGGTCGTGTGGTAAAATACGGAAATTGCTCTATTAACGGCTGTCTGTGAGTAAATATGATGATAAATCATTTGCATTCAGAATAAACAATTTGTTTTTAAAATGATCTGAAAGTTGTGGCTGAACAGACCCGCTAACATGATATTAGCCTATGAAGTTAGTCATTTAGAGTTATTATCATGCATTGATATTGATATCATTAGTTGTTATTATCATACATTGATATTTATATCATTATCTTTTCTTTTCTTCTGAATCTTAACTGGCGGTTAGCCTCGCCTGTCAGGGTCCAGGTGAGTCGGTGATGTGAAAATGGCGTTTAAAAGTTACGAACCTCTGTGCAGTCGCACCTCCGGCAGCAAGATGGCGTCCAGGAGCCTCTGCTGCCTCTCCACTTTCAGTTTCAGGCGAGAGCTTTGCAGCTTGTACTCGGCCAGCGTCTCCTCTGGCAGAGCCAGTGTCTCCTCGGCGGCTGCAGTTTGTCGCCGCATCACCTGCGATCTCAGCTCGCAGAGTTCAGACATCTTCACAAACTTGGTCCTCCACTTCCTGCCGTCTGCAAGAGATCCGACGTTTTGCTGCTTTGACACAAAGAAAAATAGACTCAGAAATGAGTTTTTGTTTATTTTCTTCCTCGGCTGATGATTCTGATTCTGAGAATGTTGTTCTTTAAAACCATTGTAGTCCAGTCTAGAAGTCTGCTGCAATGATGTGAGTTAATTGAAGTACACGGCACACTGGTGAACTGACCCACACAGAGAGTATCTGGGGCGATGAGCTGACCAAGAGCAATGTCAGAGGAAGACCTTTATACAGTGACTACAGACGATATGTAAATAGGCAGAGAACAAAAGGTGAGGGAAGCTATTGTGACGCAGTGATCAGGTTGGATGCCATTCGGAATGGGAACAAAAGGCATGAAAAGTGTTTGTGTTCACGCCCACAGGATTAAAGGCCAGGGCCAGACCACAGGATGGGCCAGTCAATTAGCAAGTCTGAATCAATCAGGAAGTCTGAGCTGCCCAAAATGTGTATTTTCCTTTCACACCTCCCATTGTAAATCCAGAGGCATTAAAGGCCTCATGACATGAAAAATGCAATTTTGGTTGTGTTTTGGTGATAGGGAAGGTCTCGGGGCCACATAAACATTGTCCCATGCATTAAACCTGTGATAAATGGAGAAATGCACACAGCCTGTTTTTTGAAACTCTCTCCCTTTAAAACGAACAGACAACTCTGCCCCCATTTCTGTGATGTCACGCATACAGAGACTCCGCCCACTTAAACTAGCCAGCCCGCCTCCCCTCCCCAGATAACGGATGCAAGGAGACTCATGTTTCTCTGCACACTCTTCCAGAAGAAACACACGTTACAGACCAGCGGCTCATGGTCATTTTTTCCCAGGTCCCGCAGGATTTTAGTCCAAATTTGCTCATCTGTTGGGCTCATTTCAACGCTGACTGTTTTATCAACCTGACAAAATACAATGCCGGTTCCACAAAGACATTTTGTAAAGGATGCTGCTGTCCCCACATTGTCTGGACTAACGTCTACTCCGCGACCAGTTAGTGATTTTTTTGGTCTCTGTCTCATCAAGACGATAACATTTTCGGAAGTTGTAAAGTTTTTCATTGCTACCGCTGATAATGCTACAGGTACCGGCGGGCACCACATAAACAGCTTATGCTCTCTCTTTAAACAGGAGAAATGATTGAGACAGAGAAACTCCACGTCTGTTTGTCTTCTCGCTCAGCAGAAAGAGGGAGGAGGATTTAATAAAACGTGCACTTTAACCCATTGTTTTACTGTCAGTACATGTACACTCAATGTTCTCCATATAAAAAAAAACAACTTCAAAATGAGATACAATTTCTCATCATTCAACAAAAACTATTATAGGCTTTGTTTGATTAAATAAATCAAAATGACAATAACCAATGTTTTTACACTGTAGATTGTCTTCTTCCAACTGAAAATAACACATAGCTTATACTACAAATTACATACGGTTCCTAAGTGTATGTTTCCTCCTTCAACTTAAATCCTTTACTCTTCCAGAAATGCATGAGCTGACAGATTTTCAAGTTGTTTTAACCAATTTTAGAATATATAAAATTAGTATTTAACATTAGCTTTTAACCTTTTTTTTTTTTTTTACAGTACATGAAATCACAATTTTTCAACCTTTACACAATATTACACGTTTGAAAAATATAAAGACTTCATAAAAATATTCAAGGAGCTGAAAATAAAACTGACTGACGTGACTTGGGTAGCAACAGATGACGTCATCAGGCGCGAAAATACGAGAGGGACCCAACTGCTGCTAAGGCATTCACTATCATGGAGAAATTTTGTGGAAGTGATCTGTAAAATCCTTTTCTGTTGGTTATTACTTTTTTGCTCATGGTAGAGCCCCTTGTGTGTTTGTAAATATGTATTGTTATGTGTGGGTTGATAAATAAAAAAAATAAATAAATAAAAAAAAACCAACTGCAGTCAAGATGGCGGACATGGGCGCCGCCATACATCCAATCCATACCGGAAGTCCATACCAGAAGTTTCTTCTTCCTGTATGGTGTAGAGGAGAGAGAACCGCAGTTCTGGACCCCTAACCCTAACCCTAACCCTTTTTTTTTTTTTAAATTAAAATTAATATTAATGTCAAAGTAAGTATGACATATATTGTTGTGACTGTGCATGTTGCAACTGCTGCCTAATCTGAAAGTCTTCAGTTAATTTGGTTGTGTAAATTCTCATTTTATTAATCCTCAGTTTATGTAATATGAGAATTCAGTCTATTCAATATTAGCTATTATTCAGTCCTATTGAGTGTGTGTGTGTGTGTGTGTGTGTGTGTGTGTGTGAGGGTAGACGCCCCTACCACCACCACCACACAAACATAATATTCACATTTGTATTTATAACGTTGTTATTAAAGTTATATTCATGACACATTAACATTAAAACTTAGTGATTAGTGTAGGCTTACTAACTTCTGAGTTTTACAGTAGCCTATAAACTTGCAGAGTCAAAATACCGTATTGATCTGAATATAAGACGACCCTGATTTTAAGACGACCCCTCTTTTTCAAGACCCTTTTTTGGAAAAATACTTTTTATATGGACATTCTGCGACACCAGCCCATGCTAGCTTTAAACTCAGTGCGGGGTATGTTGAGCTCTGTGGCAACTTCAAGTGCTTTTTGCTGCATCACAGCCCTCGTAACGGGCAGTCCTTCACTACGTTTCTCATTCACAAAATCGCACACCCTCCTGTCAATCTCGTCTAATCGACCAGTTTTTGGACCACGAAAAGCTCTTCTCTGGCTGTGGGCATTTTTTAGCTCTTCTTTCTGAGACCGCCACCGTCTCACATTGCACTCAGGGCCAGGGTTAAGGGATGTTTATTTACCTTGACAGTTTCGGAGGTAACTTCAGAAAGCGTCCAACTGACAGCCGGAGCGGCACGTCAGCTGGCTGCTACATTCAACCGGGTGGCGGCGCACACAGTGCAGCACCGCACTCCCCGTTAGGTCTGCCGGATCTGACAGGTGCGCGGCGCAGAGACTGCCATATATACCTTTCATCATAAATCAACTTCTGTTTATACGCGGTTGCAGCAGCACCATGGACAGCGACACAGACAACATGGTTGATTATTGATTGCGCAACGCGGCCAATCGCCGGTAATCGCGCTGCGCATTAAACGATTTTGCGGAGGCAGGAGGAAAGTTGCATGATTTACGTTGTATCCACGTTCGCGCGCTGCGTGTATGACCGTGCATGTGCTCGTGCATGAACGCCCGTACCGTACTGGAGCACACCCCTTCCAACCATGCCAGAGCGGGGGAAGTGTGCTGTATTCAAGCACGGAACATATGCAAGTACAATACATGTGTATTTGCTTAGACCCCCAATATTAGACAAGGGCGTTTTTTCAGGGCATTTTCAATGGAAAAAATATCGTCTTATATTCAGATCAATACGGTAACTAGTCAATTCCCAACATCAGCGGATGGATAAATAATCTCAAAGTCAAATTATTCTAAAAATCGCCCGAACACTCGTTTCTTTAATGGATTTGTTTACCTTCCAAGATGAAGACTCTCACATCTTTGGCTTTCCTTTTCTGTTGTTGTTGTTGTTGTTGTTGTTTTTTTAATTATTATTATGATTGTTCTATTTTCTTTGTCTGAAAGCTGTTTCAACTTTGGATAATGGATAATTTTTGGAATGTTAAAAAAATGTAAGCCATGTTGTTTGTACATGATCTTGTAAAATAATAATAATAATAATAATAATAATAATAAAAAAACCTTTGGATAATGAATACACAAATGGTGCCTTAAATGTTGTATTTTTCAGATGACTAAATAAAGTTATAAAAAAAAACAACTAGTCACGTTTACGATAAACATGTAACTGCCAAAAAATCCGTAGAATTATTTGTAAACGTTCGTGTTTTTTATGCTTTTATTTTTATTTTTGGTCGGAGTAGCGATTAACCAACTACCGCTTGAGACTTCCGGCATCGGTATGGACCATAAATTACACGAAGAAGAAACTTCCGGTATAGATTGGATGTATGGCGGTGCCCATGTCCGCCATCTTGCCTGCAGCAAGATACTCTTGGGCTGTGTCCGAAATCACTCACTCCCTCCTCCCTACTCACTATATAGGGAATTCAATGTAGTGGACTATACAGTGAACATTAATAATCACTAAACATTCGGACACCCCTACAAAAAGGCGTAATCACTATATAGTGCACTATATAGTGATTAGGGAGTGATTTTGGACACAGCCTTGGAAAATACAGCTACTACTCTGTACACATATATGTCCACATCTTCATAAAACAAGCTTAATACCGGACATTAAAACATTCAGCGACATGTTAATATACTGCACTTCAATTACTTTTCTTAATCTACTATTCCACCAACCTGTAAACAGGAGAAATGAATGAGACAGAGAAACTCCACGTCTGTTTGTCTTCTCACTCAGCAGAAAGAGGAAAGCTGCAAAGCGGACCAAACTGACGTAAAGCCCCTGGGGCCCAGTAGACGCCACACTGCCCCCTGCTGGTGATCACACGTTAATTACTCCTGATATGTACATGAAATATTTTAGTGCAAAGTTGGTGGAAACAGGTTGAACACCCCTTAACAAATACTCAAGAAAGGATGAATTATGAAATTACAAAAAACTACCACAAATGTGATCACACTTTAGTGGGCATCACAATAGAGAATGTGAGGGAACGTCACGCCGCTTTGCATTGTGGGGCGTCTGCGCCACTTTTGAAGGAAAGCGGATGTAAACAAAAGGATTGGGGAAACGAACAAGAAGAACATGAGAAAGAAGACGTAAGGATCGGTGTGCACGGAACAGCTTGTGAGGCGATGGCGTGCCTGTAAGAATGCATCGGAGTTGTTGGGAATTCCTCACATTCATACTGGGACTGAGCAGTTTGCGTTGTTCATAGTTAAGTTGCGTGGATGACGTACGTCAGTTGCGTAAGACGTCTGGGGGCGGCGCAGTGAGACGGAGTTAACTATGACCAAGGTCTTTTACTTTCCTGTGAAGAATTTTTGTTAAAATTTCAGTTGCCAGTTACTCCAAAGGACTATGCTGTGATTTTTGATGCACTACCACAGGGGTCGCTGCAGCTTCTGAAGGGGACTGAAAGGAATACTGCTGTTGTTAGAAAATTACAAATGTGAGATTTTTGTTGGTGAAGTAGACATTACAAAGAAATCCTGCTCTAATAGATATTTGAGAAGTTGCTTACACTCTACAACTTTGCCCAGAGGACAAATTTACTGGTCTGCTCGATTTGGAGAGATTAACTGGCCTAAAGTGTGGCTGGCTGATGAGAAATTCTGTTTTAATAATAAGGTGAAAGAAGTTTCATTTAAAATATTGCATCAAATCTACCCTGCAAAGAAAACACTTGAAAGATTTAAAATAGATATTGAATATCTGTGTGATTTCTGTGGACTTGAAGATGAAACCATCACTCGTTTATTTTATCAATGCACATACAGCAGAACTTTCTGGGAAGATGTCCAGCATTTTGTACAAAGAAATACAGGAAGAACGATCATTTTTCAGGAAAAAAATATTTTAATTTACTTTGATGATCAGACTGTAGAGAAAGATATATGTTTTTTCTGTCAGTTAATTTTGAGTTTGGGAAAATTTCATATCCATAAAAACAAATGGGCCAAATCTCAACCAAACATTGTACTTTTTAGAAAAGAACTGCTACGTTATGCTGCCACAATTAAAGACATTAAAAATCAGAAAGCTGCTAAAACATATGCTATCATGGAGAAATTTTGTGGAAGTGATCTGTAAAATCCTTTTCTGTTGGTTATTTGTTTTTTGCTCATGGCACCTAGTACCCCTTGTATGTTTGTACATATGTATTTTTATGCGTGGAGTGACAAATAAAATTAAAAAAAAAAAAAAAAAAAGACGGAGTTAACTTTATTACGGAATGCTGAGGGACAGCTACTAAGGTATGAAGAATTCATTGATAAATTTAGGTTACCAATTACCCCAAAAGAATATGCAGTGGTCTTTGATGCCATACCAAGAAGTGTACTTCAGCTGATTAGAGGGTCAACTGTTTCTGTGAAAGATCCATCCAGTAATGCTTTGTTTCTTGGAGGTATTGATATTATTAAGAATAAATGTTCGAATAAATTTATCAAGAGTCTCATCCTGACTGTACCCTCAGCAAAAATTTTTTGGACAGCGAGGTATAAGGATATTGACTGGAGGAAAATTTTGTTAATTGGGGATAAATTTTGTTTGAATAATAAAGTTAAAGAGGTTTCGTTTAAAATAATGCATAAAATATATCCAGCAAAAAAAAACCTTGGAGAGATTTAACATTAATATTGAGTATTCTTGTGTTTTCTGTGGATCTGAGGAAGAAACTATTTGCCATCTGTTTTATCACTGTATGTATGCTCGAAGGTTCTGGGAGGATGTGCGAAACTACATTAACAGGAAAATTGGGCAAGCAATCAACTTAAAAGAGAAAGACATTTTTATTTGTTTTGAAGAAAATCAAAAGGAAAGAGACTTTATTTTTTTTGTACAGCTACTGCTTTTTCTAGGAAAATTTCATATTCATAAGAAAAAATGGACTGACTCCAAACCCAGCTTTGATCACTTCCTTAATGAACTGAAGCAGTACTGCACAACTATTGATGGACTTGAAAGCAAAAAGGCTCTAAAAACTGGCTCCGTTTTGGAAAAATATTATAAAAATTGATGACTGCATGTTATGCATCTCTCTATGTATCTAATCTGTACTCTGGTCCATGTTTTATGTTTTTTTTTTGTTTTTTTTTTTATTTGTTTTTTGTTTTTCTTTGTCCTTTTCGTGTTTCTTTCTCTCTTTGTTTGTGTTGATTTTTTGTCTCTTTTTCTCTGACCCCTTTGTGTGATGTATATTGTACGTTGTTAATTAAAAAAAAAAAAAAAAAAAAAAAATTATTACGGCGGTTGCCGGTATAGAAGTCAGAGACGATGTGAGTTTGGACTCTGTGCTTTAATTTGTTATTTAAGTCTCTTGTACATGTCTCAAGTTGTTGTGTCTGTCAAGATACTAGCTGTGTGTTTGCTGTGTTTGTTACCTGAGACTAGAGTGGATAGTATTGATGTTGGATGCTACATAGTATATTACTGTCATGCTGTTTGTGTTGACTGCGGTTGATGGCTGGTTTGTGGTGTTGTGGGGACCTCTGCTGGTTAAGCGGGAGAGAATGCTTGCGTGTGAGACATTAATAATGCACATTTCGGTTGTAATTTGTCTTAATAATTCATACATTATAATCATTTGTGATTAGTAGATTATTTGTTGATTGTGTAGTATTTCAGGAGCTGTTGTATTTATACTGTACCTTTTTGTGTTTTATTTTCAGACACTTCTACCTCATTCACCGCTGTAACCGCATGTAATATTATCCACTGACTACATTAAAAAGTCAAATCGACCTTTTGATGACGCATTGCTCTCTGATAGGAGCCCTGTAGCGGCCAATAGTTTTTCCAGCAACTATTCAGGGTCAAAACCCAACAGGAGTTATTCTGCGATATGATGAGTGAAACATATATTTTTTTTGAAGACTTACTTTTTCCCAGGGGCCTGATATGCCTATACCTGAACTGTTAAGATAAGGGGCGGGGGGATATTGAACCAAGAGACGTGAGTCCACCAATCTACCTATTGAACTGAAGCCAGCTGCAGCTGATTGAACAGGTGATTGAACACGAGGCCAGCCAAACTTTTTACCTGGCTTCGGACCTGTATCTGTCGGCTGGATTATTGAATGCTGTTCATGAATAAGAACTCTGGAAACGCTGGAAATGAATAAGAACTCACTTCACGCCAATATGCACTCATATGCACGAAAATCACTGGAGGATCAGTTGGAAGTTATGGACAAGTTACTGAATCCAGAGGGGCCATCTTCAGAGTCCTCTCCTGAAACTTCAAACTTAAAGCCAAAATCCAAGAAATCAAAGACACTGGTTAATGAGGAGGACGAGCAGATTGTGCTCAACTCTCGCTTGCTGTCAGCCATGGAAAGAGTTGAGAGGATGCAAGAAGAATCCCTCAGGCGGCTCCGTTCCCTAGAAACAACTGTTAAAGGCAACACAGACACTTTGATAGGCGTTACAGACTCCCTTGAATCTTTGGGGAGACAGGTGGAGGATGTAACAAAGAAAACTGACAATCTCCAGACCAGAGTAGAAACTCTTGAGAATGAAAATACAGTGCTCCGCGAAAAATGCAACGACCTGGACGCCTACAAGAAGAGATGGAACCTCCGCGTCGCAGGGATCCTGGAGCAGACCGGAGAGAACGTCAAGAAGATTATCACCGACCTCTTCAGCCAGATCTCCCCCGACATCAGTGACCAGCTGCCTCTCTCTGTGGACATCGCGCACAGGTTGGGTCCCCGCTCCTCAGAAGAGCGCTCCAGCCGCCGGATCATTGTCCAGTTCCTGTCACGGTTTCACGGGGACAAGATCTGGAAGGACGCCAGAACCTCTGGCTTACTTAAAGAAAGGAAAATCCGAATAATGGAGTACCTGACACAACAAGTTAAAGACACGAGGAACAAGCTGTGGCCGCTGGTGGAGCAGCCGAGGAGGGATGGGAGGAGAGCAGGCTTCAGAGGTGCTGCGGCGTTTATTGATGGTAAAAAAGTTACAGTGAAGGACAAGTAAATGTTGTTAGGCTGCTCTATACAGCATCGCGGAATCAGTGGTTATAAATTATAGGCCTATAGGATGTGTTAAAGCGCATATGGTTTGCTAGAATTTACAGACTTTGAAATATTATCCCCTTTTATGTCAAATACCTGAGTGCGAATAATATTGCATAGACCTACTAAAGTAATTTAGAGGGTTAGTTCAGGTTAAATCTAGCCTTTTTCTCTCTTTTGTTTCTTTCTCAGAAATACTTTAACCGCTGAGATGGAGGGCGATTTTCTTAGTTTTTTGCAGGGGGGATTATAAATGTTAGGCAACATATATTTGTTCTGCCCCTTTTCCTTTTTTTTTTTCTCTCTCTCTCTCTCTAACATCAGCCCACCGCTCTTCTTTTTTCCCTCTCTTTCTGCTCTTTTTTTTCTCTTCCCATTACTTTGGTGCTTTACCTAAACTTAAAATGTAGGCTCTTTTAATAAGAGCAGTAACGTCTGTATTTTTGTCTTAAATTTGAGTAAGCTAATATACATATTTTTATTTATTTATTTTTTATTTTTTATTTTTTTTCTCCTCCTCTCTCTTTTTTCGTTTTTTGAGAAATGAATTTAATAATTCCCCTAAGATCACTGATCTGTCGCAGACGTAATAGCAGCTCATATCCTAAGAGAGGAAGCGGCTTCGCTCCATCAAAGCCAGGACTGAGAGGCTGAAAAGGAGCTTTTCCCCCAGGCCATGCGGATCCTGAACTCATAACACAAACTCTTTATATCAGTCCACAACACCACCTACATGCAGACCACAGACCCATTACAACTTGGCACACAACAGGACAAGGGTCAAGATTGAAAATACTTTTGGCCTTCTGAAGGCTTGCTTTGCCTCCCTGCGCTGTCTGAAGGTGGCCCCAGACCATGCCTGCAAAATTATAGTTGCCTGTTGTGTGCTCCGCAACATTGCCACAATCAGGAAGGAGAGAGCACCCTGTTTTGACCTCCAGCCCCTTGATGTTGTGGACCCCATAAACTTGGAATATCCGACAGGCCAGGCAGTGAGGGAGGCAATCACACAAGAGTTTTTCAACTGAAAAAGACTACTTTATTTATTCCAAAGGGGCAATTCTGTTCAGTAGCGCAACCATAAACTTGCATAAAAAAAGGAAAAAAAAATGAAGACTTCTTTTTCTGTTATACATTTTCTTGTCCCTGGAAGGCAGGTTAATGAACACATTTGTGGTGCTTGCAGATTCACGAAGGTGTTTGAAATCTTATTTAGCAAGGGTGTAGAAACCCTGACCAGTAGCTTGGTATCTCATGGCACAGTATAAATCTATTAAAATATGTTACTGGCTCAAATAGTGTGGAATATGTTGTCATGCTCACAGTAACAGTGATGTAGTGGAGGCATGAGTGAGTCAATGTACGTAACCCTGTGACGACTGACAATGTACTTGAGATGTGTACAGTTTATGTCAAACATACTTAACAGTGACCCCATGCACACTGTAGTTAACTGAATACCCATTAAGATCCTCCACTTCATTAATTTGACCTTTTAGGCAGTTCAAGTTTAATTGAGCACAGTCCAATGAATGTTATTACTCACTCACCTTTAGTTTTGCAATCTTGAGTTTCAGATACTCAATCTCAAGCTTGATCTTCTTCATTTTGAGGTCCTTGTAATTTATGTCTTTTTCAAGGCTCCTCTTATACAAAGCCCTCACAGGGTCAGCTGCACTCTGAAATAAGAATACAGAGCACACAGATTAAAGCATGGGAAGTGTTTGAACTAGAAAATTGTACATATAATGTACATATAAAATTGATGAATAATGCTGTCCTGACTTGGATGTCTGTGCTGCTTTGACATTTCAGCATTGTCTAATTGCAGGGGAGGGAATGTCACATTAGCCTCCATGTTCCTGTTATGGTTAATGTCATTACCTTTTGTGATCTCTTATGTTGGGTGGGTCTGCCCCCACATGTGGAGGTTCTGCTCTCTGTCCATGTGGAGGCTTGGGGCTCTTCTGGGGAGGGACAGTGTTCTTCCTGCTGCATTAACATAGCAGTTGCAGCAATAGGGAACATTTCAAGGTAGTTTTAGTTATGTGAAGACCACCACCATTCGGTAGTCTCTGCACTCCCACCCTCTGTGTTGCTGTGGAAAGGTTGAACAATATGTGCAATACATATGCAGTACAATATGTGGTAAAGAGCAACGGTGATACCTCCACAGCTCTGTCCGAGGATATGGACAGTGTGTCATCCCCAATGTCCACCACCTGTGGAAATGGTCTATTAGCCAAATGCCAGCAGCCATGGGTCCAGCGCAGGTGTGTGGCAGGTGTGTGTGACAAACCTCTGTTTGAGACATGGTGTCAGATGTTGGCGGCACCTCTGGCACCACCACCTCCACGGTTTCTCCAACAGCTGAGGGGAAAGTGGATTGGCCTGTGTTAGTAAGGTCCCAATGTTTCTGTGCAGACGGTGTATCGTGCTTTTATGTTTCTTGTACTGAATATGCAATTACAGCAATAAAATCTGTGAATTTTGAAAAGTGGTATCAGTGTTCTGAACTGTGTAGTATAATGCATTATATGGGGATGTATAACTTGTTGAGCTTGTGATGCAACATGAGGATCCATGCAAACAGATGTATCTTATGTAAACTGCCAACGCTTTGACACTGACACATACATACTTTTAACATATTTGCTCTGTGAGCCTGGGTTGGAGGCAACCCCACCCCCCACCCCATCCATTATGGGGCGACCCTCATTGTTTGCCAGGGCCAGCTCCTCAGCAGGAGTATATTGTTCCCCAGGCCCACCGTGCCCCGTCTGCCTCTGCAGGTTTTTCTTCCTGTTGGCTGTAGCAGAGTAAATCAGAGGGGAAAATGTGGTTAAATTGAAGCTACTTCCATGAGGGATTAGAGAGACAAACCATACAACCTGGTGTAAAAGACTAGAAAGAGAAAGGATGTAGTACTAACGTGAAGCAGCACTTCAACCTGGCTAAAAGCTGCCTGGTATACAGAGCTGACACTGTAAGAGAGTGAAACAGAAATTAGAGATCATTAAAGGAAATTTGATAATTACACGTACAAGAGGGCGAGTAGGCCTTTATATTTTCCGTTTGTTCCTACTAAGTTCTTTCGTGGCTCAGTATATGATTTTATTCAGGCTAACAACATGATGTACTGACGTGATTGAATTGTGGCGTCAGCTTATAGCTTTATTATAGCCTCTATAACGTAATGGCATGAAAAAGGCAAACTTACCAGATGCAATGATGTTCTTGTGCTTTATTTTGACTTGCTCCCAAGTCCTTTTAACCCCTGAGGGATTACACCTGGAGGAATTCAACTATACCTGTCATACACGCAACACACCTGTGCAGTACAGTTATTTAATGGGCTTCGACATCAGATGTGGAACCATTGATGTGTAACTTACGCATTTATGAAGTCGGCAATTCGTTGCCACGCATTCTGCCTTCTCTTCGCGGCAGCCACGGGGTTCGATTTTGTTAGAATATTAATTTTTTCCTCCTCATATTTTTCTAATATGAGGCGCTGCTCCTCCGCCGTGAAACACGCTGTGCGTTTGTCGCTCATGTTGGTGATTGGTCGGCTGCCTCGAAACCCGCCGACGCGTCATAGTACGATTTCTGTCAAGATCTCATCGAGATAAGATCTGGAAGGATGCCAGAACATCAGAGTTCCTGAAGGAGAGAAAGATAAAGATCATGGAGGACCTGACACAAGAAGTCAAAGAACCCAGAAACCAGCTGTGACCGCAGGTGGAGAAGGCGAGGAAAGAGGGGAAGAGAGCTTCAGAGGAGCGCACGCTTACATCGATGGCAAAAGAGTCACAATTAAGGACATGTAAGATGTTTATTTTTTTTCCCCCTTTTTCTCTTTTACTCTCCTGAATAACACTACAGCCTTTGACTGTTAAAATATTGCATCCTGATTTTTGGGAGTATTTAATTTTTTCTCCTTCTCTCCCTCTCTCGTGAAGTAACAATAATACCAAAGATGTTTTTTTTTTTTTTTGTCTGTTTGTTTTTTTTTTTCTCGCTCTTTTTTCGAGGGAGATGCAACAATAAATGACGAGGGGTAAAGCTAAAAGTTAAGTTTAAATGCAGTCTGTTCTGCTGCAGTAGCCAGCCACAGTAGTAGTAGCATCTGCTCTCAACCCAGAGAGGTTTTCTGAGTAGGTGTGATTTCTGCTTTATTGTTTTTTTTTTTTTTTTTTGTTTGTTTGTTTGTTTGTTTTGTTTTGTTTTTTATTGTTTGTTTGCTATTTTGGATGTCAATTTGTGTTCTTTCTGTCAATGCCAGGGGGATCAAAAATCAGTTGAAGAGAAAATGTCTTTTTTTACATTGCCATAATAAAGGGGCAGACTTTTATTTTGTTCAAGAAACTCATGCTGTACAAACGGATATGTTATATTGGAGAAGTCAGTGGGGTAAAGATATATGGTTTTCTTATGGCAGCAATAGATCAGCAGGGGTAGCTATTTTGCTTGGGAAATTCAAAGGCCATGTTAGTAATCATTTTGCAGATACAAATTGCAGATGGGTAATTCTTCTAACAGAACTTGACCACTTTCAGTTTATTCTTGTAAATACCTATGCTTTCAACAATAAGCAATTGAATATAACTTTATTATCAACACTAGAAAACAAGATTGCCCAACTGTTATCAACTTTTCCCTCAGCTAAAGTTTTGTGGGGTGGGGACTTAAACACAGTGATGGATGAAAGCATGGATAGATGGCCTCCCAGACAGAAACAAATAAATGAATTAGAAAATGTTTGCAACAGGATAAGTTTCAATGATATTTGGAGACATAGAAACTCAGATAAAAAAGCATATACATGGATTTCTGGTTAATTTCATCTGATATTGAAAACAAAGTGGATTCAGTCACAATAGAACCTACAGATCACAAAAGTGTAACAATCAGAATTAATATGGGGACAAGGAGACACAACTCTAATGGTGAATACTGGAAACTAAACAAATTTCTCATACATGACAAAGAATTAAAAAAAAAAAAAAAGCCCAAGAAGTCATAGATAAATAATGGAAACAAGCAAAGGTTCTAAACAATTTTGGGCAATGCTGGGAACTAATGAAGTTTGAAATCAGTCTATCAGGCAAATTAAACCTGTCTGAAGAAGAAGGGGAAGAACTGACAACTGCACAAGCAGTAAACTCAAAATTAATGACCTTATATGTGATGATGAAAAGCAAATCTCACAATTTGTGGCCAATTTCTATAAGGAACTGTATGGGGCAGATCAACTGGATGAAGATGATATGGCGGTGTTTCTGAAAGGAATAGAACCAGAGACTAAAAAAAAATCGAGAATTTTAAATCAATATGTTATCAAAAAAATCAATATAATAGATGTACAAGACAGTATTAATGCATTGAAAGACAACAAATATTCAGGTAATGATGGACTAATAGGGGAGTTTTACAAAGATTTCAATCAAACACTAGCTCCATTTTTAGTAGCCATGTTTGAGGAAGCTATAAGAGAAGAGGAGCTTTCTCCAACCCTGAAACAAAGTCTTATTAAATTAATTCCAAAGCCACAAAAAGATAAACTTAACATTGAGAACTGGAGACCAATCAGTCTACTGAACAATGGTGCGAAAATCTTTGCTTTGATCTTTGCCAAAAGATTAAAGCTTGGATTAAATGAAATTATTGATGAAGAACAATCTGGTTTTATGCCTGGAAGAAACATAACCAATAACATACGACTAATACTGGATATGATTGATTATAATGACTGTATATTGGATGATAGCCTTATCTTGTTTATTTATTTTTACAAAGCTTTCGACACTATAAGTCACCAGTTTATGACCAGGATTATTAAATTTTTTGGTTTTGGAGAAAGATTTCTGAAAGTGGTCAAAACCTTATATAAAGGATGCAATGGCTCAGTGAAGCTAACAAACGGAACAACCCCCAGATTTGATATCAGGCAGGGAATTAAACAAGGCTGTCCACTGAGTCCTCTTTTATTTCTGCTAGTTGCACAGGTTATGGCAGTTCATATTAAAAAGTATCCATTTCTAGGTGTTAGAGCCCTAGACAGAGAATTTAAATTATCTCAAATGGCAGATGACACAGCAATTTATAAACACAATTTATAAAAAACAAATATGAGGTGAACAAAGCCATTAAATGCATTGGAGAATTCTCTGTTGTATCGGACCTGAGGATGAACCTAAACAAATCTGTGCTATTTCCAATTAAAAAATGTGATCTACTAGAACTTGATAACATTCCTGTGAAAAACTCACTTACTTATTTAGGTGTTGTGATTGATAAAAATGTAAATAATCGCTGTAATCTTAATTATAATGCAGTAATTCAACAGGTAAGCAAAAAGTTTAATATGTGGCTGATGAGGGACCTCTCACTGAATGGGAGAGTTCTTCTCTCTAAGGCTGAGGGTATATCAAGGTCAGTTTATGTACACTATATTACCAAAAGTATTCGCTCACCCATTCAAATGATCAGAATCAGGTGTCCTAATCACTTGGCCTGGCCACAGGTGTATAAAATCAAGCACTCAGGCATGCAGACTGTGAAACAAGACATTTGTGAAAGAATGGGCCGCTCTCAGGAGCTCAGTGAATTCCAGCATGGAACTGTCATAGGATGCCACCTGTGCAACAAATCCAGTCGTGAAATTTCCTCGCTCCTAAATATTCCACAGTCAACTGTCAGCTCTATTATAACAAAATGGAAGCGTTTGGGAACAACAGCAACTCAGCCACCAAGTGGTAGGCCACGTAAAGTGACGGAGAGGGGTCAGCGGATGCTGAAGCGCATAGTGCAAAGAGGTCGCCGACTTTCTGCACAGTCAATTGCTACAGAGCTACAAACTTCATGTGACCTTCAGATTAGCCCAAGTACAGTACGCAGAGAGCTTCATGGAATGGGTTTCCATGGCCGAGCAGCTGCAGCCAAGCCACACATCACCAAGTGCAATGCAAAGCGTCGGATGCAATGGTGTAAAACACGCCGCCACTGGCCTCTAGAGCAGTGGAGACGCGTTCTCTGGAGTGATGAATCACGCTTTTCCATCTGGCAATCTGATGGACGAGTCTGGGTTTGGAGGTTGCCAGGAGAACGGTACATTTCAGACTGCATTGTGCCGACTGTGAAATTTGGTGGAGGAGGAATTATGGTGTGGGGTTGTTTTTCAGGAGCAGGGCTTGGCCCCTTAGTTCCAGTGAAAGGAACTTTGAATGCTTCAGGATACCAAAACATTTTGGACAATTCCATGCTCCCAACCTTGTGGGAACAGTTTGGAGCGGGCCCCTTCCTCTTCCAACATGACTGTGCACCAGTGCACAAAGCAAGGTCCATAAAGACATGGATGACAGAGTCTGGTGTGGATGAACTTGACTGGCCTGCACAGAGTCCTGACCTGAACCCGATAGAACACCTTTGGGATGAATTAGAGCGGAGACTGAGAGCCAGGCCTTCTCGACCAACATCAGTGTGTGACCTCACCAATGCGCTTTTGGAAGAATGGTCAAAAATTCCTATAAACACTCTCCTCAACCTTGTGGACAGTCTTCCCAGAAGAGTTGAAGCTGTAATAGCTGCAAAAGGTGGACCGACATCATACTGAACTCTATGGGTTAGGAATGGGATGGCACTTCAGTTCATAGTATGAGTAAAGGCAGGTGAGCGAATACTTTTGGTAATATAGTGTATCTTTAGCATTAGCAATGTCTCCTGCTATCTGCAAAAACTTAGATAAAATCCTGTTTAATTTTATTTGGAGAAATAAGTGCCACTACTTAAAGAAAGGAATTCTATGTAACCCCAAGAGTATAGGAGGAATGGATATACTGAGTTTCGAAATGTTGAATAATACTTTTAAAGTGAAATGGTTATCAAATGTGATCAAAGAGAATGACAACATCTAGAACACCTTCCCTAAACATGTATTTAATGGTGTTGGTGGGATTAAATTCTTACTGAAATGTAATTATAAAATTGAAAAGTTGCCTATCAAATTATCCAACTTCCACAAACAAGCTCTACTCACCTGGAAACTAATTTATAAACATAACTTTTCACCAACTAACCTTTACATCTGGAACAATGAGAGTATTCTGTACAAAAATAAGTCACCGTTTTATTGAAAATGGTTTGACCATGGTATTGTGTTAGTAAGTCAACTTCTCAATAATGAAGGACAACTGCTGCACTATGAAGAATTTCTCTCGAAGTTTCACCTACCAGTTTCACCAAAAGAGTATGCTATTGTTTTTGATGCTGTACCAAGGGTCATACTGCACCTCCTTAGAGGCTCAGGAGTCTCCAGCGAGGGCTCATTTAACAGTTCCGTTTTCATTGATGGGGTAGATATCACAAAGAAACAATGCTCCAATAAATACATCAGGAACTGCCTACAAATTATAACTCTGCCGCCAGGTCAGTCCTTCTGGAACTCTTTATATGGTGACATCAACTGGAACAAAGCGTGGTTCGTTGGTGAAAGGTTCTGTATTGGTAACAAAATAAAAGTGTCCTTCAAAATATTGCACAACATTTATCCAGCTAAGAAGACTCTGGAAATATTTAAAATTGATATGGACTTTCTTTGTGTTTTTTGTGGACGAGAAAATGAAACAATACAGCAATTTTTCTATAAATGTATGTCCTCTAAAATATTCTGGACTGACATTCAACACTTCATAAGAAGAACAGCCAGACAAACGATCACGCTACAGGAAAAGGACATTTTTATTTATTTATTTATTTATTTGAGAACAAGAAGATGGACAAAAACACAACATTCTTTATACAACTGGTACTGCTTATGGCCGAATTTCATATGCAAAAAAAAAAAAAAAAAAAAAAAAAAAATGGACAGAATCCAAACCCAGCCTGGAACACTTTACCCAAGAAATTCATCAATATGCAACAACAATAAAAGACATTAAAAATAAAAAAAGCCATGAAAACAAACTGTATTTTTGAGAAGCTCAACATAGCCCCATTATAAAAACGACTGTGGATAGTAGCTATGTACATTTCTAGCAATGTCTTCTGTTTCTGTTTGTCTTTTTTTTCTCTTTTATTCCTGTCTCTTATATTGTCTCAATCTTCTGTTTCCCCTGGTTTCTGTTGTATGTGTGGTAATTCATGTATATAATGTATCCCATAAGTGTTTTGTTTAAAGAAAAAAAAAAAAAAAACTCTTCGCTGCTCTCGATGCGAATGATATACGTCACCACCCGCACTGGTCAGTTGGAGCCAGCGATTCCTAGTCCTCTTATCAGACGGGAAACAATAGAAATTACAGCCGTTCCTGCTGGAATGTGGACAATCGGGAACAAAACACACCAGCATCTTGACTTGAATCTGGATGGTGAAGTTTTTTTGTTTTTTTTTTGGTTTATTTACACAAGTGCTGCATAACAGCCACGAAGACATTCAAAAAACAGAACAAACATACATACAACATTAAGCCTATAAACAACATTTGTGTTATCCAAAGCATAACGGCGGGGGGATCAGAAAATAATTGTTTTCTGTCCATTGAACACCATTCATTTTTTTTCGCCCCGAAAGGTCCCATGGGGGTCCACCGGAAGGGGCGGGACTTCGACACTCTATAGCCATTAACTTGCCTGTGATTGGCTGACCACATGCCACTCAGTGGAGAGGTGCTGATTCTCTCTTCTGATTGGCTGGTTGCTGCTGCACAGGGGACCACAAACAGGAAAAGCAGCCACACACACACTGTCTGCATTTGCACGTCAAACAGTTTATTTAGTAAACAGGCATTCATTACAGTAAATACTTTTCTGGAAATCTAATTCTCTCTTTATGAACACAACATATGTAACAAAATGTGTTGGGATGTGCTGCATCTCTAACATCAGCATTGACTCTGAAGCATCTCAATGCAAAATAAATACAAAAAAAAAAAAAAAAATCATCCATTTCAAAAAGCACTCCCATTTTGTTTTTATTTTAAGGCGGTAAATAGAGGCGGTAAATAAATAATAATATATAGTAATTCATATCTTAATAAAGATATTAGTAAAGATACACCTGGAGTACGGATGACACAGCAACAAACATCCTTTGGTGTGTTGAGACGCTCTCTGCAATCAGTGGGGGGAGTGTGTGTGTATGTGTGTGTGTGTGTGGGGGAGGGGGGGGGGGGGGGGGGGGGGGGGTGCAAGAGTGTCTGTAGACCTACACAGCAAATTTGAAATCGCTAATTCAACTCCCAGTTAAAATGAACACTGACCAAGTGTTTATATGGGAACCACTGGTCCAGAGTTAAATTAACACATTCAATAGTGTTGAGATTATCACTGCCACAGTCTTACTTAACAAACTCTGATGGTGTAAAACACTAACACCCAAATGGATCCATTTAAATGAATTAGAACAACAACAGTGTTACTTTAAACACTCTAACAGTGTACAGTATTGGCATTAATATAGATAAGTGTACATTAATTCACACTACAATAGTGTTACTCCAAACTCTTATAGTGTAACATGTTAACACCAATATGGGTAACTTTACATTAATTCACATTACAGTAGTGTTCCTGCAAAATCTTACAGTGTAACATTTGGACTCCAATGTGGATAAATTTACATTAACTAACACTCCAATGGTGTTACTTCACACTCTGATACTGTACAACTGTGACCAATGTAGATACATTTTAATTAATTGGCACTGCAGCAGTGTTGCTTCAAACCAAGTGTAAAATATTAACACCAGTTCACTTTAATCAACACTATGTTATTGACCGGTTATGTTATGACCAGCAACACTGATGTAAAATGTATACTTAACGAGTATTTACTGTGCTGCTGATACAGCATATGGACCACTGGTATTAACAGTTAAAATGTACATGAAATAATCACTCCAAAAATTACTATCAAAAATATTTATTTTGTTAGTGTTAGTTTCCATGACTGAAGAATGAATCTTGATTTCCCAAAACTGAATAAATACCAAACAAAACACAAAACTGCTTTGCTAGCTCAATCATGTTGTAGCGTAACTAGAATATCCGCTGGAAAAAAATATTTTTTTTCATGGACTGATAGTTACCCTTCTGCCGACTTCAGTCATTTTAATCTAAAAGGTGCCGTGACAGCGACTGACCAACACAGCTGATCTTTATCTACAACCAACCAAATATTAACAGTTATATTTAAAGATAGCTGGGGGTGGGGTGTCTCCAATTTAACGTCAGCTCCGATTAATGTGGCTAAGCAGCAAAAGTAATGACAGTAAGCAGTAACATTAAGGCTGAACAGAGTTATATAATCACCTTTTCAGGCTGTTATCAATTTACCTCTGAAATAAAGACGACAGTTTTCACAGATGTGTTGATTTATTAAATGTTCATTTCAATGTACAGATGCAAACAAATTGACAAATTTATTAAATCAATGGCCATTGGCCCAGGAAACTCATAAAGACAGAACAAATTAATAATGATTAATAGGCTAATTAATAACTGATAACATTAACACATTAATAACAAGAACAAAGTTATAGCCGCACATCTCTGTGGAAAATCTTACAGGTACTGTAATCTGACTCAGCCAGCGGGTACTGTCCGTGGTGCTGAATCTGCCTCTGCCAGCAGGTACTGTCCGTGGTGCTGAATCTGCCTCAGCCAGCAGGTACTGTCCGTGGTGCTGAATCTGCCTCAGCCAGCGGACACTGTCGGTGGTGCTGACTCCGCTGCAGCACTTTATTATAGAAATTAAAGCTCCATAAAATCTGGATCTTGTTTAGCTCTTCTTTCCTTACAGCTGAGAAATCAGCTGTTTGCCCAGTGTTTGTCAGGTAGTCTTGTAGACATTTGACGGCCCAAGACGTTGACCCGGCCGTACCGGCTTCATTTCCTGACCTCTCCAGCTGATCCAGCTCTTTCCCTTGTCACTCTCGCATATCTCTCCTTTTTCTCTTCTGTCATGTCTTCCTCGTTCAGCCATTTATCCAAACTTAAGTCGCCAAATAAATCAAAATTGACAACAAAACGGTCCATTATGGAGGCGAACAAAATTGACAGCAGCTATTGCTGCGGGTCTCAGTGAAATGTTTCGTGTTGCCATGGAAACCACACAGACTCGGGCAATAAGATATAGGCGGAGTAATATTTTCAGTGATTGATTCAGTATTTTTCATTTGAGCACGGCTAACCGTACTGTCATGCTCATTTGAGCACATTCTAAACATCTGATTGATCAATCAGACTGCTCGGAAAGATGTACGTGTTGTGTAATTTTTAAAAATGGCAAATTACGCTACAGCCACTACCACTACTTCTACTACTATTGCTACTACTAATATACTACTACTACTATGACTACTAAAACTACTACTACTACTACTACTACAATTACTTTGTAGTTTTTTGTTTCAGAATGTCACCCCGCTCCCCCTGCAGTGACCCTGGTACTCCGTCGTACAGAGGCCTGTGTGATCCACAGCAGCCACTTTAACTTCATTTCTTAAAATTCTTGGTTTTTGATAGATAGATAGATAGATAGATAGATAGATAGATAGATTTTATTGATCTCAAACTGGGAAATTCTTATTCTTGATTCTCCAAGAGGCGACAGCACCGATAAACGGGTGATGGCACAGACAGATGAGGCGCCGGGTGCCTCTCCACCTTCAGTTTGAGGCGAGAGTTTTGCAGCTCGTACTCGGCCAGTGTCTCCTCTGGCAGAGCCAGTGTCTCCTCGGCGGCTGCTGTTTGTCGCCGCATCACCTGCGATTTCAGCTCGCAGCGTTCAGACATCTTCACAAACTTGGTCCTCCACTTCCTGCCGTCTGCAAGAGATCTGACATTTTGCTGCTTTGACCCAAACAAAAATAGACTCAGAATTGAGTTTTTGTTTATTTTCTTCCTCGACTGATGATTCTGATTTTGAGAATGTTGTTCTTTAAAACCATTGTTGTCCAGTCGAGAAGTCTGCTGCAATGATGTGAGTTTATTGAAGTACACCGGCACACTGGTGAACTGACCGACGTAGAGATTATCTGGGGCGGTGAGCTATCCCAGAGCAATGTCAGAGGAAGACCTTTATACAGTGACTACAGACGGTATGTAAATAGGCAGAGAACAAAAGGTGAGGGAAGCTATTGTGACGCAGTGATCAGGTAGGATGCCACTCGGAATGGGAACAAAAGGCATGAAAAGTGTTTGTGTTCACGCCCACAGGATTAAAGGCCAGGGCCAGACCACAGGATGGTCCAGTCAATTAACAAGTCTGAATCAGTTTTTCCCAGGTCCCGCAGGATTTTAGCCCAAATTTGCTCGTCTGTTCGGCTCATTTCAACACCGACTGTTTTATCAACCTGACACAATACAATGGCGGTTCCACAAAGAAATTTTGTAAAGGATGCTGCTGTCTCCACATTGTCTGGACTAACGTCTACTCTGCGACCAGTTAGAGATTTTTTTGTCTCTGTCTTATCAAGACGATAACATTACCGGGCGTTGTAAAGTTTTTCATTGGTACCGTTGAAAACGTTATAGCCGTTAACTTGCCTGTGATTGGCCCGACCGTATGCTACTCAGAAAACAGTCAACCAATCAGTGGACGGGTGCTGATTCTCTCTTCAGATTGGCTAAATGAAGTGTGCTGCCACAGCTCCAGGAGAAAGGCAAGAGAGAGGAGCTGTGAAACTGTATTTAGCCGACCACAGGCACTCAAAACCACAGGTACATCTTGCAGGGAGATAAGCAGTTCCAATAAACCCTGGAAAAGTGGACAGCATGGGGCCTGTAATATGGAGTTGGTCCCTTTGCAGCAGCACAGCTTCCACTCCTTTGGGTGGCTTTCTATCATTTGTTGGAGTGTGTCTGTGGGAATTTGCATTTGTGAGATCAGACACTGATGTTGGACCAGAGGGCCCGGCTCGCAATCTGAGGGGTCGAGGCCGAGCCTAGGAGCCAACTTTGGTTGCTGCTGCATAGGAGACCACAGAAACACAGGGAAAGCAGCCACACACACACTGTCTGCATTTGCATGTCAAACAGTTTATTTAGTAAACAGGCATTAATTACAGTAAACACTTTGCTGGAACTCGAATTCTCTCTGTATGAACAAAACATATGTAACAAAATGTGTTGGGATGTGCTGCATCTCTAACATCAGCATTGACTCTGAAGCATCTCCTGCTGCTGCTCTCACTGACACACACGTGTTTGCTTACATCTGTATGATGCTCGATGAAGCTTCTCCCACACACACACACACACACACACACACACACACACACAGAGGACTGCATCTCTACAGGTTCTCTCCAGTGTGGATTCTCATGTGTCGATTGAGGGATCCTTTATGTGCAAACGCTGTACCACAGAGTGAGCAGACAAATGGTTTCTCTCCAGTGTGGGTTCTCATGTGTTTGTTGAGGGTTCCTTTCTCAGTAAACCCTTTACCACAGAGTGAGCAGACGAATGGTTTCTCTCCAGTGTGGTTTCTCATGTGTAGCTCGAGGTTTGCTTTCTTTGCAAACCCTTTACCACAGAGTGAGCAGACGAATGGTTTCTCTCCAGTGTGGATTCTCATGTGTAGCTCGAGGTTTCCTTTCTCTGCAAACGCTGTACCACAGAGTGAGCAGGGGAACGGTTTCTCTCCAGTGTGGATTCTCATGTGTCTGTTGAGGGTTCCTTTCTCTGCAAACGCTGTACCACAGAGTGAGCAGACGAATGGTTTCTCTCCAGTGTGGATTCTCATGTGTGAGTTGAGTTTTCCTTTCCTGGTAAACGGTTTACCACAGACTGAGCAGGGGAACAGTTTCTCTCCAGTGTGGGTTCTCATGTGTACCGCGAGGGTTCCTTTCTGTGCAAACCCTTTACCACAGAGTGAGCAGGGGAACGGTTTCTCTCCAGTGTGATTTCTCATGTGTTGCTTGAGGGTTCCTTTAAATGCAAATGCTGTACCACAGAGTGAGCAGACGAATGGTTTCTCTCCAGTGTGGATTATCATATGTGAGTTGAGTTTTCCTTTCTTGGTAAACTGTTTACCACAGACTGAGCAGGGGAACGGTTTCTCTCCAGTGTGGTTTCTCATGTGTACCTCGAGGTTTCCATTCTCTGCAAACGCTGTACCACAGAGTGAGCAGGGGAACGGTTTCTCTCCAGTGTGGATTCTCATGTGTCTGTTGAGTTTTCGTTTATTGGAATACTGTATACCACAGAGTAAGCAGGGGAATGTACTCTCTCCTGTGTTCGTGGTCTTGGAGCAGGAAGCTGGTTTCTCTCCCACATCAGGACTGTCATGACTGAGAGGGACTTCACTCAGTGGGTTTGAACGTGACTGAGCTTCTCTGGTCTCATCCCAGTCATCACTGTCCTCAGTCTCAGCCTCAGAGGAGGGTTCTGGGTTCCTGGCTCGTTCCTCTTCACCATCTTCTGCTTCCATCTGTCCAGTGGAGTGGTGGGCGTCTCTGTTCCACTCAACTTCCTCTTCATCATCCTCACTCTTCACAGGGACAGCGCTGAACAGCACCTTGGTGATATCCTGAAGCTGCTCTCCCTGCTGATTGGTCCAGAGTTCCTCCTGTTCCTCCTTAATGTGTGAGGACTCAAACTCCAGAGTGGGGGTCCACTGAAGCTGCTCAGGGGGAACCTCTTCTTTACACTCTACTGGAAAAAAAACACACAGACACACACAATTATGCTTGGAAGCTGACCCGAGCCTGTCAGCATCACTTCATGTCAGCATAATCCCTACTAAAGCTTTTGTAAAAAAAAAAAAAAAAAAAACAGATATGGTGACAATCAACACTTGGTTTTTTGTTTGTTTTGTAATTAGGTGAGAAACAGGTTGTTTCTTATTCTCAGCTAATTCCAGTTCCCTCCATGATTGCTGGGCAACCAAAGATCAGATGTCCCTTAACTTTCTCCACCTGAGCCCCTATAAAAACTTTGTTTATACATGGTCCTGATAACCTCACCACCTCACTTGATGAGTTTATTGGCTGACTTCACTCTAAGATCAAACCTGCCGCTGAGAATCTCGGTGTCATCTTTGACCAGTTCATGTCTTCATGTCTCGAAGCTCGCCCAGTGTTTTCTTTAAATGAGAAACATCACAAAAACAGCTTGTCTTCTAGAGACCTTAAACTTCTGATTCACACTTTGATTTAGTCCTGTCTACATTGCCATTTTAATTTTTTGTCTTAGTGACATTTTAGTCATTGCTGTCCTAAATAGTTTTAGTCTAGTCTTAGTCGATGAAAATTAAAGACTTTCGTCTCGTTTTGGTCATTAGTTTTAGTCATACATATATATATACATATATATATACACTACTCACAAAGAGTTAGGGATATTTGGGTTTCGGGTGAAATTTATGGAAAGTGGAAAAAGTTCACGCTACAGTGACATTATATCATGAAAGTAGGGCATTTAAGTAGAAGCATACACTGGTGATTTCCTCACCTCAAACAATTTCTTGAAACAAAAGCCAACAACAGTGGTGGATATACCACAACAAAAAATGTCAGTGCCAATAACTTGTCATGTGCCCTTGAGCATCAATTACAGCTTGACAACGATGTCTCATGCTGTTCACAAGTCGACTTATTGTCTGCTGAGGCATGGCATCCCACTCTTCTTGAAGGGCGGCCCTCAGGACATTGAGGTTCTGGGGTACAGAGCTCCGAGCCTCTACACGGCGACTCAGCTGATCCCATAGGTTTTCTATGGGATTCAGGTCTGAGAAAGTGCAGGCCACTCCATCTGAGGTACCCCAGTCTCCAGCAGCCGTTCCCTAATGATACAACCTCGATGAGCTGGAGCATCAAACACCTGATGTGAATTTTGCCATTAAACTCCTTGTTAGAGGAGCTGCTTTTTGATAAAGTTAAACACATATCCTCAGCTAGTGTGAGATGTGCCTGTGCCCGAGCTGAGCGCAGAGGGCTACTCCATGAAAGCAGCTAAAGAAAGCTGCGCTTACGTGATATAGCCTGGCCTGAATTAGCGTCAACTTTCACTAAAGCCTCAACCCGTTCCACTAACGTGATTCAGCCGTGTCAAGTCAACGCTAATTCTAGCCACGTTTGAACAAGCCTCAAGTGCGCGCGTTCACGGGGTACATAAGCAGCCCAGAACAGTTGAGTGTCGAAACGAAGATACAACTGTCTCAAAAGGAGGGGAAAAGGAGAGCCTCGACATTTTCAGTGGCGGAGCAGACACTGCTGATGGAACTATATGAAGAATATAGGGAAATCATCACAAACAGGGCCGGATTTTGGCATAGGCGGTATAGGCAATTGCCTAGGCTGCCATCTGCTGGTGGGGCGCCGCTAGCAGCCAGAGGGGTGCCAGAAGCGGGATTGTTGACAGGCGCAACACCGTCGGAAATCAATGGAAATCAAAAAACTGGAGAAGGAAGTAAGTATAAATTTAAACACAACAGAAAGCCATGGTTTGGACTGTATTTAATGCTTTCATTCTTTGTCTTCACAGCTTGAACAAAATTATGATGATTGATTTTTTTTTTTTTTTTTTTTGAATGGTTAATAAATGATTTCAAAACTGAGGCAAAATCTTTCTTAAATTATATATGTAAAAATCCAAATAAAAAGGGATCATTCCAAAACTGGGATGACCATGAATCCAATTGGGATTAACTGAAATATGTGTTCTTGTAAACATCCCTCACCTATGTCAACTAACCTATTGGCTTCAGGCAGAATAGAGGTGGATCATCGCAAATTGCGGATGGGAAATAAAATAAGACGTCTTTTTTTTTATTTAACCTCATGTTCTTTTTAACTCTTATGTTCAACACTTGTTGTTGGATTTGTTGTATGACTTGTGCTACATGAATAAAATTTGATTGAGTAATTGATCGTTTATTCGGTTGATTTCGGAGACTGACAGTGGTAACACATGATTTTCATTACGTTTATTTTTATTAAGTAAACACGTACATTCATGCTTGGTCACATTATGGGAAATAAGTCTTAACTTATATTTCCGAACACGAACATGGTGCTACATAATTAAATTTGAATTTAGTTTAATTGAATCAGGGCCAGCCCGTGGCATAGGCAGTATAGGCAAATGCTAAGGGCGCCATCTGCTGGAGGGGCGCCGCTAGTGGCCAGAGGGGCACCGGCTGTAGGCGGTGCCAACCCATTTTGAGCCAGGCCCACCCAATCAGAAGAAAATGTTTTTGGGATTAAAATGTTCATCCTATTGCCAGAGCTCAGAGCTCATGTGAAACTAGCTTCTCAGGCAATCAGCAGCTTTCTATCATACGTGAGTGCCCGACCCCAGCCTGCGTCATCAGCATGTGACCCAATGAAATGAATGAGTTAGGCTGTGTCCGAAATCACTCCCTAATCACTATATAGGGCACTATATAGTGATTACGCCTTTTTGTAGGGGTGTCCGAATGTTTAGTGATTATTAATGTTCACTATATAGTCCACTGGATGTATCCCACAATCCACCACAAAATGTAGTGGACATCCGATGGTCACTAACCAGGCAATATATCCCGTCATGCATTGCGGGACGGCGCCGAACAACGGGCAAAGTAGTGGTAGTAGTGTCCGAAACGGTCCGCTATTGAGTTCACTATATAGACCCCTACTACACTGAATTCCCTATATAGTGAGTAGGGAGTAGTGAGTGAGTGAGTGATTTCGGACACAGCCTTAGTTTACGCGCAAACGGTCCCTCCCAGACTCAGGAAGAAAGAAATATGTACAGGTAAAGAGAAAAAAGAGAGACGGAGAGGGAGTTTATTATGGCGAAACAGAGCAATAGCTTACTTGGCTTTTTCACCAAACGACACTGTGTTGAGCAGGAGGAAACTCCTGCGGCCATTCCACCACTTGATTTAAATGTTACGAGTGCGAGTGCTTGTTTACCGGTGAGCTCAGCCGGCCGGCCCCGCTCCCAAAGCAACGCTAGTCCTCCTACTCCTCCTCATTCATTCATTCCCTCACAGTCATGTCAGCAGGCCAAGCCACAGTAATAAAAATAACTGTGTGTGCGTTTTATCCGTTGTTTATTAAACGGATGTTTCCCATCCTTAAATGTGATTGGCTGAGCCGCGTTCCATGCCGTTGTAAAATCAGTGTAACCCACTGGTAGACCGCAGTACTAAATATCCCTGCGCCAGTGTAAATGGACATAGTGTTGCCTAGCAACCAACTACTCTGCGCTCCACTTCCTGGTTAGGTCACATTTGTTTCAAGACTTTTGTAAAGAAAATGTCAGACTTTGTAGTGAATTTTGATTTGCTGGGTGGCCTGAGCCCGGATGAGTGGTTGGAGGAGGTGCTTGGTGTCTGTTAAAAAACGCTGAATTCACCACCAGCAACAATGTTTTCGCCGGTGAGGTAAAGAAACTCTGCCGAGAAGGACGTGACAAATCTTCCCACCACCAAGCCATAACCGAGGCAGACTGCCAGAAGATGAAGCACTTTCAGGCACGAAGTTCAAACACACCTTGGGGGCTTGTCTGTAAAGTCTGGTTTGACGTGCAGCTTCATGGGATGCAGGGCGAACGAGGGCAACCGCAAATTAAAGCCTGACTCATTCAGCATTCGCCACGACGAAAATGGCCTAAAATATGTCGCCCTGAATGCACAAAAAATCACAAAGATGATGCCGAAAAAAACATAGAAAGTCTGCGGGGATTCATATATGAGCAGCCGGGTAACCCACTGTGTCCGGTGGCCTCCCCGGAGAAATAGCCTACCTCTCCCTGCTGCCTCCTGATCCACCTGCCTTTTATCTCCACCCAAAGCAGACACAGTGTGACAGCGCCGATGTATGATAAATTAACAGTATACTTTTATTATTATTGTTATTGTTACAGTCGACGTTAGGCATACGTCTGCGCAAAAACGCACCTGTCGCAAAACGCACGCCACCGTCCCTGCAAAGAGGAGTCCAAACATAATTGAACACAATTTTAACAGTTACACTATTAATGGAAATATCTAATTCAGCATTAACGAGCCCAAATAGCCTGATGTGACGTGATGATGGCGCTAGATGAAAAAGCAATCTTAGCGTCTGTGTTGCTTGCCAACCGTTCTGTCCACTCTATCTTGCTTGGTGGAAGAATGAATAGTTCTCAATTTTTCTTCTGTGTTTATTTTATGGGCTATTTTGGGGTAACCGTTTTATAAAAGCAATAAGCTCCTTGAAGCCGTGAGTTACAGTGATTTTACAACTCCGCTGCGCTTCGTGCCTTAGATAAGAACGCCACTCAGCCGTTGTAAAATCATGTAACCCACGGCTTCAAGGGGCTTATTGCTTAAATAATGTTGCACTTTCTGTTCGATCTGAGTATGTTGTCACAGTGTAGCTTGGTTGGTTATGGAGAGAGAGACAAAACCTCCAAAGATATATTTCCGTTTACAGTTTTGTGCAGTCAATAAGAGAGAGAAATGAAATCTGCTGAGTTATAGGTGTTTGTCCAGTTCAGCACTGAGGTGAGGACAGCGACACTTTAGCCACTCAGGTGCAGACACAGCTGCTGTAATGCAGGTGGCAGTGCAGAGCGGTTTTGTCGGCGTCGGGAGGGGGGCTGGGGGGGTGCGGGTGTTAGGCGCAAGGGAGCAAAGGAGTAATTTCTCTTAGGGCGCCAACATAGGCAGGGCCTATGTTGGGCCTAGTCTATTTCCTAGTCTGGGCCTAGTCTATTTCCGTCCGTCTGACATTCTTTAACATGCAGCTGAGCTAAGCTTGACCATAAGCCTGCCACAGAGCAGGCTAGTTCTGATGACTAAGTTGCCATGGTTACTGAGCTGCAACTCATATAAGCCACTTTGATGGAACAGAACTCTCACTTAAATTAGCGAGGCTTATCGAAATTAGCCAGGTTATCCCATTAGCCAGCTTGATGGAATAGGCCCCTGGTTTACCTGTGGAAGCCCGCGCGGTGGCCAAAACAAACATACACACGAACCGGCAGAAACCCATGGCGGCTCACGCTGCTCCTCCAACACACCTGGGCCAGGTGATGGGAAATTAATTGATCAGCTTCCACACGGACCATTGTGATTGGATAATGAACATCCGGTGCTGACAGAAGAAAACATCAACAACAGTCTGCGCTATACATGGAGATTTTAGCCTATTTGACGCACTTGAGCACACCACAGGACGGTGATCCACGCGAGACACAGCTGCTGTGAGAGATGCATAAAAATGAACAAATACATACACTACTCACAAAAAGTTAGGGATATTCGGCTTTCGGGTGAAATTTCAGGATGAACCTAAAATGCATTATAACCTTTACAGGTGAACTTAATGTGACCTTCTGTAAACTTTTGAATGCACATGTCCAACTATTCAATGTTTCAGTACTTTTTGCACAAGTTGCTGTTCTCTAACAAGGAGTTTAACGGCAAAATTCACATCAGGTGTTTGATGCTCCAGCTCATCGAGGTCGTATCATTAGGGAATGGCTGCTGGAGACTGGGGTACCTCAGATGGAGTGGCCTGCACTTTCTCAGACCTGAATCCCATAGAAAACCTATGGGATCAGCTGAGTCGCCGTGTAGAGGCTCGGAGCTCTGTACCCCAGAACCTCAATGTCCTGAGGGCCGCCCTTCAAGAAGAGTGGGATGCCATGCCTCAGCAGACAATAAGTCGACTTGTGAACAGCATGAGACATCGTTGTCAAGCTGTAATTGATGCTCAAGGGCACATGACAAGTTATTGACAATGACATTTTTTGTTGTGGTATACCCACCACTGTTGTTGGCTTTTGTTTCAAGAAACTGTTTGAGATGAGGAAATCACCAGTGCATGCTTCTACTTAAATGCCCTACTTTCATGATATAATATCACTGTAGGGTAAACTTTTTACATTTTCCGTAAATTTCACCCAAAAGCCAAATATCCCTAATTTTTTGTGAGTAGTGTATTTAAAAATTAAAAAAAAAAAAAAAAAATACAAAATTAGTTCATCTCTTAGTTTCGACATGTTCCTTTAATTATGATCACGGTCTGGCCGTTATTAACTCCTGTTATGTTCAAATTACTAACATCTTTTATGTTTGGGGTCAGTTTGACCCCAGCCAACATATTTTTTTTGCTTCATATTTAATGACTTTTCCTAATTTAATGGGTAGGCTACTATCGGGTAAACATGAAATTCACATGAGGATGTTTTCAATGTCCTCTACACACTTTGTAGCATCGGTTATAAATAACAAAAATTACTTGGAAATAATATAAAGCCATTAAAACACCAAAAACAGATTTCTTTACAATTTTAGGTCAATCAGTGAGATTTTATGGTGATTTGCATGTTTTTCCATAGTCGCGCAATGGGAATTCTGGATGTAGGCCTATAAGTGGGGGTGGGAGTTATATGTTTTATTTAAAGGGCTATTTAGGTCATCAACAAAGACACATAAAGTACCTGACACATAAACTTTGGTAACAATTTTAATTATAATAATTTTGTGGAGGTTTAAACTGCTGGGGTCAAATTGACCCCAAACATAGAAGATGTTAGTAATTTGAACATAACAGGAGGGTTAATAACGGCCAGACCTTGATCATAATTAAAGGAACATGTCGAAAATACATTTTCCTGTGAACACGATCCATGTCAGAACCAGAATCAGAATCAGAAATACTTCATTAAGTCCCAAGGGGTGTGTGTGTGTGTGTGTGTGTGTTATAATTTGGCCATCCTGTCTCCAAAGACGGAGGATTTTAAGCGCCCATCACAAATGCTATAAAAATTATCTGTATGTATCTGTGTATACATACGATAGTTTTTGTTCCCTCTATTTTACAGCCTGCCATTGGTTATGAAATAACTGTGCTACAATGGCAGCAGCAGCAGTGTGTCTGGTGGTAAACAGTAAAATACACGTTGGCTGTGTCTGTGCGTGTTGGCGAGGCACCAGCGGCAGCCAAAACGACAGTTTGGAGCAGTGGCGTAATTTCACTTTTTTTCAAAAGTGAAATATCAAAAGGGCCCCCTGTCAAATTGTTAACCCAGACCTCAGAGGTAATAAAAACCCGTTTGGGAAAAACGATGTGCGCAAAGACGCACAGTGGAGAGGTGCGCCTTTTTCAATTATTGCCCTACAAGAAAGAGCACTGCATTCATTTCAGGTTGTGTGCGCATGATACATTTATAGATTAGCAAAACGATTTTCAGCAACTTCATCCTGCATGGCTGGTAGCCTACAAGTATTATAGGAGCTTCATACCTGTTAAATCTGTCAATGACCGTCAGCGTCAATCTGTTCTGATTTGCATTTCTTATTCATTTTACATGCATATAATTACAGAATAAACACAGCACTTTGCTATAAAAGCAATTTTATTTGGATTACAACAAATTACAACATAAACAACATCTAGGCCTACAAAGTGCAATGTTTGTAAAACATTTTTCAATAAAAAAATACATTGGGAAACACAAGCTGCAACACGCCATAAAAACACTTACTTAACAACTAAATAATACACTTTTTAACAAGGTCATTCGGCTGTAGGCCTACTTCTGTTCTCAGCAGGCAGTCTCTCCTATTAGGCCAATATTTGGTTACGCTTCACATTAACTGCATAAATGAACGCATTCATAACACATCCATATGCCTTAGTTTCCATGACTCAAGAATGAATCTTGATTTCCCGAAACTGAATAAATACCAAACATAACACAAAACTGCTTTGCTAGCTTAATCATGTTGTAACTTGAATATCCACTTGATTTTAAATGTAACAATTGCCGTGACGACGACTCATCAGCACATCTGATCTTTATCTACAATCAAACAAATATTAATAGTTATATTTAAATACAGGCTACTGCTTTCCAGTTTCGGCAAACATCTGTCTTTTCATAAACTCACCGGCAGATGTTTTATGTCAGCTGGGGGTGAGTCTCCAATTTAACGTCAGCTCCGATTAATGTGGCTAAGCAGCAAAAGTATTTTTTCATTTCATTTCATATACTTTATTGTCCCCGCAGGGAAATTTGTCGTGGACTCTCTGATGGTCCTGCAGTTAACAATACAAAAGACAGCAGCCTTGTAACGACAGTAAGCAGTAACATTAAGGCTGAACAGAGTTATATAATCACCTTTTCAGGCTGTTATCAATTTACCTCTGAAATAAAGACGACAGTTTTCACAGATGTGTTGATTTATTAAATGTTCATTTCAATGTACAGATGCAAACAAATTGACAAATTTATTAAATCAATGGCCATTGGCTCAGGAAACTCATAAAGACTGGACAAATTAATAACGATTAATAGGTTAATTAATTACTGATAACATTAACACATTAATAACAAGAACAAAGTTATAGCCGCACATCTCTGAGGAAAATCTTACAAGTACTGTCCGTGGTGCTGAATCTGCCTCAGCCAGCGGGTACTGTCCATGGTGCTGAATCTGCCTCTGCCAGCAGGTACTGTCCGTGGTGCTGAATCTGCCTCAGCCAGCGGGTACTGTCCGTGGTGCTGAATCTGCCTCAGCCAGCGGGCACTGTCCGTGGTGCTGAATCTGCCTCAGCCAGCGGGTACTGTCCGTGGTGCTGACTCCGCTGCAGCACTTTCTTATAGAAATTAAAGCTTCATAAAATTCACGGAGGATCTTGTTTAGCTCTTCTTTACTCACAGCCAAGAAATCAGTTGTTTGCCCAGTGTTTGACAGGTAATCTTGTAGACATTTGACAGCCCAAGACGTTGACCCGGCCGTACCGGCTTCCTTTCCTGACTCTCCAGCTGATCCAGCTCTTCACTCGTCACTCTCCTGTATCTCTCCTTTTTCTCTTCTGTCTTGTCTTCCTCGTTCAGCCATTTAGCCTATCTAACCTTAGGTCGTCAAATAAATCAAAATTGACAACAAAACGGTCCATTATGCAGGCGAACAAAGTTGACAGCAGCTATTGCTGCGGGTTTCGGTGAAACGTTTTGTGTTGCCATGGAAACCACACAGACTCGGGCAATAAGATATACGCGGAGTAATATTTTCAGTGATTGATTCGTATTTTTCATTTGAGCACGGCTAACTGTACTGTCATGCTCATTTGAGCACATTCTAAACGTCTGATTGATCAATCAGATTGCTCGGTCGGATCTACGTGTTGTGTAATTTTTAAAAATCTCATGTACCCCATGGAGTTCCTTCAAGTACCACCAGGGGTACGCGTACCCCCATTTGAGAAACACTGAGATAGACTGTCACGAGCTAGCTAGAAATTACTTTGCCGTGAGTGACCGCGTGCGTTGCGTTCTGGTTCTGACTCGTTCGTTCGAGCTTGGCCTTTAGAACTCTCAGATGTAACAAACCAACCACACAACCAGGCGACGGTAGCCTGCAAGGTTTTGATACGTCGATCATGAATCATTTTTTACAGCATCTATTATTTAGATAAGACAAAAATGAAGTCAAAAATATTAACGGTAAATGGTGAAATTATTATTTTTTTTTTTTCCAGCAAGGGCCCTGGGGCCCCTCCAGGTCAGGCAAAGGGGCCCACAGGTCAAAAAACCCATGGGCCTATGGCAAATTACGCTACAGCCACCACCACTACTGCTACTACTATTGCTACTACTAATATACTACTACTACTATGACTACTAAAACTACTACTACTACAATTACTGCTACTACTGTAACCACTACTATTACAACTATTACTACTACTACATCTACTAATATACTACTACCACTATTACTATTACTTCTGTTAGTAGTACTAGTAGTAGTTGTCTAGAAAATTCAGAGTTTTTTGTTTCAGAATGTCACCCCACTCCCCCAGCAGTGACCCTGGTACTCCGTCGTACAGAGGCCTGTGTGATCCACAGCAGCCACTTTAACTTCATTTCTTAAAATTCTTGGTTTTTGATAGATAGATTTATTTTATTGATCCCGAACTGGGAAATTCTTATTCTTGATTCTCTAAGAGGCGACAGCACCGATAAACGGATGAAGGCACAGACAGACAAGGCGCCAGGTTGTGTGGTAAAATACGGAAATTGCTATTAATGGCTGTCTGTCAGCAAATATGATGATAAATCATTTGCATTCAGAATAAACGATTTGTTTTTAAAATGATCTGAAAGTTGTGGCTGAACAGACCCGCTAACATGATATTAGCCTGTGAAGTTAGTCATTTAGAGTTGTTATTATCATGCATTGATATTGATATCATTAGTTGTTATTATCATGCATTGATATTTATATCATTATCTCACAGATGCTGCAGATTGTCTCTGTGTTTTCTTTTGAATCTTAAATGGCGGTTAGCCTCGCCTGTCAGGGTCCAGGTGAGTCGGTGATGTGAAAATGGCGTTTAAAAGTTACGAACCTCTCTGCAGTGGCACCTCCTGCAGCAAGATGGCGTCCAGGAGCCTCTGCTGCCTCTCCACCTTTTGCAGCTCGTACTCGGCCAGCGTCTCCTCCGGCAGATCCAGCGTCTCCTCGGCGGTTGCAGTTTGTCGCCGCATCACCTGCGATCTCAGCTCGCAGAGTTCAGACATCTTCACAAACTTGGTCCTCCACTTCCTGCCGTCTGCAAGAGATCCGACGTTTCGCTGCTTTGACCCAAAGAAAAACAGACTCAGAAATGAGTTTTTGTTTATTTTCTTCCTCGGCTGATGATTCCGATTCTGAAAATGTTGTTCTTTAAAACCATTGTAGTCCAGTCTAAGTCTGCTGCAATGATGTGAGTTAATTGAAGTACACCGGCACACTGGTGAACTGACCGAAGCAGGAAGGCCTTTATACAGTGACTACAGACGGTATGTAAATAGGCAGAGAACAAAAGGTGGGGGAAGCTATTGTGACGCAGTGATCAGGTTGGATGCCATTCGGAACGGGAACAAAAGGTATGAAAAGTGTTTGCGTTCACGCCCACAGGATTAAAGGCCAGGGCCAGACGACAGGATGGTCCAGTCAATTCGCAAGTCTGAATCAATCAGGAAGTCTGAAAAAATGCAGAATTCCAGCGGCATGGAGTGAGTGCGTCTCCGACGCTCCCCTCTTAAAGACATTTAATTTGACTGATCTAAGTCATTGACACAATACAAAGTAATAATCTGAACTCTCAAAAAGACATTGTATCCTGAAGCGCAGAATGTCGGCGAAAGATCGGAATTTACGAAGCAACTCTGTTATGAACTCCTCAGTCACAGATCGCACTGAGCTCACCTCGATTATACGAGAGGTTATTCGAGAGGAGATTGTCACGGCGTTTGATGTAAAACTGCAGCCGATAAAGGAGTCAATTGACTCTCTACAAGAGACAATGAAAGAAACATCTTCAAAGTTATGAGCGGTGGAAGAGGCAGTTACAGACAATGACCGACGGTTGATTGATGTGGAGAAAAAATGTGCCAATCTACTCTCAGAAAACATCACACTGCGAGAGAAAATTCAACAAATTGAAGACCACAGCCGTAAATTTAATATCATTACTGGGATTCCTAGCGGTGTTGAGAGGGGACAGCCAACTGCCTTCATGAACAACTTTTTGAGGGAAATGTTTGGTGCCGACAAACTCGGGCAGCAGCCATGTGTGAATATTGTGCACCGCACCGGACCCCAATCAACTGGCTCAAGATGTATGATTGCCAGGCTGTTTAGCCTGGAAACCAAGAGAACTATTATTCGACTTGCCGGGGAAGCAGCTGGGAGTTTGAAATTCCAGGGGACGAAAATACATATCTTCCCGGATTTTTCGGCCGACCTGTTGAAGAGGAGAGCAGCCTTCAAAGATGTCAAAAACCAGCTGAGAGCAGCGGGAGTAAAGCACGGCATCCTGCATCCATGTAAACTGATAATCACCCACCAAAACATCAAAAGTCGACTAATCGGGGGGCAGCGGGAATACAAAAAAAAAAAAAATTACTATTTCTAGATTAATTAACTGAACAGTAGCCTGCCTGCTAGCGTTCTCCGCCTAACTGAATTATACATAAACATAAACAACAAGTATTTGCAGTACATTAAATCGTTTTTGACCTAATTATTTTGCACTGAATGATCATACTTGCCAACTCTCCCGATTCATGCGGGAGACTCTCCCGCAATGCTCCCGGTCAGTAATTTCTCCCGCTAATCTCCTGATCTTACAGTGAAGGAAACAAGTCAGATTGTGGGGGGTATTTATTGCAGTATCTGGCCATAACTGCCAACACTCCCGTTTTTCCCAGGTTTCTCATCTCCTGCCGCCCTCCCGTTTTGTCTTTTCTCCCAGGAATCCCCAGTAATTTACAAGCCCCAATTTTGTTTGTTAATAATAATGAAAAATGCACAATAACAAAAGGTTTTATTTTGAAAGCTGAGACCGAAAGCCGCCGCAGCTCCGTTAGTTTAACAGAAGCTGAAACACACGGCGAAATGTTTAACTGTAAATAAAAGTGCACATTTATCAGCCTGTGTCCTACAATGCCGAGTTTACTGACTAGTTATTAAAAACCTGGATGTGTTGTAAATCTTAACTGATTCGGCAGGCACTAATAACCCCGCACATCTTTTGCTGCTCCCCACCACAAAAATCTCCCGGATTTTACTACTCAGATGTTGGCAGGTTTGTGAATGACACACTGGAGTCGGTCGGCTCTGACAGCGTTGCATCACGTGCACCTACGCAATATCATAGCCTATGATTTCCATTTATGTCAAGTTGCCGTCATCGCGGGTGTGTGCGCCTGCATTTATAAAACGATTAGACTAAAACTTTGAAATATGTCAATTCTGATATGTTTATACTCAAAACTGACGAAGCAACCTAACACAGACATGTTAGTTTACCGTTTTAGGTGATATGCCATGTTGGTTGTTGAGCTGTGATACGCAAACTGTTGTTTGCAAAGTTTGCTTTTGACTTTTTTTCCCATCTATTTTGGTAAAATGCTGCCACACTGACGACGTCTTTGACATGGTAGAGGACTGAATGTTCACTAAACGTTCTTAATTAAGCAAACAGTCGGAAAACCAGACCTAACTTTTTCTTCAATTCAGAACATACCGGCCTATCTGTCTCCACCAGCGGGTTGGGCTAATCCAAAATTGTGAAAACAAGGGGGGTGTTCTGAAGACAGTGAAACTGTTTGTTCTGAAAACACCCCCATTAACACTCAGTGCTTTACTCCTGATAAAATTAACATGGCAAATAATCGACCAATCAGGTGACTGTGCATGTTGCAACTGCTGCCTAATCTGAAAGTCTTCAGTTAATTTGGTGGTGTAAATTCTCATTTTATTAATCCTCAGTTTATTTAATATGAGAATTCAGTCTATTCAAAATTAGCTATTATTCAGTCCAATTGAGTGTGTGTGTGCATGTGTGTGAGGGTGGACCCCCCTACCACCACCACCACACAAACATAATATTGACATTTGTATTTATAACGTTGTTAAAGTTATATTCATGACACATTAACATTAAAACTTAGTGATTAGTGTAGGCTTACTAACTTCTGAGTTTTACAGTAGCCTATAAACTTGCAGAGTCAAAATACCGTATTGATCTGAATATAAGACGACCCTGTGACGGCCTCCTGCCTAGCAGGGCCTGCTGGGCGTGGTTATGTGTTTTCCCCCTGTCTGTTGTTGTGTGTTTCTCCCTGTTGCAGGCTGCTGGTGGGTGGAGACTAGTCTTCCCAATTGGGAGCACCTGGCCAGGCTCCCAGGGGTTAAAAGGCCCCCTCTCCTTCCCTCATTCTCCCTCTTATCCACCCTGATGGCACCACGTCTTTTCTTTGGTTGGCTTTGGCCTGATTTAGTTTTATTTCTCTTACACAACACCCCGCACTCACCATTTGTTCACACATCCATCAGCAGACACACTGACATTACAGATTCTCACACTTCACAACTTTAGTATGTTTTTGGTTACTTTATGTTAATAAATCTTAACTCTTTACGTTAAACACTGTGTACCTCCACTTTTTGTCACGGCTCATGAGCCGGGTCGTGACAAATTGGGGGCTCGTCTTTTCCCGGTTTGTATAGAGACTTTGGTAATGTGGTTGAATTGTGAATTAGATCACGCATGTCTCTTGGTTTGTTGTTGCGAGTGTGCGCTGATTACTGGTTTTGGTCCTGGTGTGCGCAGCCAGGTACGCGATCGGTAAGTAGTGATTTGTGAATGGGCTCCGAAGTTGTGAATGAGCTGACGTCATCGGGGTTCCCACAGCGCAGCTGTTGAGCGTAATTTGGAAACCTTGAGTGGTTGTTTACGCACTCTGGAGTTATACAGTGTTTGGTAAGTTGTTTAATGTTTAAAAGTTGGTTGCTTTTGTTGTTTTGCATGGTGCTGGGGTATTAGTGAGAGTCGGCTGGTGCTGAAGGTTTTTTTTCGGGTGTGTAATCCCCTAGATAGGTATAGCGGCGTTACCCCTTTGGGTGCGTCGACTTTACGCGCTGGTGTTCTGCTTTGAAGGTAGAGAACTTTGACCAACTGTGCGATTTAATTGTGCTGGAGCAGTTTAAGAACTCAATCCCTGAGAGTATTGCCACGTACATCGGCGATCAGAAAGTGAAAACTGCTGCTGCAGCGGCTGCTCTAGCCGACGACTACGTTTTAACTCACAGGCGTAATCCAAGGGAGTTACGCGCGCACAGTGTTGGTTTTGTGGAGAACACTGACGCAGGCGGCCCGTTTTCTTCTGCCCACACAGGTAGATCTGACATGGGAGAGCGTGGCCTGAGAAATTCTGATAAAATCTGTAATTTTTGCCATAAAAAAGGGCACTGGAAGGCAGACTGTTTTGCCCTTAAGAACAAGTCTAAACAGACTGGTCCTGTGGGACAGGCAAAGGGTGCTTGTGTGGCTGTGTCTAAGCCTACGTTGTCTGCTGTGCATGTGGTAAGTGCTGAGAAGCAAACGAAAGCCTTACCTGATGAACTTGATTCGTTCCTCCCTTTTGTGTCTGATGGTTTTGTTTCCTTGGTAGGTAGTGCTGTTAAAGTGCCAGTGAAAATCTTGCGGGATACTGCCGCTTTTGATTCTTTCATCCAGGCCTCAGTGTTGCCATTCTCAGAAGAGAGCGACACTGGGTGCTCCGTTCCTGTCTTGGGAATGGGCATGAAAGTGTTGCAGGTGCCGCTGCATAACGTCATGCTGCATTCGGATCTCTTTGAGGGCCAGGTGGCTGTTGGTGTGCGTCCGGCGCTGCCTATCCAGGGCATCACACTGATTTTGGGGAATGGTGTGGCAGGAGATCGTGTGTGGGCTGATGCTCCGCCGCCACCGCCTCCGGTGGTGTCATCTGTTCCGCTGGTGAGGAAGCAGCCTGATGACAGTGAAGTGAACTTCCCAGACGTTTTTACTGCTTGTGCGGTAACGCGCTCTATGACGAGTGGCATTTCAGATGTGTCCAGTGCTGAGAAGTTGGAGGCTGATGTCTCAGAGTTGTGTGCATTTTCTTTGTCTGGTGTTCCTTTGGAGATCTCTCAGGAAGACCTAAAGGCTGAGCAGCGAGCTGATCTCTCTCTGGGAGAGTTGTTTGAACAAGTGCTACCTGCAGAGGAGGTAAAAAATAACTCACGGTGTTATTTTATGCATGGTGGATTGTTGGTCCGGAAGTGGGTGCCCCACGGTGACAGTTTCATTGGAGACCCCATCCTTCAGATTGTGTTGCCTTGTAAGTATCGTGAGCCTGTGCTGAAGCTGGCCCACGATGATGCTGGGCACTGGGGTGTCCGGAAAACCTATGACCGGTTGCTGCGGCATTTCTTTTGGCCGCGTGTGAAAAAGGATGTTGCCGCTTATATTAAAACTTGTCACACCTGCCAACTCACTGGTAAGCCCAACCAGGGTATAGCACCTGCTCCTCTGTTTCCAATTCCAGCTGTAGCGCAGCCTTTTGAACATGTAAAAATTGATTGTGTGGGTCCACTGCCTCGCTCTCGTTCTGGCGCAGTTTACCTTCTCACAGTGATGTGTCAGTCCACCAGATACCCAGCTGCTTACCCGCTGCGCACAATTTCTGCTCTTCAGCCTGTGGCAGCAGAGGTCGAGGATGGGTTGCCTGGGCTTGATTCTGACAGAAGTTGTTGCAGAAATTTTTCTGAAGTGGTAGCGCCACTTACTGATTTGCTGAAGGGTAAAGTAACTTTTGTGTTGACCCCTGTTTGCCAACAGGCTTTTGAGCGTGTAAAAGCGCTTTTGACTAATGCTCCAGTTTTGGCGGCCCCGCGGTTTGACCGTCCGGTCTCACTCCAAGTGGACGCTAGTCACGTGGGAGCGGGCGCAGTCCTCTTGCAAGCTGGTTTTGAGAAACCCGTGAGCTTTTCAAAGAGATCCAACTCCTACCAGTTAAACTATTCCACGGTAGAGAAAGAAGCGCTTGCACTCATTTGGGCCCTGAAACATTTTGATGTCTATGTGGGATGTGGTGTTGCACTTGTTGTTTACACCAAACACAATCCCTTAACCTTCCTTAATTCTCTGCAATGTCCAAACCAGAGTTTAGGAAGATGGTCTTTATTCCTGCAGTCCTACTGGCTAGACATTAAGTTCATCAAGGGTTCTGACAACGTGGTGGCAGACGCGCTGTCCAGAGCTCCTCAGTAGGACCGTAGTAACTGTAACAACCTGCATGTCCTCAGTGTAACTTTTCCTTGTGCTTAACTTTCCCTTTCTTAAACTGCTTCTTACTGGTACCAGGTTGCTGAGGGGGAGGGGGTGTGTACAAGTGCTGAGTTGCACCCACGGATGAAAAAATGTCAGGTTAGTAGTTCGTTTGAAAAAAAAAAAAATGTATATTTATGTGATAATTTATGTCTAGCTTGCAAGAACTTATTTAATGGTTAGAGATACTTTGATTATTTGTGGTTCCGGGGTTGGAACCCCTTTCTTATGGAGGGGGGTGTGACGGCCTCCTGCCTAGCAGGGCCTGCTGGGCGTGGTTATGTGTTTTCCCCCTGTCTGTTGTTGTGTGTTTCTCCCTGTTGCAGGCTGCTGGTGGGTGGAGACTAGTCTTCCCAATTGGGAGCACCTGGCCAGGCTCCCAGGGGTTAAAAGGCCCCCTCTCCTTCCCTCATTCTCCCTCTTATCCACCCTGATGGCACCACGTCTTTTCTTTGGTTGGCTTTGGCCTGATTTAGTTTTATTTCTCTTACACAACACCCCGCACTCACCATTTGTTCACACATCCATCAGCAGACACACTGACATTACAGATTCTCACACTTCACAACTTTAGTATGTTTTTGGTTACTTTATGTTAATAAATCTTAACTCTTTACGTTAAACACTGTGTACCTCCACTTTTTGTCACGGCTCATGAGCCGGGTCGTGATTTTAAGACGACCCCTCTTTTTCGGAAATATACTTGTTATATGGATATTCTGCGACACCAGCCCATGCTAGCTTTAAACTCAGTGCGGGGTATGTTGAGCAAGTGCTTTTTGCTGCATCACAGCCCTCGTAACGGGCAGTCCTTCACTACGTTTCTCATTCACAAAATCGCACACCCTCCTGTCAATCTCGTCTAATCGACCAGTTTTTGGACCACGAAAAGCCCTTCTCTGGCTGTGGGCATTTTTTAAGCTCTTCTTTCTGAGACCGCCACCGTCTCACATTGCACTCAGGGCCAGGGTTAAGGGATGTTTATTTACCTTGACAGTTTTGGAGGTAACTTCAGAAAGCGTCCAACTGACAGCCGGAGCGGCGTGTCAGCTGGCTGCTACATTCAACCGGGTGGCGGCGCACACAGTGCAGCACCGCACTCCCCGTTAGGTCTGCCGGATCTGACAGGTGCGCGGTGCACACAGACTGCCATATATACCTTTCATCATAAATCAACTTTTGTTTATACGCGGTTGCAGCAGCACCATGGACAGCGACACAGACAACATGGTTGATTATTGATTGCGCAACGCGGCCAATCGCCGGTAATCGCACTGCGCATTAAACGATTTTGCGGAGGCAGGAGGAAAGTTGCATGATTTATGTTGTATCCAGGTTCACGCGCTGCGTGCATGACCGTGCATGTGCTCGTGCATGAACGCCCGTACCGTGCTGGAGCACACCCCTTCCAGTGCCAGAGCAGGGGAAGTGTGCTGTATTCAAGCACGGAACATATGCAAGTACAATACATGTGTATTTGCTTAGACCCCCAATATTAGACGAGGGCGTTTTTTCAGGGCATTTTCAATGGAAAAAATATCGTCTTATATTCAGATCAATACGGTAACTAGTCAATTCCCCACATCAGCAGATGGCTAAATAATCTCAAATTATTCTAAAAATCTGTATATTACATGTCTAACAAAAACGCCCGAACACTCTTTTCTTTAATGGATTTGTTTACCCTCCTAGATTAAGACTCTCACATCTTTGGCTTTCCTTTTCTGTTGTTGTTGTTGTTTTTATTATTATTATTATTATTGTTGTTGTTGTTGCTGTTATTATGATTGTTCTATTTTCTTTGTCTGAAAGCTGTTTCAACTTTGGATAATGGATAATTTTTGGAATGTTAAAAAAAATGTAAGCCATGTTGTTTGTACATGATCTTGTGAAATAATAATAATAATTAAAAAAAAAAAAAAAAAAAAAAAAAACTTTGGATAATGGATACACAAATGGTGCCTTAAATGTTGTATTTTTCAGATGACTAAATAAAGTTATAAAAAAAAAAAAACAACTAGTCACGTTTACGATAAACATGTAACTGCCAAAAAATCCGTAGAATTATTTGTAAACGTTCGTGTTTTTTATGCTTTTATTTTTATTTTTGGTCGGAGTAGCGATTAACTAACTTCCGCTTGAGACTTCCGGCATCGGTATGGACCATAAATTACACGAAGAAGAAACTTCCGGTATAGATTGGATGTATGGCGGTGCCCATGTCCGCCATCTTGCCTGCAGCAAGATACTCTTGCCCTGTGTTCCAATACCCATACTACCATACTATTTAGTAGGGTAAAAAATAATTAGTATGTCCCAGTACATACTAAACTACATACTTTTTAAGGGCAGCTGCAGTACATACTAAAAGTAAAAAGTATAAGTATGCGATTTGGAACGCAGGGGTAGAAAATACAGCTTCTACACTGTACACATATATGTCCACATCTTCATAAAACAAGCTTAATACCGGACATTAAAACATTCAGCGACATGTTAATATACTGCACTTCAGTTACTTTTCTTAATCTACTATTCCACCAACCTGTAAACAGGAGAAATGAATGAGACAGAGAAACTCCACGTCTGTTTGTCTTCTCACTCAGCAGAAAGAGGAAAGCTGCAAAGCGGACCAAACTGACGTAAAGCCCCTGGGGCCTAGTAGACGCCACACTGCCCCCTGCTGGTGATCACGTTAATTACTCCTGATATGTACATGACATATTTTAGTGCAAAGTTGGTGGAAACAGGTTGAACACCCCTTAACAAATACTCAAGAAAGGATGAATTATGAAATTACAAAAAACTACCACAAATGTGATCACACTTTAGTGGGCATCACAATAGAGAATGTGAGGGAACGTCACGCCGCTTTGCATTGTGGGGCGTCTGCGCCACTTTTGAAGGAAAGCGAATTCCCCAAAAGGATTGGGGAAACGAACAAGAAGAACATGAGAACATTGTCCAGTTCCTGTCACGGTTTCACAGAGTCAAGATCTGGAAGGACGCCAGAACCTCTGGCTTACTTAAAGAAAGGAAAATCCGAATAATGGAGGACCTGACACAACAAGTTAAAGACGCGAGGAACAAGCTGTGGCCGCTGGTGGAGCAGGCGAGGAAGGATGGGAGGAGAGCAGGCTTCAGAGGTGCTGCGGCGTTTATTGATGGTAAAAAAGTTACAGTGAAGGACAAGTAAATGTTATTAGGCTGCTCTATACAGCATCGCGGAATCAGTGGCTAATTATAAGCCTATAGGATGGTTTGCTAGGATTTACAGACTAAATATTATCCCCTTTTTCTCTCTCTCTTTTGTTTCTTTCTCAGAAATACTTTAACCGCTGAGATGGAGGGCGATTTTCTTAGTGTTTTGCAGAGGGGATTATAAATGTTAGGCAACATATATTTGTTCTGCCCCTTTTCCTTTTTTTTTCTCTAACATCAGCCCACCGCTCTTCTTTTTCCCTCTCTTTCTGCTGTTTTTTTTTTCTTTCTCTCTTTCTCTTACCATTACTTTGGTGCTTTACCTAAACATAAAATTTAGGCTCTTTAATAAGAGCAGTAACGTCTGTATTTTTGTCTTAAATTTGGGTAAGCTAATATACGGTATATATATATATATATACACACACACACACACACACACACACATATATATATATACACATCTCTCTCTCTCTCTCTCTCTCTCTCTCTCTCTCTATCTATGTATATCTATCTATCTATCTATCTATATATATATATATATATGTATATATATATATATATATATATATATATATATATACACACACACAAAAAGTTAGGGATATTCGGCTTTCGGGTGAAATTTCAGGATGAACCTATAATGCATTATAACCTTTACAGGTGAACTTAATGTGACCTTCTGTAAACTTTTGAATGCACATGTCCAGCTGTTCAGTGTTTCAGTACCTTTTGCACAAGTTGCTGTTCTCTAACAAGGAGCTTAATGGCAAAATTGACAACAGGTGTTTGATCCATGAATCGACCAATAAATTTCCTGGTTCAATTAGAATTGGTATTTAAACAGTCCTCCTCATCATGCTGTTCACATTTTGACATCATGAGACCAAGACGACACCTAACAATTGATCAGCAGCATCTCGCCATTGCGAGGCTTCAAACAGGATGTTCTCAGACGAAAGTGGCCACTGAGCTTAGAGTGTCACAGAGTGTCATCAGCAGGTTGCAACAGAGATACAGAGAGACTGGAAGAGTCACAGAAAGGCATAGAAGTGGATGTCCTTTGGCCACATCCCACACTGATGACCGCTTCATTGTGAACAGTGCCCTGCGGAAGCGGATGATGAATGCCACTCAACTCCAGGCACGTTTAAGGGAGGTGAGAGGCACCCAAGTGGGACGTCAGACCATTCGAAACCGTTTACATCAGCATGGTCTGCATGCTAGACGACCTGCAAGGGTACCTTACCACACCACCAGGCACAGGTGTCATCGTCTTGCATGGGCCAGGGAGCATTTACGCTGGACGAGGGACCAGTGGGCCTCAGTGCTGTTCTCTGATGAAAGCCGATTCATGTTGAGCAGAAATGATGGCCGCCAACGATGTTGGAGACGTCAAGGAGAGCGCTATGCATCAGCCACTGTTGTCACCAGACGAGCCTTTGGTGGTGGTGGTGTTACTGTGTAGGCAGGTGTGTCTAGTCAGTACAGAACTGCCCTACACTTTGTGAATGGTACAGTGACAAGCCCATACTACCTGAATAACATCATTAATCCAGTCATTGTGCCCCTGCATGAACGACACAGGCCTAATTTCATCTTCATGGACGACAATGCTCCAGCTCATCGAGGTCACATCATTAGGGAACGGCTGCTGGAGACTGGGGTATCTCAAATGGAGTGGCCTGCACTTTCTCCAGACCTGAATCCCATAGAAAACCTAAGGGATCAGCTGAGTCGCCGTGTAGAGGCTCGGAGCTCTGTACCCCAGAACCTCAATGTCCTGAGGGCCGCCCTTCAAGAAGAGTGGGATGCCATGCCTCAGCAGACAATAAGTCGACTTGTGAACAGCATGAGACGTCGTTGTCAAGCTGTAATTGATGCTCAAGGGCACATGACAAGTTATTGAGACATTGAGATTATTTGTTGTGGTATATCCACCACTGTTTTTGGCTTTTGTTTCAAGAAATTGTTTGAGATGAGGAAATCACCAGTGTATGCTTCTACTTAAATGCCCTACTTTCATGATATAATATCACTGTAGCGTGAACTTTTTACATTTTCCGTAAAATTCACCCGAAAGCCAAATATCCCTAACTTTTTGTGAGTAGTGTATATACATATATATACAGTACAGGCCAAAAGTTTGGACACACCTTCTCATTCAATGCGTTTTCTTTATTTTCATGACTATTTACATTGTAGATTCTCACTGAAGGCATCAAAACTATGAATGAACACATGTGGAGTTATATACTTAACAAAAAAAGGTGAAATAACTGAAAACATGTTTTATATTCTAGTTTCTTCAAAATAGCCACCCTTTGCTCTGATTACTGCTTTGCACACTCTTGGCATTCTCTCCATGAGCTTCAAGAGGTAGTCACCTGAAATGGTTTTCCAACAGTCTTGAAGGAGTTCCCAGAGGTGTTTAGCACTTGTTGGCCCCTTTGCCTTCACTCTGCGGTCCAGCTCACCCCAAACCATCTCGATTGGGTTCAGGTCCGGTGACTGTGGAGGCCAGGTCATCTGCCGCAGCACTCCATCACTCTCCTTCTTGGTCAAATAGCCCTTACACAGCCTGGAGGTGTGTTTGGGGTCATTGTCCTGTTGAAAAAGAAATGATCGTCCAACTAAACGCAAACCGGATGGGATGGCATGTCGCTGCAGGATGCTGTGGTAGCCATGCTGGTTCAGTGTGCCTTCAATTTTGAATAAATCCCCAACAGTGTCACCAGCAAAACACCCCCACATCATCACACCTCCTCCTCCATGCTTCACAGTGGGAACCAGGCATGTGGAATCCATCCATTCACCTTTTCTGCGTCTCACAAAGACACGGCGGTTGGAACCAAAGATCTCAAATTTGGACTCATCAGACCAAAGCACAGATTTCCACTGGTCTAATGTCCATTCTTTGTGTTTCTTGGCCCAAACAAATCTCTTCTGCTTGTTGCCTCTCCTTAGCAGTGGTTTCCTAGCAGCTATTTGACCATGAAGGCCTGATTGGCGCAGTCTCCTCTTAACAGTTGTTCTAGAGATGGGTCTGCTGCTAGAACTCTGTGTGGCATTTATCTGGTCTCTGATCTGAGCTGCTGTTAACTTGCGATTTCTGAGGCTGGTGACTCGGATGAACTTGTCCTCAGAAGCAGAGGTGACTCTTGGTCTTCCTTTCCTGGGTCAGTCCTCATGTGTGCCAGTTTCGTTGTAGCGCTTGATGGTTTTTGCGACTCCACTTGGGGACACATTTAAAGTTTTTGCAATTTTCCGGACTGACTGACCTTCATTTCTTAAAGTAATGATGGCCACTCGTTTTTCTTTAGTTAGCTGATTGGTTCTTGCCATAATATGAATTTTAACAGTTGTCCAATAGGGCTGTCGGCAGTGTAGTAACCTGACTTCTGCACAACACAACTGATGGTCCCAACCCCATTGATAAAGCAAGAAATTCCATTAATTAACCCTGATAAGGCACACCTGTGAAGTGAAAACCATTTCAGGTGACTACCTCTTGAAGCTCATCAAGAGAATGCCAAGAGTGTGCAAAGCAGTAATCAGAGCAAAGGGTGGCTATTTTGAAGAAACTAGAATATAAAACATGTTTTCAGTTATTTCACCTTTTTTTGTTAAGTACATAACTCCACATGTGTTCATTCATAGTTTTGATTCCTTCAGTGAGAATCTACAACATAAAAGTCATGAAAATAAAGAAAACACATTGAATGAGAAGGTGTGTCCAAACTTTTGGCCTGTACTGTATATATATGTACATATGTACACATATATATATATATATATATATAGATAGATAGATAGATAGATAGATAGATGGATGTGTGTATATATATATATATATATATATATATATATATATATATATATATATATATAAATATAAATATATATAGATATATATAGATATATATATAAATATATAAATATATATATATATATATATATATATATATATATGTTTGTGTGTGTGTATATATATATGTATATGTGTATATATATACACTACTCACAAAAAGTTAGGGATATTCGGTTTTCGGGTGAAATTTCAGGATGAAGCTAAAATGCATAACCTTTACAGGTGAAGTTAATGTGACCTTCTGTAAACTTTTGAATGCACATGTCCAACTGTTCAATGTTTCAGTACTTTTTGCACAAGTTGCTGTTCTCTCACAAGGAGTTTAACAGCAAAATTCACATCAGGTGTTTGATGCTCCAGCTCATCGAGGTCGTATTATTAGGGAACGGCTGCTGGAGACTGGGGTACCTCAAATGGAGTGGCCTGCACTTTCTCAGACCTCCATGCCATAGAAAACCTATGGGATCAGCTGAGTCGCCGTGTAGAGGCTCGGAGCTCTGTACCCCAGAACCTCAATGTCCTGAGGGCCGCCCTTCAAGAAGAGTGGGATGCCATGCCTCAGCAGACAATAAGTCGACTTGTGAACAGCATGAGACGTCGTTGTCAAGCTGTTATTGATGCTCAAGGGCACATGACAAGTTATTGACACTGACATTTTTTGTTGTGGTATATCCACCACTGTTGTTGGCATTTGTTTCAGTAATTGTTTGAGATGAAGGAATTACCAGTGTATGCTTCTACTTAAATGCCCTATTTTCATGATATAATATCACTATAGCATGAACTTTTTACATTTTCCTTAAATTTCACCCGAAAGCCAAATATCCCTAACTTTTTGTGAGTAGTGTATATACTAAAAGATGTTTTTGTGTGTGTGTGTGTGTGTGTGTGTGTGTGTGTGTGTGTGTGTGTGTGTGTGTGTGTGTGTGTGTGTGTGTGTGTGTGTGTGTATATACATGACTAAAACTAATGACCAAAACGAAACAAAACTCTTTAATTTTCATCGACGAAGACTAGACTAAAACTATTAAGGACAGCAATGACTAAAATGTGACTAAGACTAAAAATTAAAATGGCTGTCAAAATTTACACTGGACCCAAGTCACAGCAACGTCTCTTCAAAGTCCAGATGCTGAGGAGAAGATTGTGATTCTGGGCTCAAACCAGCAGGATTTCCTTCTGACTGAATACCACAGGAGGAGAACAACTAGTTTTTGTAAATTTTGGAGGTGATGAAAGGAAGCCAGAACAAGGTGATGTGGGACCTGCAGCTCGTTCTAGTTAATAATCTGGACCAACTGTAAAATATTTGAGGCGGCTTTACTGAGGCTTGTGTGTAGAGGGAATAACAATAATGTAGACAGGACTAAATCAAAGTGTGAATCAGAAGTTCAAGGTCTCTAGAAGACAAGCTATTTTTGTGATGTTTCTCATTTAAAGAAAACACTGGACAAGCTTCGAGACATGAAGACATGAACTGGTCAAAGATGACACCGAGATTCTCAGCGGCAGGTTTAATGTTAGAGTGAAGTCAGCCAATAAACTCATCAAGTGAGGCGGTGAGGTTATCAGAACCATGTACAAACAAGTTTTTATAGGGGCTCAGGTGGAGAAAGTTAAGGGACATCTGATCTTTGGTTGCCCAGCAATCATGGAGGAAACTGGAATTAGCTGAGAATAAGAAACAACCTTTTTCTCACCTAATTACAAAACAAACAAAAAACCAAGTGTTGATTGTCACCATATCTGTTTTTTTTTTTTTTTTTTTTTTACAAAAGCTTTAGTAGGGATTATGCTGACATGAAGTGATGCTGACAGGCTCGGGTCAGCTTCCAAGCATAATTGTGTGTGTCTGTGTGTTTTTTTTCCAGTAGTGTGTAAAGAAGAGGTTCCCCCTGAGCAGCTTCACCGGACCCCCACTCTGGAGTTTGAGTCCTCAGACATTAAGGAGGAACAGGAGGAACTCTGGACCAATCAGCAGGGAGAGCAGCTTCAGGATATCACCAAGCTGCCGTTCAGTGCTGTCCCTTTGAAGAGTGAGGATGATGAAGAAGAAGCTGAGTGGAACAGAGACGCCCGCCACTCCACTGGACAGATGGAAGCAGAAGATGGTGAAGAGGAACGAGCCAGGAACCCAGAACCCTCCTCTAAGGCTGAGACTGATGACAGTGATGACTGGGATGAGACCAGAGAAGCTCAGTCAGGTTCAAACCCACTGAGTGAAGTCCCTCTCAATCATGACAGTCCTGATGTGGGAGAGAAACTAGCTTCCTGCTCCAAGACCAATAACACAAGAAAGAATACATTCCCCTGCTCACTCTGTGGTACAGCGTTTGCACAGAAAGGAACCCTCGAGCTACACATGAGAATCCACACTGGAGAGAAACCGTTCCCCTGCTCACTCTGTGGTAAAGGGTTTACTGAGAAAGGAATCCTCAACAAACACATGAGAATCCACACTGGAGAGAAACCATTCCCCTGCTCACTCTGTGGTACAGCATTTGCACGTAAAGGGCACCTCAAGCTACACATGAGAATCCACACTGGAGAGAAACCATTCGTCTGCTCACTCTGTGGTACAGTGTTTGCACGTAAAGGAACCCTCGATAAACACATGAGAATCCACACTGGAGAGAAACCATTCCCCTGCTCACTCTGTGGTACAGCATTTGCACAGAAAGAAAGCCTCAACAAACACATGAGAATCCACACTGGAGAGAAACCATTCCCCTGCTCACTCTGTGGTACAGCGTTTGCACGTAAAGGAACCCTCGAGGTACACATGAGAAGCCACACTGGAGAGAAACCGTTCCCCTGCTCACTCTGTGGTACAGCATTTGCACGTAAAGGGCACCTCAAGCTACACATGAGAATCCACACTGGAGAGAAACCATTCGTCTGCTCACTCTGTGGTAAAGGGTTTACTGAGAAAGGAATCCTCAACAAACACATGCGAATCCACACTGGAGAGAAACCATTCGTCTGCTCACTCTGTGGTAAAGGGTTTACTGAGAAAGGAACCCTCAGCAAACACATGAGAAACCACACTGGAGAGAAACCGTTCCCCTGCTCACTCTGTGGTACAGCGTTTGCCAGGAAAAGAACCCTCAACAGACATATGAGAAAACACACTGGAGAGAAACCATTCGTCTGCTCCCTTTGTGGTACAGCGTTTGCGCAGAAAGGAACCCTCGAGGCACACATGAGAACCCACACTGGAGCGAAACCATTCGTCTGCTCCCTTTGTGGTACAGCGTTTGCGCAGAAAGGAAACCTCGAGGCACACATGAGAACCCACACTGGAGAGAAACCATTCGTCTGCTCCCTTTGTGGTACAGCGTTTGCGCAGAAAGGAACCCTCGAGGCACACATGAGAACCCACACTGGAGAGAAACCGTTCCCCTGCTCACTCTGTGGTACAGCGTTTGCAGAGAAAGGAACCCTCAAGCGACACATGAGAATCCACACTGGAGAGAAACCGTTCCCCTGCTCACTCTGTGGTACAGCGTTTGCAGAGAAAGGAACCCTCAAGCGACACATGAGAATCCACACTGGAGAGAACCTGTAGAGACGCAGTCCTGTGTGTGTGTGCGTGTGTGTGTGCGTGTGCGTGTGCGTGTGTGTGTGGGAGAAGCTTCATCGAGCATCATACAGATGTAAGCAAACACGGGTGTGTCAGTGAGAGCAGCAGCAGGAGATGCTTCAGAGTCGATGCTGATGTTAGAGATGCAGCACATCCCAACACATTTTTAGCTCATTTCCAATATAAAGAGGCGCGCTCGTTGCCATGGAGTTGTTATGAACTGCGTTCCAACTTATTATGCAAATGATATTTTTGTCCAATTTTCCTAGATAGTCAATGAAAATGACAGTCAGTGTAATTTTCAAGCCACCAACAGTTAGAGTATAATTTGATTTTTATTGAACAAAACTCAAAATGATAACAGTATTTTAAAAAAATAAATAAATATACTCAAAATACATTGTTCCAAGCTATTATGCACAACAGATTTTCAAAACATTTTGTAGGTTGTAAAGAACTGAAAATGGTCATTTGTTGACTTTGCAGCAGTAGAAGGTCATATTTACGGACATCAAAAGCTATTTCAATCAAAAACATGTTAACAGGCCAAATTACATGTTAACATAAGAGCCCTTCTTTGTTATCACCTGCACAATTCTTGCATCCATTGAACTTGTCAGTTTATGGACAGTTTCTGGTTGAATTTCTTTGCTGGATGTCTGAATAGCCTCCCAGAGCTGCAGTTTTGATGTAAACTGTCTCCCACCCTCATAGATCTTTGGAGCATCCTCTTGCTTGAGGATGCTCCAAAGGTTCTCAATAGGGTTGGGGTCAGGGGATGACGGTGGCCACACCATGAGGTTTCCTCCTTTTATGCCCATGGAGGCCAACGCCTCAGAGGTATTTTTAGCGGCATGAGATGGTGCATTGTCGTGCATGAAGATGATTTTGCTACGGAAAGTACAATTCTTCTTTTTGTACCATGGAAGAAAGTGGATTCATTTTCACACCTTCAGGGACCCTAAAAGGGCCGACCAACTCTCTTCCCATTATTCCATGTTAGTCATGTTTTGGGCCGGAATAATGGGAAGAGAGTTGGTCGGCCCTTTTAGAGTCCCTGAAGGTGTGAAAATGAATCCACTTTCTTCCATGGTACAAAAAGAAGAATTGTACTTTCCGTCGGTGGGCCGGCTGCAGCACTGGTCAGCGTCAAGCGGGCCGGCCGCAGCACTGGTCGGCCAGTGTCGTGGCCGGCCCGCCTGATGCCATCATCATCATCTTCACAGATGCTCTGCCATCTGCGCTTAGTGGTCACATTTCCATTTCCATTTGTAAGAAAAATGTAAACTAAGCTACACAACAGAAAAACCCAACAAAAAACTCAGCAAGCGAATCAATTTCTTCCATGATCTCTCCAGAAACTAATGTTTGTAAATAATAGCCTACTGGCTGAAGGGTTAATGGTTGACACTGGTCACTTGTCAGTTTGTAGCAGCCTGGTTAACTGACATTCTAACGGACCAATCACAAAGGAGATCATATTTAGGCCCGCCTCCGCGGCCCCGTTCTAATCGGGCCAGCACCAGATGTCAAACCGGGCTGAAATCTTTCACGGTTGGTTCCTGGAACCACGGCGCGGCACGGTACTATAGTGGAAAAATGCTATTTGTTACATATGTTGTGTTCATACAGAGAGAATTAGAGTTCTGGCAAAGTGTTTACTGTAATAAATGCCTGTTTACTAAATAAACTGTTTGACGTTCAAATGCAGACAGTGTGTGTGTGGCTGCTTTTCCTGTGTTTCTGTGGTCTCCTATGCAGCAGCAACCAAAGTTGGCTCCTGGGCTCGGCCTCGGCCCCTCAGATTGCGAGCCGGGCCCTCTGGTCCAACATCAGTGTCTGATCTCACAAATGCAAATTCCCACAGACACACTCCAACATCTGGTAGAAAGCCACCCAAAGGAGTGGAAGCTGTGCTGCTGCAAAGGGACCAACTCCATATTAAAGGCCCCATGCTGTCCACTTTTCCAGGGTTTTATTGGAACTGCTGATCTCCCTGCAAGATGTACCTGTGGTTTTGAGTGCCTGTGGTCCGCTAAATATAGTTTCACAGCTCCTCTCTCTTGCATTTCTCCTGGAGAAACACTTCGTTTAGCCAATCAGAAGAGAGAATCAGCACCCCTCCACTGATTGGTTGACTGTTTTCTGAGTGGCATACGGTCGGGCCAATCACAGGCAAGTTAGCGGCTATAACGTTTTCAACGGTACCAATGAAAAACTTTACAACTTCCAAAAATGTTATCATCTTGATGAGACAGAGACAAAAAAATCACGTACTGGTCGCAGAGTAGACGTTAGTCCAGACAATGTGGGGACAGCAGCATCCTTTACAAAATGTCTTTGTGGAATCGGCATTGTATTGTGTCAGGTTGATAAAACAGTCGGCGTTGAAATGAGCTGAACAGACGAGCAAATTTGGGCTAAAATCCTGCGGGACCTGGGAAAAAATGATTCAGACTCGCTAATTGACTGGACCATCTTGTCGTCTGGCCCTGACCTTTAATCCTGTGGGCGTGAACACAAACACTTTTCATGCCTTTTGTTCCCGTTCCGAATGGCATCCTACCTGATCACTGCGTCACAATAGCTTCCCTCACCTTTTGTTCTCTGCCTATTTACATACCGTCTGTAGTCATTGTATAAAGGTCTTCCTCTGACATTGCTCTTGGTCAGCTCACCCGCCCCAGACGACAGGAAGTGAAGGACCAAGTTTGTGCCCAGAAAGCAAAAATCCATTGAATCAACATTGAGATATGGTCATAGCTTAAGATTGAATCAACGTTGATGTCAGATGTTGAAAATAACATTGAAAGCGCTCGTTATGATCAACATTGAAATAATGTTGAATTTTCAATCAGTCTCAACATTGATTCAATATTTATTCAACTACATTATGTTCAACATTGAAATAATGTAGAATAGTCAATCAATCCGAACATTGAATCAATATTGATTCATCTATAAATGCATTGAAATTACATTGATTCTACATTGCAACAATGTTATTATTAAAGGACCATTACATCACTTTTCAACCTTTATCTGTAGGTTTTAAATATGCCTCATTCAAGCACAAAATAATCACTTTACTCTTCATTCATTCATTTTCTAAACCGCTTATCCTCACTAGGGTTGCGGGTGCTGGAGCCAATCCCAGCGCTCATAGGGCGAAGGCTCCTTGCCCTGGACAGGTCGCCAGTCCATCGCAGAGCAGAGCAATGTAGCTTCTCCAATTCACCTAACCTGCATGTTTTTGGACGTTGGGAGGAAACCCACGCAGACACGGGGAGAACATGCAAACTCCACACAGAAAGGACCTTGGGTGGGAATCGAACCCAGGACCTTCTCACTGTGAGGCGACAGTGCTAACCACTGCACCACCGTGCCGCCCCACTTTACTCTTTTGGGTCTCCTGCAGTCTCAGGCGAGAGCAGGTCTCGCGAGCTTCCCACGGCACACCTACCCCTGCGGAGGTGGGGGGCGGGGGCACAGATGCACAGCATACCATACATTGAAACCATGTCTATTTAATGTTGACATTTCAACACTGAAAAACCAGCATCTATACAATGCTGATTCAACAACATTTTTTCAAATGTTGAAACGGTAGCTGTAATTAAACATTGAATCAACATAGATTTATCAACCTCAACCAAAAATAACCAATTTGACCAAAATTCAACGTTGAATCACTGTATTTTGCTATCTGGGTGGAGATGTCTGAACTCTGCGAGCTGAGATCACAGGTGATGCGGCAACAAACTGCAGCCGCCAAGGAGACGCTGGCTCTGCCGGAGGAGACACTGGCCGAGTACAAGCTGCAAAACTCTCGCCTGAAACTGAAGGTGGAGAGGCAGCAGAGGCTCCTGGACGCCATCTTACTGCTGGAAGTGCGACTGCACAGAGGCTCGTAACTTTTAAACGCCATTTTCACATCACCGACTCACCTGGACCCTGACAGGCGAGGCTAACCACCATTTAAGCTTCAAAAGAAAATACCGAGACAATCTGCAGCATCTGTGAGATAATGATATCAATATCAATGCATGATAATAACAACTCTAAATGACCAACTTCACAGGCACTTTCTCACTGTAGTTCATAAAAAATAAATATAGAAGTAGTATAAATATTACAAATTAAGCTATATAAATTCTCTCTCTCTCTCTCTCTCTCTCTCTCTCTCTCTCTCTCTCTCTATATATATATATATACACACTCTCTAGTACTTCATAATTGCCTAATGCATGTGTTGTATTCATTGATGCACTTAAGAATATTCATGTTCTGTGTTCATAAAAAGCTTGTTCTGTCAATAGTTTAGTATAGCAACCTCTGATCAACCCATATCAATTTCAGGCTTAAAATAACCTACCGGATAAGCCCCACCCATTTCCGGTCAAACTCAGCCGACTTCCGGGGCAAAGGGCAAACCCCGCCGACTTCCGGTTTCGGCCCCGCCCACTCCGAGTTCGGATACGGATACGGATAATGTAGATGGTTTAACAGATACAGATACAGATACAGATAGTGGTGTACTCGCTCATCCCTAATATGGATGTGTTATGAATGCGTTCATTTATGCAGTTAATGTGAAGCGTAACCAAATATTGGCCTAATAGGAGAGACTCCTGCTGAGAACAGAAGTAGGCCTACAGCTGAATGACCTTGTTAAAAAGTGTATTATTTAGTTGTTAAGTAAGTGTTTTTATGGCATGTTGTAGCTTGTGTTTCCCAATGTATTTTTTTTTTTTTTTTTTTTATTGAAAAATGTTTTACAAACATTGCACTTTGTAGGCCTAAATTTTGTTTATGTTGTAATTTGTTGTAAATGTTGATCCAAATAAAATTGCTTTTATAGCAGAGTGCTGTGTTTATTCTGTAATTACATGCATGTAAAATGAATAACAAATGCAAATCAGAACAGATTGACGCTGACGGTCATTGACAGATTTAACAGGTATGAAGCTCCTATAATACTTGTAGGCTACCAGCCATGCAGGATGAAGTTGCTGAAAATCGTTTTGCTAATCTATAAATGTATCATGCGCTCACAACCTGAAATGAATGCAGTGCTCTTTCTTGTAGGGCAATAATTGAAAAAGGCGCACCTCTCCACTGTGCGTCTTTGCGCACATCGTTTTTCCCAAACGGGTTTTTATTACCTCTGAGGTCTGGGTTAACAATTTGACAGGGGGCCCTTTTGATATTTCACTTTTGAAAAAAAGTGAAATTACGCCACTGCTCCAAACTGTCGTTTTGGCTGCCGCTGGTGCCTCGCCAACACGCACAGACACAGCCAACATGTATTTTACTGTTTACTACCAGACACACTGCTGCTGCTGCCATTGTAGCACAGTTATTTCATAACCAATGGCAGGCTGTAAAATAGAGGGAACAAAAACTATCGTATGTATACACAGATACATACAGATAATTTTTATAGCATTTGTGATGGGCGCTTAAAATCCTTCTTTGGAGACAGGATGGCCAAATTATAACACACACACACACACACACACACACACACACACACCCCTTGGGACCTAATGAAGTATTTCTGATTCTGATTCTGGTTCTGACATGGCAGAGGATCGTGTTCACAGGAAAATGTATTTTCGACATGTTCCTTTAATTTTGATCAAGGTCTGGCCGTTATTAACCTTCCTGTTATGTTCAAATTACTAACATCTTCTATGTTTGGGGTCAATTTGACCCCAGCAGTTTAAACCTCCACAAAATTATTATAATTAAAATTGTTAAAAGTTTATGTGTCAGGTACTTTATGTGTCTTTGTTGATGACCTAAATAGCCCTTTAAATAAAACATATCCCCACCCCCACTTATAGGCCTACATCCAGTATTCCTATTACGCGACTATGGAAAAATATGCAAATCACCATAAAATCTCACTGATTGACCTAATATTGTAAAGAAATCTGTTTTTGGTGTTTTAATGGCTTTATATTATTTCCAGGTAATTTTTGTTATTTATAACCGATGCTACAAAGTGTGTAGAGGACATTGAAAACATCCTCATGTGAATTTCATGTTTACCCGATAGTAGCCTACCCATTAAATTAGGAAAAGTCATTACATATGAAGCAATTAAAATTATGTTAATCATTTATTTAGAGACTTTAAAAATTGGCTGGGGTCAAATTGACCCCAAACATAAAAGATGTTAGTAATTTGAACTTAACAGGAGGGTTAATAACGGCCAGATCTTGATCATAATTAAAGAAACATGTCAAAAATAAGAGATGAACTAATTTTGTATTTTGTATTTTTTATTTATTTTTTTAAATTTTTGAATATGTATTTATTTATTTTTATGCATCTCTCACAGCAGCTGTGTCTCGCGTGCGTCAAATAGGCTAAAATCTCCATCCCTGCATTCCAAATCGCATACTTGTACTTTTTACTTTTAGTATGTACTGCAGCTGCCCTTACAAAGTATGTAGTTTAGTATGTAATATGCATGCTAATTCTTTTTTCCCCCCTACTAAATAGCATGGTTGTATGAGTATTGGAACGCAGGGCATGTATAGCGCAGACTGTTGTTGATGTTTTCTTCCGTCAGCACCGGATGTTCATTATCCAATCACAATGGTCCATATGGAAGCTGATCAATTAATTTCCCATCACCTGGCCCAGGTGTGTCGGAGGAGCTGCGCGAGCCGCCATGGGTTTCTGCCGGTTCGTGTGTGTGTTTGTTTTGGCCACCGTGCGGGCTTCCACAGGTAAACCAGCGCTCAGCTCGGGCACAGGCACACCTCACACTAGCTGAGGATATGTGTCTAACTTTATCAAAAAGCATCTGACGAGAAATAAATGGATGGGAATAATCTCCTGTGTGTGTGTGTGTGTGTGTGTGTGTGTGTGTGTGTGTGTGTGTGTGTGTGTGTGTGTGTGTGTGTGTGTTTGAGAGTTTGAGAGAGAGAGATAATTTCACCGGTTGGTCATTATAAGGCTCATCTACCAATTTAGACTTTAGAATTTTTTTTTATGTGTAGGCCTATGTCATGTAAAAGCATTATTTTTTTGTGAAACCAAAGCACGGCCACTTGACTTTTTGAAAATGTGTTTTCCCTCACTGCACCGGGCTTTAATTTGAGCTGTCTTGATCATTTTTAGCCTCCAAGTCCCTCATATCTCTGCCTCGTGAGGTAAATGAAGCGCAGTGCCTCTTTCTCCGGCGAGAATTACCTGTAGGTCTATAATTATATCAGTGCTGTGTACTTTTGACATGCAATTCGGTACTGAGGTAAAGGGGAAGAGATGGTAGATTCACATCGGATGACTTTGCAAAGAATGAATCTACCTCTATACACACTGTGACCGTAGAAATTGAATTCAGTTTCGTTTTTTGTTTTTTTTTATGTCTGTGTGTGATGCAGAGGCCCATCTGTCCTACACTGGCAAACTTATCTAGCACCTCCGGTTTTACACTCTCAGTTAAGAAAAGGAGAAAAACAAGAAAAACAATTTTAGGGCGATAAAAAGGCAAAAAAATATATTATTGTTGCTGTTTCCTTTAAATTAGCCTTCCCTTGTACTTTGAAATGTGTATATTGTGAAAGCGTCCTACCTGTTTATCTATTGTTGTCTTTGTTATTGTCGCTATTTTCAGTTATTATCTTTCATAATTATGCACCGACTGTCGTTGATGTTCTGATTTGTAAAGTGTCCCATGGTGACTTGAACAGCACTTTTAAATAAAATGTATTATTAATTTGTTGGCTCAGGAATCTGAAGGCACACCTCATGTCAAATATTATGTCAAATTTTAGATATTTACTAACGCCTTTGCCCTTCCATGGTGCTTTGACTTTGCCTTTGTGTCACTCAAGTCTAGTCTACTTGTAAATGTGTGTAGGTCTACCAGGCGCAAAATCAAATTGCCCTTTGCAGATTAGTAAAGCTGTATTCTGTTGACTTAATTGATTTTTTTTTTTCCCCATGGCATTCTACTTTGGTTCATGATCGCCCCACACTCTCAGAGCACAGGACAGGAATTCACGTGGGAATTTTCTTCATACTCAATCTGTGTTTGGCATCTAAAAATCCATCATCCCAAACTTTGACTTTTGAATCACTGAATTCAACATGTGAAGTTAAAAATACTCACATACTAAAACCAGCATGTACGCTGAGTTCATGTGGGTTTTCTCTTGTGCTCCTTTTAAAAGGAGATTTTTATTATTATTATTAATATTATTATTATTATGATCATTGTTGTTGTTGTTTTATTTATTTTTGCTTATTTTGCCCTGCTGGTATTGGGAAGCATCACAATATCAGTTAGCAAATGTTGCTGCTTAATCTTGCAAATTAATGTCTAAAAAAAAAAAACTACATTAGAATTGCCATATGACTCCATGACCCTTCACCTACTGTACTTTATTTTTTAATAAGATGAAAATCAGTCTTTAAGATTCAGCAGAAGTTACAATACAGACTTTTGAAGTGAAGACAGGATGATGATCTAAGATGAGCAGTCATATTTGATCTGATCCTCAATCTCATTTTCTGCCTGCTGTCCATCTTGTCTCTCTCTCTGTCTCACTGTGTGTGTGTGTGTGTGTGTGTGTGTGTGTGTGTGTGTGTGTGTACGTACAGGTCAGGTCCTGGAGTGCCATCCTGGCGAATGGCTGTGTGGTGACGGAAACTGCATCCCTGATATCTGGCGATGTGATGGAGACGGAGACTGTCTGGATGGGACTGATGAGATGGACTGTCCACGTAGGCGTCCCTGTTTTGCTGCTTCACACCAATAAAAGTCCAACAGATTTAAGCCAACTGGTGCCCCAAGCTTTTGGTGACTGTATTGTCAAACCTCAAAACTGGGACCCTTAAGTGCTACACACACACACACACACACACACACACACACACACACACACACACACATATGTATGCACTTTAATATGCATGCACATTGCAGGCATTTCATCAGGATGGAGACAGTTATTTCAGCACTTGGTACACCCACCGAGCAGCACAGACAAGGAAACACAAGGATTGCATTGGTGTAATATAACATGTATTGATGGTCAGATATTTTTCAGTGTGCACGAGTGCAGGCTGACTGTGACCCATGCTCTGCCTGCTGTTTTTCAGAAAAAGCTCAACACATTTTTTTGTAAAACATGACTGTTTTTTAAAAATGTGGAAACAAAGACACTTAAAGAACTCGTACAGCAAAATGGTTCAGAGGGAATCTGCTAGCAGAATCTGTGTTGAACACGACGTCACCACCTTCAGCGGATTGCAGCATCAAAATTAGACGTCGGATTACATTGACCCCGGCTTTTTTAGATTAATCAGAAAACGCAGAACATTTTTGGTGCAAAATATGTGCATGTTTGGTTTGATTTGCAGGTGTTAGTGGTGGGAAAAATGGGACAATTTGGTTGTGAATGACAAACTGGGATGTCCAGTCACCCAAGCTTTAGTGCACAGAGTGGAAAGCTGTGAATTCAAGCTCTAGCAGGGAAAACCTGTGGGGAAGAGAATGTGACATTCAAGTTTCATTCAATTTATTTGTGTAGCTGCTCTTCCTCACAAAATACAACTCAAAGGACATGATGAGAAGAACCTGTATAGAATTAGCTTGTCAACAATGACTCAAAACAGAGTGAAACACAGCTAAGAGAAACAAAAAAAGCACACATCAGCAAGCAATGGACAGGAGTTTGTCCCCTCCTATTGGGGCACCTGGTCTCCAGCCCCCTCCCTCTAAATATTTATAGTTAAGGGCAGCAAGAAACTTTCAACAAGTGTAACTTGATAAATTTGGTGCAGAAAAAATAGCAAATATATGCTCAAGGATAAGTTTGGAGAAATCTTCATGTGATGCTTCTGAGCAGTTTCATTTTCCCACTCTTTTTAACCTATTTTTTGTTCTTTCTTCCTGCCAGCACGCCATTTATCTCTCGACTGTCCGGCCGGCCAGTTTTCATGCGTGGACTCTGTAAGTTGTGTAAACGAGTCAGCCCTCTGCGACGGGCAGCACCAGTGTCCCACCGGCTCCGACGAGGAGAACTGCACGACCTCGGACAGCTGCCTGGACTCTGACTGGACCTGCCTGAACCACATCTGCATCCCCAAGGAGCTGCGCTGCGACGGGCGCAACGACTGCCTGGACAACTCAGACGAGCAGGACTGTGGTGAGAATCACAAATATCACAGCACACCGCATGTGTCAGCGCCATACTGCAGGGTAAGATGTCTTTCATCAGAAACTAGACGTAAACATGGACCTGAGAGTGTGTGGTGTGTGCATCAGAGCATGAAAGCAACACAGATGTTTAGTAAAACATTTGCCTCAGTATGTTCTTGAGCTCAATATAAGTCCTCTGACAGTCAAAAATCATAGTTCTATCTAAAACATGATCTGAATCTGCCTGAACAAATAAATCACCCACCGGCCACCCACATGAATGAATTATTTTCTACAATCTGGAGACCCGCACCCACATCCACATTTCAGGTCACACATAGCCGTCCCGGTGCTACTTGTTAATGATGTTGACCAGCACAAACTTTCCAGGTGGTTTCTTTATTGTGTGTTGTAATGAGTGTTTTCTTTAATGATTTACTTTACAATTCCTGAAAGCAGCCGCTCTAATCTTTAAACGTTTCCATGTGTGCAGTAAATATGGTGGGGAAACTTTAAGCAGCAAAACTAAATTAATTATAAACTTGACAGGACCGAGGAAACTCTCCAAGGAGAAACAAATTTAAACTTTTAGCTGCTGAAATAGTTTTTTTAGGGAGCTGTGATGGAGCGCAGGATTTATCAGGAGGATGGCTGCTTTACTCTACAACTTTACAATTACTTCACTTTGCTGGAGCTACTGATGATGGAAATAGATGCTAACAGCTTCTGATCCACTAGAAGGTGCAGTAGCAACCTACTAACCCAAACCTGTGGGGGGATTATGACTGATAATGTCCATTCAGTGGTGTGGTAACAGTTGAATCAGGTGCTTTAAGTGCTGTGGCCAAAATGGAAGTTCATAACACTGGTTTGGAAGTGATTTCTTTGATTAGTGATTAGTGAGGGTTTTTTTTAACCAGTTAAATCAACTGATAGCCAGTTGTCATTTACAATGAACTCTCCCTCTCTGCTCATTTGGTCAAGGTGTCAAGTTTTCCGTGACACAGGGTGAGAATTGATGAAATGAAGGGAATGATTAAAGGGTGGAGTACATTTTTATGTATTTATATCACCCTTAATGGCAACTTGCTGTCATGTATTCTATGTGTTCTGTTCTATGTATCACTTCTTTCTTGATCTGGTCCTGTTAGTCATTACATGACCCGCTCAGCTGATTGGTTAATGCTCAAAGTCCCGCATGTAAACACTAAATTTGAGAAAACTGCTTTTACTTTTTGTGCTGCACACACCTGGAACATTTGGCAGCACACATTAAAACTTAACACAATGGTACATACAGGTCAGTTTAAAACCATGATTACAAACTGTTCCACTACTGAATGAAACTGTTTTTCTGTTCTCAGGCGTCACTGAGGGCATGTTCTCATTTTCAGTGGTGCTGAGAGTACAAATTAAAAGCAGAATAAATGCACACAAAATAATTGACGAGGAAATAAACAAAAGTTGAATGAATGAGGAAAAAACTGCATTTTGAACTCCATTCTGCAGGTCGGTGTGAGGACGGAGTCAGGTGTCCTGAGGGACTGTGTCTGTCCGCTGAGGACAGGTGTGACGGGAAGGTACACTGTTCGGATGGCAGTGACGAACCCGCGACCTGCGGTAGGCTGTTTGGTGGATCCTAACCTCTCTCAGACATTATTATTATTATTAGTCAATTAGATCTCATTCAGTTTCTATGGTTAGTCCTAATTAACTGCATTGTTGTAAGCAAGTTTATTGAATATGAATATGAATGAATAACAACGTACCAGGTAAGGCTCAACTCCTCAAAACCTTTTTTTTAATCAAAATCAAGAGCTACAAAGTTATTTTCACAATTCTTTTTGTCATTTTCTTGTGGAAAGTCGTGCATTAGCCGTGCATCAGTTCTCCTGAGGTAAACAAACTTCTTCTGACGCTGTAACATCAGTTAGACGTTTATAGCTGTTGCCACGGCAGCGGGAACGATCCAGAAATGCTAATATTAATTTGCCACGAACCAAGGCCCACAACAGTTCCGCCGATTCAGTTTCTACGGATTAAACCAAATACTTTGATTAAAAAATATATGATGAGATACTTCTGGAAAACTGAATATTACCTGTAACCCTAACATGTATGTTGGATAAAACTTGAAAATGGATGTGTGGTTATTTGTCTGGAGAGTGGATTTGACCTCGGCCGTTCCTGTTGTGTCTCCCTGCAGGTCGAAGGTGCTCCGAGGCCAACGGCGGCTGCAGTCACGTTTGTACTGACGAGCCCTGGGGAGCTCGGTGCTCCTGTCCCGCCGGATACAAGCTGTCTGCCAACGGAGTCGTATGCGAAGGTCTGTGTGTGTGTGTGTGTGTGTGTGTGTGCGTGTGTGTGTTAGGATGACGATGACACAAACTGGACACATTCCCCCACCAGCTTATGAAGCCCTGTATAATTTCTTTTAAAGTTTCTCTATGCTAAATTTAGGGACCAGTGAACTGAGAGCCATTTAGACTCAACTAATAGAAGTGGAATAAACACGTAATTTATGAGGGTCAGGCTGACCATGACAATTATGTAGACCCAACCATCAAATTTCATGCTTATTCCATGGTTTTTGTCCTTACTTCAATGGAAATTTTGCAGTCAGTGTATAAAGTTCACTTTAGTGAATTAAAAAAAAAAAAAAAAAGGATTTGGCACCTAGCAAACATGCTAGACTCATCAAATGTATAAGTTGCCAGGAAATGACACTATTGGCTCCAGTTTTACCTGGCTCCCAGAGACTGAGCAGCTCCTTTCAGGCCCGAACACCGTCTGAATATCACCTTTTTAATCTCTGAACATGATCACCCTGCACGCCTCTGATGTGTCTGCCGTGAATATGTGTGTGTGTGTGTCACGCTTCATGCTCGTCTCGCCTCAGATGTGGATGAGTGCACGCAGCCGTTTGCTTCCTGTCTGCAGCACTGCACGAACACGGTTGGATCCTACTATTGCCACTGCAGGGAGGGCTTCACGCTGAACGGGACCAGCATGTGTGTGGCTACAGGTAACAGGAAATATTATCATGTTGGTTAAAGGCAGAATGAGCAGGATTTGTCGGTTGCGGTTTGTAAACGCAACATTCAAAGTTGGCCCCTCCTCCTTGGCTCAGCTAACCGCCTGCAGTGAGTTTTCATTTCCAAGGATGGTGATGGAGTGAAACGACCACCCAAAATGTGACATCACTGTCCTAGGAAAAAAATTTGGCTTGCAGCTACCTCCCTGTCCGACAGAAAACAGGCCAGCAGCGCTTCTCTCTTCATCCTCCTCCTCTCCCTCAGAGCTCGCCAGCAGGTGAAAGCCGACCCCAGATTCACTCTCGTTGTGGACTGAGCTTCGTCCACTCTGTGTTGGGATGTTGTGCTATCAATCTGGCGCTGTGCTGCGCTGTGATTGGCTGGGAGCTAGACACCTGCTGCCCAAAGGCCGACGCCCAGAAGAGTCCCAAGCTCAGAAAAACAAAAGTCCAGGCCGTGGGAGGAGCTCTGCTGACACACAGACACTCAGAAGTCATGATTGAGAGGGATTTTTTTTGTATGAGTGAATACATTGGGTTTTTTTTTTTCTTTAGGAAATTCCTACTCATTTTGCCTTAAAACACAAAACCTGTTGTAGTCATGGGAACCGTGAGACGGAGTAACTGAGAAAATCTCTTTGGGCAGCGGGTGTGTCACTCCCAGCCAATAACAGCACCCAGTGCCAGATTGATACCACAGCATCCAGTAGGAAGCTCCGAAAATCACGGACACAGGAAAAAAAAAAGGGAAATCTACCAAAGTGAAAGTGACAAAACTCGTTCCACAATGTGAGTGAATCTGGAGTTGAATTTCACCCACTGACAAGCGCTGAGGGAGAGGAGGAGGATGAAGGGCTGTTGGCCTGTTTTCTGTTGAACAGAAGGCAAATGTTTTTCATTTTGGACAGTCATCTGATTCCATTGCTGTCCTAGGAAACACACTGCTGGTGGTTAACTCAGCTAGGAAGGAGGAGCCACCTTTGAATGTTGTGTTTACAGACTGCAGCCTACAGCTCCTGCTCTTTCTGCCCTTCAAGGTGCATGCATGTTTGAAAGACCAGTCACAATGAAGATGGCCCAATTTGCAATCAGTGTCTAAACCATCTTGTGTGTGTTTTAATGTCACCTGGCGACCCTGTTCAGTGAAGTTCTCCATTTTTAAGGCAAGCAATGGCTGTGCAGATCTATTTCTAACCAGATTTCAACAGTTTGAGTATATAGCTTTTATTTTTTAACAATTCAAAACATTTTCTTTTGCATGTTCGTGTTGTACTTCATGCCCCATGCCAGTGTCACTCTTTGATTTGTGTGGAGACACACTGACTTCACACCTCTCTGTTTATCTGAATGTGTACTTCTGCATACAGGTAATGCTACCAGACTGCTGACACTGAGGAAAGGATCTATCGGACTGTTAAATGTGGAGACTCGGCAGTTTGAGGTGATCCACACGCCTAACTCCAACCCGGTGGCGCTGACCTTTGACCTTATCCGTGGCTTGTACTACTGGGCTGACAGACGGGGCAACATCTTCAAGACAGACGGACGGGACAGCGAAACCGTCTATGCCGGTCGGTTGGCATAAATGCAAAAAGTTCATATCTTACTGGCTACAAATGCACAAAGCTGCTTTAAAGCTACATTTGCTGATTAGTTGCAAACGTGTTTGGCCCAAGTGTTATGTAACGGTATCAACCATTTGATTTGAATGAACTGTAACTTTAGAAGAAAAAATAATGTTTGTTTTTTGGACTTTCGCAATTTTCCACCGAAAGGAGAGCCTGGCATCAAGGGTCTAGCTTGTGATTGGCTGAATGGGCACCTGTACTGGACCAATCAGAATACAGAAGCGATCTACATGGGGGCGAGTGATGGCAAAGGCTTCACGACTCTGCTGAGCAAAAACATCCAACCAGCAGAGTTGGTGCTGCTGCCAGTGGAGAGGTATGGTGGGTCATATTGTTTTAGTATACATATTATAACTTGATTTATTCATGACTTGTTTTGTTTGTTTTATTTTTATTTTTGCTGCCTTTTGCGAAGTACCTTGTAATGTGGATTTTGAAAAGTACTCTATAAATAAAATTATTTGTGTTATTGGAGTGGGTGCAAGGCAACCATATTTCAAACTTTTTTTTAATGTTTTTTTTTTTTTTGGTTTATTTAAATTGTAGTGGTGGCCATGTTAAACCCATTTGCCACAGAGTCTTTCCCCCTTTTTTAAAAAATCCATGTATTATAGTTTAGTATTGTGTAACTTACAACTTACCTATCTCCCTCTAGATGCTGTTTTCAAACCAAGTGTAGTAATCCAACTGACCAGCTTTTCCACTGCCCTTGCCAAAACTCCCAAAAAAAACTTGAGACTTTTTGTTTATGTATTTTAAGTCCTTTTTTGTACCACTTTTCACGTATTTCACCAATAATCCTCTGTGGCTACATCCCACGTCAGTTCAGTCTTCTCAGCTGAGTTCTCCCAGTTGAAGATAATTCCTTATGGAGGGGTAAATAATTTGGACAAGAAGATTATTTGTCAGCAAAAATCTGCCTGATGTAATTATGATAAAAATCTTGTTTTCTTTTTTTACAAGACCTGTTGCAAATACTTGGAAAATATAGGCAACGTTTTCCATGTAGTTACAGGATACTTTTAAACTGAAATTGCATAAATAAATTTCAGAAAGCTTTAACATTAAATGAGGATTACTGCGGTGCATGGGACTTAAAAAATAAAGTTAGTATTTTGTTTTGTTGGACTGAACATGAGGATGTTCATGTTATCAATTAAATAGCAGTTTTTTCATGTACCAAATAGGAATTGTTATCAGGAAGGGCCCATTCTTCTAATTTTATGGTCTGTCACCTCCCAGTTTGATGTTCTGGATCAACGGGGGCCCCGGCGACAGGATGACTCTGGAGAAGTCGTGGATGGACGGGTCAGAAAAAAGCTCCCTGGTCGTCCTCACAGCTCAGTCTCCTTACGGCCTCACCATGGATGTGGCTGCCAGGCGACTCTACTGGATCAGTGACTTCAAGAAGGTAAAATGAGGAAAGGAGATAAGTACAGCACACAAACACTGGCATGCATGAGTTAAATGCATTAGTATATAAGAAAATGGCTGTTATGTTTGGCAGTAATAGATACATCATCAAAATACAGCTGACTTTGCCAAACACAAAATGTACAGGGATTTGACGTGGTGACATCCAACACCAACATAATGATGCAAAACATGAGACATTGTGTTGTAAAATCAGTGTGAGAAGACATACAGCAGACATTACCCATTACAGATTGGATATTATCAGTGGCAGAAGCAATCAGCAATTAATCAAAGCCTACAGAGACGAACCGAAACCACGGCCACTGACTGCTGTGACAGAGTGCAGTCCAGACTTTTGGCCACTGGGGGCAGTGCTTGGCCCTTGCTAAACACGATCAAATTTCACACTCCTGCACAATTGAACTGCATTTAAGCAATTTTTGTTACTTTAGCCACCAAACCCACTTGGTTAAGGTTAGAGCAAAGTTAGGTTTAGGCATAAAAAAAACATGTTTGTGTTTACGGTAATGTAACAATTGCCATTTACTAGTTTTTCAGCTGGCTCATTTGCGCTAAAAAACAAATCAAAACAAAAACAGTTCTTTGGCTCTGCCCACTGACGTTTAATTTTACCAGTAAGAATATTTCTGTGTTCAAAGCAGAAATCTATGTATGTATTGCTCATGTGTCACTACATTTAAAAAAATTAATCACAAACTACTTTCATGGCATCATAAGTGAATGATTTTGCCTGTAGTTAGGCCTTTCAGCTGCGACACAAAGACGGGTAAAAGTGCAAAAACATCTGTTTCTTACGGGCACATTTTGTTCAGTCTATAGAGACGGTGAAGGTGGACGGGAGCGGTCGTTACTCCTTCATGGGACTGTTCAGCAGCAGCCCGGCTTTGGGCCTGGTTGTGTTTGAAAGCTGGTTCTACTGGGTCGACGACAAGGGGCTGTGGCAGGCACCTCAACACCAGCCGAGCCACAGGAACCTCCTTCAGAGAGCCACTCTGCCGTTACTGCTGGTTTACCACGAGCTACAGCAGCCCCGAGGTACCGGCTAAATCCATTATTATAATAATATTTACTTGTTAAAACGCTTTTCATGCTCTGATGTCTGGCTGGAGATATCAGTGTGTTGAGGACTTTTTTTTTTTTCCCTTGATGGAGTTTGAGTTCCTGTAGGTGGCACTTTTGTCTTTGGGCGTTACTGCTCATGCTCAGTACCCCATTTTTCTTCTGTTTATTACAAACATAAAAAGCATCACTTCCCATGCACTAGAAACTTGAATGTAAAATCTAAGTTTGATCATTTTTATACCAGAGAGGCAAAGCAGATGATTATTTTTGAAAATGTCACTAATTAGTAGTTAAAGATCAAACTTTCTCTTTCTCTTAAATGTCGCCTGTTGAGGAAAACTAAGAAAAGCAGGTTTGGTTTAGTTTGATCTTTATGCAGCTGGTAAAACCTGAGACTCCTCAAACTTTGACTTGGAGGTTTTTACTCAGTAGAGATGGTTGGTTAAGCCTCGCCTCGCCTTAAAACTGCAGAATGACCTTTGGTAGCGCTCTGGTTCTCCTTAGCTCCATCCTTAATTAGAATTTAAAATGATTTTCTGTAAACCTAAATGGAAGCATCTTTATATGTTGCATTGTTTTTGTTTTTCTGTCATAAATCAGGCTCCTATGCGTGTGTTAAGACTCCGTGCCACCTCTGCTTGCTAACCAAAGGCAACCCTCTCGGCTTCAGCTGTGCCTGTCCCAACTCCAAAGTTCTCCTTCCTGATGGGGCATGTGAATGTAGGTTTACTTCAGGACATCACTGCCTACCTCTTTTCAGACTTATCTTTGCTTAGTCATCCTTTGCTTCTAAAATAATTCATCCATCCTTTTGGAATTGGCCCTTGCAGATGCCAATTACCAAGCTAACTAGTTTATACAACTTCACAAATTTTAGAGGTTTGCTTCAAGTCAGATTTTTTTTTTGTTTGTTTTGTTTTGTTTTGTTTTTGGCTCAGATCCAAGGTTTGTATATTCCACAACTTCAGAGATCACCATGCTGGAGTTTAAAGGCAAAGAGACCAGAAAAACTCTGCTGTTCACCACGGACGCTGGCATCCTGTCCTTCGATCTGGACTGGTACAGAGACTGGCTGTACTGGGTTAACCAAATCGGCCAGGTTCAGCGCATCAGTCTCACCAACGGCAAGATGGAAATGGTTGCTACGCTGCTGCCAGGTGAATGCTTTCATTTCCCCTGGCTTGTTAGGACGTTAGGATTACATTCCAAATGTGCATCTCTACAGTAGGAACTAATTAGCGATGACGGGTTTGAAGAGCTGTACAGCTACCTGTAGCAAAAAATGTACAATGCACAGTGACCAGTAGCAGCACCGTAGTTCACATTGCAAAAACTGGTTTGTTTACATCACATGATCCTCAGCACCATAATGGTTCATATCAGCACACCAATGCAGCTTTCAAAATATTTCAAAATAAGTCTTTGCACATGTCTTAAGGTTCAAGTTGAGAAATCTAGGATTTAAACCAGACTGGGGTTACAAGAACAGCTACATTGGCCTGGCTACGAAGGTTGAGAAGTTTTTCAGGTTAAAGGACCATCACTAGAAACAATTATCAGTGATATCTTGATTAACAACCAATCTGCCATTCAGTTTGCCCTATAGGTTGTTTGTTAGCTGCTTATTATGACCTATAGTAATGTTTTAAAGTTAGGTGCCCTCTGGTGGTCCTGTAGATAATGACATGAATTAAGTGAGACATAATGTCCATGTAAGGAGGTTTGTGGAGCGGCAGATGGGTCAGTCAGCTGACCCGAGTTAAAATGTTCTCTTTTAGGTAGCTAACTTCAACTAGCCAACATTTTGTATCCTTATCCCCAAGTATTTTTAGTGGCTAGCGGGGTAACTCGCTCAGGAAACGTTCATTTGGTCGTATTAGAGCGCTGGAGCAAACGACCCATGCCAGGATACATTCACTCATGTTTATTGAAACTCATTTCTGTTGGGGATTTTCTCCTTTAGTCTGTTTGGTAAAGGTAGACCAGAGGACTGGAAGCCTTTACTGGATGTCATGTGACCAAGCCTGTATTGGTGTCACCGCGGCTGATCGTGGCTTCCCGCGGTCACTGTACCGCACTAAAAAGGACATCCACGACATGTATCTGGACTGGCTGCGGGGCGGGCTCCTCTGGCTGGAGGGAGACCTCATCTTCTCCATGAGCTTGTCTGGAGGCGAGCCGAGGGAGATGCTCAACACGGGAGGGGGGATCAAGGGGAGCGTCGTCCTGGACCTCCGGGCCAGCAGTCTGCTCTGGAACTCTGAAAGAACAGGTCATACTTGAGTCTGAATCAGCAAATGCTGACGTTGTTATTACAGCATTTGATTTAATGTCAGTGATTTTGATTGTATATTGCATTTAGACTTCCTGTAGTGTCTAATAATGGTGATGACAATGTCTAGCAGTCTAACTGGATCATTAAATTAGCCACAACTGCAGCCGTAGTCCCGTATAGACCGAATGAGCATCAGGTTTGGCTCTCGCCCCTCCGCAGGCTTGACGACGATGAGTTTGCTGCAGGACAAAAGACGTTCGGCTGGAAAGAGATGGACGATTTCAGGGTCGATTGTAGCTGCCTTTGAGCCCTTTCCTGTTGTCCTTTTCTGACGAGCTCATGACCCTGTGGGACCAGCGTGATGGGAGCCGCATCCAAGACGTGAATGTGGGGAGCAACGTGTTTGGTGTGATGACTGCGCTCAAGGATGTCAAACCAGGTCTGGCCCAGGGTTATTACAGTTAATTAAAACTAAACTGAAAGCTGAATTAAATTGAATCAACTGAATTAAAAATAAAAACTAGACTTTAGAGAAAAATTATGTACTTACAAAACTAACTAAAGTGTTTCAGTTTTGGTCAAATTTGTCAAGACAACAAGCATGAGGAGGTGCTGGTGCTGATGTTTGAGACTGGAACATCTACATGACAGTCAATTGCCTTCACAAAGTGTGTGTGTATTGTAATACCTATTTTGAACTTATCAAATCTTGTCCCTGACAAATAACATCCATATTATTAAAAAAAAACAAACAAACAGACAAACAATAACTTAAAACTAGTACTGCAACTACTAAAAACTAAACTAAACATAAAGAAATAATAAACTGAAATGAGCACATGCACTCTGGAATCTACCAAAAACATAACTGAATTGAAAAGAAAAACTAAACGTAAAGTAGCCAACACTATAATAACTCTGGTCAGTCGTCAACTGTTCAATTTCTTGTGTAAATGAATTTTGGTAAGCAACAGTTTCAATCTCACCTTCCTGCCAATCAGTTTTCATTGTATCTTCTAGACTTTGTGGGACTGATACTGTGGATTTGTGATCGTGATGCATGCACTGCTGTGCTATAGAGAGTTTGAAGCTACAATTGTTGATCAGTCAACTGCATTTTTGTGCCAAAACTCATAATCCTACAGATGCAATGCTTGAACACTCGAGAAGACACAAGTTTTTGTCCCTCCTCCTTCTCACATTTGATGAAAACTCCCAGGTTTTAAAAATTTTGACAAATAGAAGTAGCTTCTTACATGTCTGGGGGATACGACCATGTGATCATGACTTTTAGTTACTGACAATGTCAGGGATTTGTACTTAATTGCAATTCTATGCTTGTTCATGGCATTAAAATAAAATGACTTCCCTTAGTGCCCAACACTCCAGACTGCAATGAGCCGTCCATGCTGTGCCCACATTCGTCAGTCTGTCTTCCCCCGTCCAAGCTATGTGATGGGAAAAACGACTGTCCTGATGGAACTGATGAGAAACTTTGCTTTACCACATGCCCCAATAAAGGTGAAGGCTCAGTGTGATGAATTTGCATAATTTTACAGTAGTATTTTATATGGTTATTTTAATTTTCAGTGTCTTTTAAGATCTTTTGGGCAGTAATTCTTCATTAGCAGTAATGATAAAAAGTGACAACATTGCTGATGGTTCACAACAATAATAATGATAATAATAATATAAAACGGCTACCTGTCTTTAACTGCAATATCAGGAGACTTCAAGTGCACAGACAGCCGGAGCTGCATCCCCGAGAGTCATGTTTGTGATGGGCGCGCTCATTGCTATGACAGCTCAGATGAGGTCAACTGTCCAACTGCAGCTTCTATTAAGTCCCGCCCTGATGCCGTGAAGTGCCGTAACGGCTACACATCATGTAAAGATGGCAGGGAGTGTGTCTTATACACTCACTTGTGTGATGGAGAGAGGGACTGCCTGGATGGATCAGATGAACAGGGATGTGGTGAGTTTCCTCAAAGATAAGGCTGTCATTGACATTAAAAAAACTTATAATGTGGCTTATTGATGCACATTCTTGTGCGGCTAATAGTGAAAGGAAAAAAACAAGATTATATAAAAATGGTCCGTAACTTCCAACAAACAGGTCCATAACTTGCAGAAATAACCGTTATATTGTCAGGAAATGCTGATGTGTTTTACAAAAGTCTTCTTCAGAAAATGGTTGAGGGGAAAAAAAAAGATGTTAGGTTTAACTTGAGCACTTTAGCAATATTGTGATTTTTACCTCCTTTTCTAGGTGCTCCAGAACAGAAAATGACTCCAAACAAGCCAGAAGTGCATCCATCAAATCAAACACCTGCCACCAAACATCCTATCATGGTCCAGCCACCATGCAGCAGTCCTTCAGTTCTTTGTCCCGGTGCTTCTGTTTACCTCTGCATTTCCCCAGATCAGTTTTGCAATGGGCGTGAAGACTGTCCTGATGGCTTTGATGAAAAGCAGTGTGTGAAAAAATGTCCATCCAGAAGTAAGCCAAAAAAAAAGGGACAGCGTGCATTTTTATGCTATTCACAGCAGCTTCTTTGACTCATTTGACAATTCTTGATTCTAGTCTTGGAAAGTGTCCTAAAGTGAAGCCAAAACAACTTTATGGATTCTTGGAAACTTCCTTCGTTTTTTCCCTCCCCTTCCAGCTGACTTCCGCTGCAAGGACCGCAGGAGCTGTGTCTCCAAGAGTCTGGTGTGTGACGGTCGCTCTGACTGCCATGATGGCTCAGACGAGGTCAACTGTCCGACTGCACCTTCTGTTAAGTCCCGGCCTGATGCCGTGAAGTGCCGTAACGGCTACACATCATGTAAAGATGGCAGGGAGTGTGTCTTATACACTCATTTGTGTGATGGAGAGAGGGACTGCCAGGATGGATCAGATGAACAGGGATGTGGTGAGTTTCCTCAAAGGAAAGGCTGTCATCGACATGAAAGAAGGTATAATGTGACTTATTGATGCACACTCTTGTGCAGCTAATAGTGAAAGGAAAAAAAGATTACAAGATTATATAAAATGGTCCATAACTTCCAACAAACAGGTCCATAACTTGCAGAAATAACCATTTTATTGTCAGGAAATGCTGATGTGTTTTACAAAAGGTCTTCTTCAGAAAATGGTTTGATGGGGAGTGTTAGGTTTAACTTGAACAGTTTAGCAATATTGTGATTTTTACCTCCTTTTCTAGGTGCTCCAGAACAGAAAACGACTCCAAACAAGCCAGAAGTGCATCCATCAAACCAAACACCTGCCACCAAACGTCTTGCCATGGTCCAGCCACCATGCAGCAGTCCTTCAGTTCTTTGTCCCGGTGCTTCGGTTCACCTCTGCATTTCTCCGGATCAGATTTGCAATGGGCGTGAAGACTGTCCTGATGGCTTTGATGAAAAGCAGTGTGTGAAAAAATGTCCATCCAGAAGTAAGCATTAAATCTGGACAGTGTACATTTTTTTGTAATTCATGGCAGCTTCTTTGACTTGTTTGACAAAGTATGATCCAAATCTTGGAAACAGTCTGAAAGTGAAGCCAAAAACAACTTTATGGATTCCTGGAAACTTCATTTGTTTTTTTTTTCCCCTCCCCTTCCAGCTGACTTTCGCTGCAAGGACCGCAGGAGCTGTGTCTCCAAGAGTCTGGTGTGTAACGGTCGCTCTGATTGCCATGATGGCTCAGACGAGGTCAGCTGTCCGACTGCACCTTCTGTTAAGTCCCGGCCTGATGCCGTGAAATGCCGTAACGGCTACACATCATGTAAAGATGGCAGGGAGTGTGTCTTATACACTCATTTGTGTGATGGAGAGAGGGACTGCCAGGATGGATCAGATGAACAGGGATGTGGTGAGTTTCCTCAAAGATAAGGCTGTCATCGGCATGAAATGTAATAGTGTGATGCGGCTTATTGATGCTCACTTTTATGTTGGTAATAGTGGAAGAAAAAAATTGTTTATCAAAATGATCCACGGCTCCTAACAAATAGGTCCACGACTCAGAAACATGTCAGCATTTCTTGACAATAAAATTTAGTTCTGCAAGTTTTGGACCTGTTTGTTGGGAGTTTCAGACCATTTTGAGATGTTTGTGATTTCAAGCTCACCCCAGCACCCTAACTGATTAACTGAGCCAAGGACGCTGATAGCACCAGCAGTTCAGTTTAACACTTACTGAACAAAAAAATAATTTATTTGCAGTTAAGTGAACATCTTCAATTGGATTCATTTCATGGTGCTTAGGACATATTCTCAGTTAGCTCCGTTTTTATGTAGGAACTTCTTTCTGGGTAGTTTTTCAAAATTTCAGATAATTGGTGTTATTTCGGGCGGCACGGTGGTGCAGTGGTTAGCACTGTCGCCTCACAGTGAGAAGGTCCTGGGTTCGATTCCCACCCAAGGTCCTTTCTGTGTGGAGTTTGCATGTTCTCCCCGTGTCTGCGTGGGTTTCCTCCGGGCACTCCGGTTTCCTCCCACCATCCAAAGACATGCAGGTTAGGTGAATTGGAGGAGCTAAATTGCCCCTAGGTATGACTGTGTGTGTGAATGTCAGTGTTTGTCTGTCTGCCCTGCGATGGACTGGCGACCTGTCCAGGGTGTTTCACTGCCTTCGCCCTATGTGCGCTGGGATAGGCTCCAGCACCCCCCCCGCGACCCTAGTGAGGATAAGCGGTTTAGAAGATGAATGAATGAATGAATGGTGTTATTTCACGTTAGGTTATCCTAAATTGCAACCAAGGTGAGGTGTACTTAAAGTGTAACACTAGTTTGCTTGGTTACAAAACTGGCTAAAATGAAAAGTAAAATGCACTGCTATAAATTTCCATAAATACAAGTTTTCAAATGATATGTCAATTTTTGAAAAAAAACAAAAGAAAGATTCAGTTTAACTTTGCCCTGTGATGAACTTGCGAACTGTCGAAGGGTGTTTCCCTGCCTCCTGTCGAATGAGAGCTTCGATAGGCTCCAGCTGGAAAATGAATGAATGAGTTTATCTTGAACATTTTATCGAAATTCTGATTTTTACCTCCTTTTCTAGGCGCTCCAGAACAGAAAACAACTCCAAACAAGCCAGAAGTGCATCCATCAAACCAAACACCTGCCACCAAACATCCTATCACGGTCCAGCCACCATGCAGCAGTCCCTCAGTTCTTTGTCCCGGTGCTTCTGTTTACCTCTGCATTTCCCCAGATCAGTTTTGCAATGGGCGGAAAGACTGTCCTGATGGCTTTGATGAAAAGCAGTGTGTGAAAAAATGTCCATCCCGAAGTAAGCAATAAATTAGGACAGTGTTATGTAATTCACAGCAGCTTCTTTGACTCATTTGACAATTCTTGATTCTAGTCTTGGAAACAGGCCGAAAGTGAAGGCAAAAACAACCTCCATGCATTACTGAAACCTTGATTTGTTTCCTTTTATGTTGCTTTTTTTCCCGCTCCCCCTCCAGCTGACTTTCGCTGCAAGGACCGCAGGAGCTGTGTCTCCAAGAGTCTGGTGTGTGACGGTCGCTCTGATTGCCATGACGGCTCAGACGAGGTCAACTGCCCGACTGCACCTTCTGTTAAGTCCCGGCCTGATGCCATGAAGTGCCGTAACGGCTACACATCATGTAAAGATGGCAGGGAGTGTGTCTTATACACTCATTTGTGTGATGGAGAGAGGGACTGCCAGGATGGATCAGACGAACAGGGATGTGGTGAGTTTCCTAAAAGATAAGGCTGTCATCGGCATGAATTGTAATAGTATGATGTGGCGTATTGATGCTCACTCTTGTGCTGCTAACAGTGGAAGAAAAAAATAGTTGATATCAACATGGTCCTCATCTGCCAATAAGCAGGTCCACCATGCACAGAAATATTGTGCATGGTGGACCTTTATTATCAGGAAATGCTGAGGCATTCCAAAAAGTCTTCCTCAGAAACTCATCAGCATTTCCTAATAATCAAAATTATTCCTGAGTTGTGGACTATTTTGATATGCACTTGTGATTTCACCCTGACCCCAGCACTACAACTCATTAACTGAACCAAGGCTGCCAGAGGCACCAGCAGTTCAGTTTAAGAAGTTGGCCTTGGCCTTTCGTACATCCAAACCAAATGTCCTGAGTAAGTGTCTCAAGGGATCTAAAGCATGTCAGAATGGGAAGGAATGCATCCTCCTCATCCATTTCTGTGATAGAGAGAGAACTGAAGAGGATGTGAGTTTTCTTGTTGCTGCCATAAAGAAGGGGGTAAGTGAAGGTACCTCGTTCAAGTTCTAGGGGAAGAAGCTATTGCACAGGCTGGTTGAGCGGGCCCAGATGCTGTGGTATCACAGGCCTGGGACAAAGAGCCTCTGGCAGGGGTCGCTCACAAGGCTATATGCCTTGCAGAGGCTGCTGGCTTTGAAAGTGGCTTGCATGGATAGAAGAGGCGACCAAAGATCTTCTCAGCTCTCTTGCCAAACCTCAGTAACATCTTGCAGTCAGTGGTGCTAGAGTTTCCATACCACATACTGATGGAGTTTGTCAGCGCACTCTCTATGATGCTTCTGTCGAATGTGGTGAGGACTGACAGGGGGAGGCTTGCTTTCTTCAGCTATCGCAGGACATGTAGCCGTTGTTGTGCTTTCTTGGAAAAGGAACGGGAGTCGAGACTCCAGGTGAGGTTGTCTGAGATGTGAAAACAGAGGAACTTTGTTCTCTGGACATTCTTAACAGTGGACCCATTTATGTACAGAGGGCTGTGAACTGGATGGGACTTCCTGAAGACAACAATCATCTTTCATTTTGTCGACATTGAAAGACAGATTATTGTCAGTGCACCAGGCTGTCAGCACTTTGACCTCTTCTTTAAACTGCTTACTCATCGTTGTTGCTGATAAAGCCAACCACCGTTGTGCCATCAGCAAACTCAACAGACACTGGAGCTGGACTGGGCAATGCAGTGTCCTAGGTGGAAGATGACCAATGTGAAAGAAACGTGGTGATATCTTTAGTGGTGGCTTCAAAACGGTGGTCCTACATCACATTGTGAGAGAGGTTCAAAGATAGCCGTTGCCATGGTTTTGCAACCAAAGATGCTGACATCATCAGAAATTTAGGATAACCATCTCACAAAATGACTGCTGCTGCGACCTATGTCTACTAATCAACCAATAGGACTGTAGCATAAAAAGATGCACTGATCAACACAACACTGGCTAAACCCAATGCTGGGGGGTAAAACTAGCAAAATGAAATGTTTGGGATTCCAACAAAGAAAACAACAGGGTCCACATTCTCCTCCTCCTCTTCTTTGGATTTTTGTACAAATACATTAATATCACTATTGCAATAGCTCCATTTTTGCTTGGCTTCATTGTTTACCACTACAGCGGCACAGATGGATCATGTATGCTGATGATGTTTTCCTGTATATGGACTTTTGTCATAGCCTATAAGATTCAGTCGGTGTGATCATTGTATAGTCTACATACATCAAACCATTAGACCTGTGTTCTTATTGTCAATACTAGAGATTTTGAGGTGGAAGACTGTAGAAATGGCATCCTCAGTGTACCTGTTTGCATGGTAAGCAAACTGGAGTGGGTCCATTGAGCTGGGGAACATGGCCTTGATATGTGACAAGACTTTTGACTCAAAGCACTTCATGAGTGCGGTGGGGACAATTGTCATATAGGTAGTTCAAATGCAACCAAAAGTGAGGTCCAGTAAAATGCCATGAATCCAAGTTTACAAATAATGGATGTCTCATGGTTGGGGGTGGGGGGGATGTTCAGTTTAACTTGAGCAGTTTAGCAATATTGTGATTTTTACCTCCTTTTCTAGGTGCTCCAGAACAGAAAACAACTCCAAACAAGCCAGAAGTGCATCCATCAAACCCAACACCTGCCACCAAACGTCCTATCACGGTCCAGCCACCATGCAGCAGTCCTTCAGTTCTTTGTCCCGGTGCTTCTGTTCTCCTCTGCATTTCCCCAGATCAGTTTTGCAATGGGCGGAAAGATTGTCCTGATGGCTTTGATGAAAAGCAGTGTGTGAAAAAATGTCCATCCAGAAGTAAGCAATATATCTGGACGTGCATTTTTACGCTGTTCACAGCAGCTTCTTTGACTCATTTGAGAATTCTTGATTTTAGTCTTGTAAAGTGTCCTAAAGTGAAGCCAAAAACAACTTCTATGCATTGTTGTTTTATGTTGATTTTTTTTTTTCTCCCCCTCCAGCTGACTTTCACTGCAAGGACCGCAGGAGCTGTGTCTCCAAGAGTCTGGTGTGTGACGGTCGCTCTGATTGCCATGACGGCTCAGATGAGGTCAACTGTCTGATTGCACCTTCTATTACATCCCGGCCTGATGCCGTGAAGTGCCGCAAGGGTTCGAAGCCATGCAAAGACGGCAGGGAGTGTGTTCTATACACTCATTTGTGTGATGGAGAGAGGGACTGCCAGGATGGATCAGATGAACAGGGATGCCAGAAAACCTGCAAAGAAGGTTGGTTCACCAAAAGTCTTGAGATTTTTTTGTGGACTGTTTGGTTGCTGAGTGTCATGAGCTATGAGTGTGTTTAACCAGTACATTCAAAAAACTGTATGTTGCTCCCATCGAGTATATGAGCATCATTTCTCTCCTTTGCTTCATGTTGAACAGTGCAAAAAATTACCGTCTGAACAAGTCAGTACTCTCTTTGCAAATGTTAGCAGTTTCAGGAATCAAATATATTGACGTGTCAAGGAAATGACTTAATTCTTGAGACAAAATTAATCTCATAAAATACATATTCATCTCACCCCATGGGTAGATTTTTTTTTTTTTTTTTTTTTTTTTTTTATAAAAGGGAAGACTAAGATGGACCTTTTCTGAACCATGAATGTACATAATAGAATTTCTAACTTATATTACAGGTTATTAACTTATGGGTGGTGGTGGGAAGGACTCAGGGGGAAAATAGATCCTTTTACAAAAGCTGTTTCGTGAGGAAATATGTCTTTAATTACTGTGTGTGAATTGTATGTTTAATTTGTGTAACTGGACCCTGGACCGTGGTTTGGTAGTAAGAATTGTTGTTGTTAAAGATCTACTGTTCTAAATGACATGTTATTTATGTGGCTCATTTGATAAAAGTAACAGCCCAAACATAGTAAATAAGTTTTCGGAACATTACACTACTTAACATTTCTGTTATAGAAGGACACAAGAACAGGGAAACTAATGCTTCACAGGTGTACAAAGTGCAGTTTAACCAAACAACTGGTTCAAAAACAGCAATCAATACATGTCATATTTCCTGCTAGCTGAGTTCCAGTGCGCCCATGGGAGGAAGTGCATCCCGCAGGCTTATGTGTGTGACGGTGAGTCTCAGTGTCAGGACAAATCTGACGAACTTAACTGCTGGAAATCTACCAAGAGCTGCCAGCATCGCTGTGATGACAACAAGCGGTGCGTTCCCAAGAGCTTCCTGTGTGATGGCGAGAGAGACTGTAAGGACGGCACTGACGAGGACGGATGCAGTGAGTCTTGTGATTTTGTTTCAGCATCAGTAGTACTTGGGTAGTGTGTGTTTTACCTGATTTGAATGTGTATCTCAAACTTTTCTCATTCCACATTTTCTGTAGCGGCGCAAGAAATTTCACAGCCAAACAAAAATCCTGAAATTTCAAAGTTTGTTTTTCCAGAGCTGGAATTGCTTAGGAAATCTGTAAAATGCCATTTAAATATATGGTAGAACTATGAAATTTTTTAATTTGATTCCAATTATCAGTACCAAAATATTTTTTATACCGATTTGTGTGTTTTGACTTTTTTAATCTTAACCTTTTTTATTTTATCTGTTAACTGGATGGCTTCATCCATTTTATACTTGTTTTTCCCCCAGACCTCATTACTGATGCCGCTGCTTCCACCGAGCCGCCTGCCCTCACTTTCCGCTCAACGTGCGTCAGCCCTTCACTTCTCTGTCCAGGTTCATCACTGTGCATCTCCAAAAATCAGATGTGCGACGGGCAGAAAGACTGTCCTGATGGTTTCGATGAAGATGGCTGTATATTCAAGTGTAAAAACCCCGGTGAGTCCAGCGCCACCTTTTGGGGTGAGACAAAGTGTCTGGTGGGTCAGCTTACTCAGTCGCTGATTTTACCCCACACTCCCCACCTTTTTCCAAAAGGACAAAGTAAAGTATGTGTGTATGAAACCCTTCACCCATAGTCCATTACATTTTCTCTGCTGCAGCCTCATCATGACAAACCTGGTGAAAACATCACTGTAAACAGATAATAGGGTTCTTACTTTTAGAGACAAAAACCGTTCTCTCTTTCATGTGTAGTAACTCCTTCTTCTCCTGTTACTTCCTGCCCTTTAGCTGACTTCCTGTGCGGCGACAGGAGGAAGTGCATTCCCGGTACGGTGGTATGTGACGGTCGCGCCCACTGTGCCGACGCCTCGGACGAGAAGAATTGTAAAGCAGTGGATCCTGATACTTTGAGTAAGCCCGACCCGTTCAGAAAATAGCTTTGTGTGCAGGAATAATACACAAGTAATAATCATTTGTGAGAAAATTTTGACCAGCAGCCGCCACTGTGCTACACACTCCAGATTACCAAAAATGACCAAATGCAAACAATTATAATGGAAAAATATGTGTTATGTCATATGTGTTATTTTGTATTTGGAACAGAAATATGGACACAAATACAGACTCTCAGATATCTTTGAGTAAACTTTATCAGTGGAGCTGCAGTCCAGAGCTTTGCCCAAGACATTTGCAGCAAACAACTCCGTTACCGCCCTACATCATAGATTACTCATCACTACAAATGACTCTTTAATTTTCATGTCAAGGGTATCACCTGTTACTTCAGGCTGTAACCATGATAACCAAAAACCTAAAATTCATTGCACATTCAACACAATTTGTGTAATAGAAAACGATTGAATGTTAAGCCACATCTCTGACAATTTTGCCTTCTTTGTGCTCCCAAATCCAACATTCTCTTTCAGAGGAAAATAATCCTGCATTGACTCTCTCGACCAGAATAATCTGAGATGTAGTCTGTGTTCTTTACTGTTTAACTGCAAATTTTTCTGTCCCACTCTGTCAGCCCTCATCAGTGCAGTCAGCGCCGGGTTGGCCCCTCTGAAGTGCCGTAAAGGTTTCAAACCCTGTAAAGATGGCCGGGAGTGTGTCCTGCATTCCCATTTATGTGACGGAGAGATGGACTGCCAGGATGGATCGGACGAGCAGGACTGTGATGTTCAGTGCAAAGCAGGTTCATTTCATACTTGAGTTGATAAACAGCAGCTTAAAGCAACGTCTCTGAGTCATTAACATGCAAAAACTGTGTGGCGTCATACTACTCAATGAAATGTCACTGCTAAAGGAACAGTTCACCCAAAATACAAAAAAATGTCCCCTACATGAATACCTGGCATGTTCCATAACCCTTGGAGACAGAGTTTCTCTGGGAACCAATTCTTGGCAGACTTGTTGGCCTGTAATGGGGCTGGATGGATTATGCTGGATTATGTTGGGTATCCATGTCATTGTTTTTGGAAACAGCTGTTTTTCACATACAGATTTTTTTTTTTTGTTTACCCTCCACAAATGACTACCGCCCAACCCACTGCACTAAGCTGAGGGGAGACAGAAAGTTGCAGCAAAGAGGAAATGGAAATTATCTGGATGGATATATTGCACCAGGAATAAACTGTGCAAATGTCTTTGTATTTTGGGTGAATGTCTCCTTTAGTTCCACATGGACAGTTACCATTTTTTAACCTGAAAATGCTGACTATTAAAACATGGATGTCTCCTTTTCCCTTCTCCAGCTGAGTTCCAGTGCTCCCATGGGAAGAGATGCATCCCACTGGAGCAGGTGTGTGACGGATGGAACAACTGTCAGGACCGGTCGGATGAAATGAACTGCTCGCGTCGGGGCGAGGGCTGCCACCATCACTGTGACAACAACAGCCGCTGCATACCGGAGACCTTCCTGTGTGACGGGGAGAGAGACTGCCGCGATGGATCCGATGAGGAAAAGTGTGGTGGGTGATTTCTAATCTCAGGATTTTTTTACCACTTAACTAGTTTGTGTTTAATAAAATTACCACCATTTCGGGCGGTTGCGGTCAAGTGAGCCGCTGATGTGAGTACATTCAGGTGAACTTGGAGCACATTGCCTCACAGTCACTTCTATCAGTTTATTTGTGGTCACTGACATCAGCTGTTGTGAGCTGCTCCTCCAGGGGACATCAGTTCTGCCTCACTTTAAAAAATTTCAACTCTGATCCCAAGCAAAGTTTCAGTTTCAGGACTTCAGGACCATTGGTGACTGGTGGGGAGGGTCACCAATGGACCAGTCCACCAAAGCCTCAACTGCTTTCAGTGGGATCTTTTATTTACTTGGCATTTTTTTTGTGATTACAGAATCATCTGTTCTATGTTGTACGTGCTCCACCCTCTAACAGGCTTTACTCTTCGTTTACTGTTTCAAGGCATCGCCTGGAGGCCACGCCCATCCAGACGTATGCACATAAGAATGAAGCACGCTCGTGTAAACCCAGAGCCCTGGCATTTTTTATGGCCCTTACTGCACAATGGAAGGGTGGAGGCATCCTCCCCATGTGAGGATGCAGTCAGGGCACTGCGTCCTCCCATCGTCCTCCCTCTGGGTAGGAGGTTGCCATCCCTCTGAGTGGGATAAGTTTATGGTGACCCTTTTGGACTACATTTACGACTGTTAGTAAATGCAATCACTTGATTAGCACAACTTGGCCTTCCTCATGGATTCTCTGGAAAAACTCTCCCACCAGCACGCAGAGTTTACTCCATTGGAGACAAGAGGCCCAGATGACAGTGGTCACCATTTTGAGGATGCTGCAGGCCTGTGCTGTCAATGGCAAGAGGGCAGTATGTGCTGTGCGGGTGGTTCAGAGGCATCTGTTGCTGAGGCACCAACTCTTAAACACCCCCATCTCCTGTAAGGCCCTCTCTGGGCCTGACATCCAGGCCATCCTGGACTGGGCTGAGTCTACCTCAGAAACTACGGAGCAGCTGGCTCTGGAGGCCATTAGCCTGCCAGTGCTTCAGGCCGTGTGTCCAGCCTCTATTTGGGGAGAAACACCAGAAAAGGCCAACCAGCAGCAGCACTGGATCCACCCAAACCCCTCCGCCCTCTCACCATGGCCTGGCCAGGAAGGTGGAGTTGGTCCTGCTTGTTCTTCAACCTCCAGCTGCAGACATTCACACTGGTATCAATTAATGATGCCTCCACTGCCTCCAGTGTTTTTTCTTGTACAACTCATTCTGATACTCAAGTTGTTTCAGATGCTGGTGCTAATGGTCTCACGAGGTGTCTCACTCAGGCCAGAGGGGTTGGCTCACCTGCCTCCTCAATCGGAGTGACTAAGAGGAATATGGTGTCTGTTAACCACCTCTCACTGGCCTCTAGCCATGTTTCATGTCCTGATGACAGCTATTCTGGTTTTGCCCCGTGTGTCTGGCATCTGGGTGAGCTAATGATGCTGACCTCAGCCAGCTAGGTTCCCAGGCAGTATAAAGTGTTTATATCCTAGTTGTTGGCTTGTCACTGCCGTACCCGCTCCTCCCATGATTGGTGTATTCACACTTACAGCACAGCTCATAAGTTTGCCTCTTTCCAGGTTTGATTACCTGTGAGAGCGGGCAGTTTCGTTGTTCCAGTGGCCAGTGTGTGTCGGAGGCCCTGCGATGTGACGGATACGCCGACTGCTTCGACCGCTCGGACGAGGAGGGCTGTGCCAAACCCCCGCGGTGCCCGCCGGACCTGCGATGCCCACACAGCCACGAGTGTCTGCAGCGAGAGTGGCTCTGTGACGGCGAAGATGACTGCAAAGACGGGTCAGACGAGAAAGTAAGCGGGAACAGTGACAAAGTAAAATTATTCATAAAAAGTGAGGCGTTAGGAAGCGAGCCTTTGTGGTAGTGTCTCAAAGTTGGTAACAGTTACAGTATGAATATCACCAAACTCACACACACTCCCTAAAGGAATGTCATAGTAGTGGGTGGGAAACAGTTTGGTCTATTTTATTTATTTTAATCCAGAACTGTGCGATGCCAACTGTGAGGTGCAAGGAATACCAGTGGAAGTGCGGAAATACCAATCAGTGCATCCCTGTGTCATGGAGGTGCGACGGGACGAAGGACTGTCACAACGGCATGGATGAGGACAAATGTGAGCTTTTTTTTTTTTTTTTCAAATTTCTCCAATTGTCCAGACTTACCTCATACTTTTGCTGTGGTTTGGTTTACTGTCTTTCCCAGTGTGCCTTAAACCCTCCTGAGACATAATTAGTTTTACAAGGTGAAGCGGCAGACAGTAATAATTATTGGACTATGTGTGTAGTTTTAGTCCAGTCCAGGTCTCACTGTCAGTTTTCATACATTTAAATATACATGCAGCAGTGAGTTTGAGGCTCTTTCGCTTCTTGTGAAACACCCGGGAAAAATAACCTTTTTGCATTTTATATTTCTTGCTAAACACATGCTCAAATTAGTCAACTATGCTAGTCAACTATTTTTTTTAGCACATCAGTGTCAGCTGCACAAGTTATTGTACTGTATTTACTGTATGCTGCAGAGTGCAATTTTGGTCGGACAACACCTAAAGAGAATAAACTCTCCCATCTCGGATTGTGGAGATGGGAGACCCATGAGAGCTGGTCATTTTCAAAACACAAGCTAACACTGAGTTTATGCACTTTGTGAATACTAATGCTAATGCAATAAGTCTCTAAATATCAAGATTGTCAAGAAATACATTTTTGTCATGGCTGAAGATGTTTTGCTGCTTGTCCAAGTCATGAAATGTCTCCAAGACAAACAAGTCAACCTGCCTCTGACTTACTACTTCTTGAAATTTTGTTGTAGTACTGGGAGTTTTGGGTCTTCCCACTGCCCCTCTCCTTAATTTTGTGCTGTTATAAAATTTCATCTCAAGGCAACTTTTCAGGAACTGAGGGGAACTAGCAGATTCTTCTAACTTGTGTCAGTACCCATAAGATTTACAAAGCAGTGTGATTTTTGCTGGGTCACAGGGCGACACAATGACCTACACACAGGAAGCATCACCCAATACAATAAAAAGGGCTTCACTGATCGTAGAGGGTGAATTTGCATCTTTTTCACAGGCGACCAAGCAAAGTGTCGTCCACCGCTGTACAGCTGTGGCAGTGGTGAGTGTGTGGACCCCTCCCTGCTGTGCAACACCATCACCAACTGTGCTGACGGCTCAGATGAGGGTCTCGGATGCTTTGAACACAACTGCTCCAGTCCCTCAGCTCCTCGGTGTGATCACCACTGTGTCAGCACCCCGCAGGGACCGGTGAGTCTGCTGCACAAGCAAAGAGTCGCAGTTCAATGCAGACTAAAGCCTGCTACATTTTTAATTCACACTTTCATTTCCTTCCATCTCGATTATTGTAATTCCCTCAATACATGCCTTGAGTCAAGCCGCTTTAAATCGTTTACAGTTGGTTCAGAATTCAGATGCCAACTTATCAACTAGAACTAGCCATAAATAGTCCTTAAACTTGTTGCTGCCCTCCATTGGCTCTCCATACAATTCAGACTAAACTACCAGACCCTATTGATTACATGTAAAACACTGCATGACCTCGCCCCCAGTTACATCTCTGATCTCCTCATTCCCGATACAATCTCCGACCAGACCGATCTTCAAATCTTGGCCTTGTATCCATCCCCCACTCCAAATGCAAAACCGCACCTGTGCAGTCATAGCTCCAACTCTCTGAAATGATCCTCCCCAACCAAATCAATAAATAAAGCTTTATACCGTATTTCCCCAATTAATCGCCCGGCCGCAAATAGCCGCCTGGTTCTTTTAAACGCCTGGGCTCTGCACCCATTTTGCGTATTAAACGCCCACCCGAATAACCGCCGGGGCGATTATTTGCATTATATTGAGGTAAACCCAAAATAAGGCAATTCACCTTATTTTTGCAGCAGTAAACAGTTAGCCGCATAATAACTGTGCGGCACTTCCGTTTTCTGTCAAAATAAGAGCGCTAGCTAACGTTAGAAAAAAGGGTGTACCGTAATCTTAAATTGACCGACTGTAAATGTGTTGGACAGTAACTGTCATCACGATAATGGCCTGGTGCAGGTCTGTGCAAAAATAAATAAAGGCCTGCAGCGAAAAGCCGCCTGGTTCTTTTAAACGCCTGGGGTCCAAGTTGATTTTGCGTATTAAACGCCCGGGCTATTAATTGGGGAAATTCGGTATTCTTACTTACTTATTGTTTACAAGGCATGCACATGCAGATGCAAGCTCTTGACTTACGCAAGCTTTGTGCTTACATAGTGCACGCATGTAGATCACATAGATAGATTTTTCCACATTCAGGGATGTTTACAAATGGCTGCCATGGAGGAAACTGAATTTTTCTTGATGCTCCACCAATGTTGCACACAAATTTTGCAACTGAAAGATAGTAGCCTACATTTAATTCTGCCAGATTGTCTTCAAAATCTGCCACCCTTGCCATTTGTTTACACTGGAACAGATACTTTCTTTTTCTTTGGTAGTCGCCCCTACCTGAAATGTGGGATATTGCAACAGGACGACGTTGTGTTGCAGTATCACGCACATTTTCACCTGCACATTTTGCTATGTGGGCATGCGAACAGCCTTTGCGTCGTCCTCTGCACTTACATAAGCGTTTCTTGCATGCAATACGGTGCAATAGGCCCAAGGTCGATCTCCAGTCCAAAGATGTTAACACTGCATCTATTTTTGAATTTTGCAGAAGTGCCGCTGTGCCTCAGGTTTTACGCTGCACTCGAGCGGTCTGACCTGTGTGGACATCGACGAGTGCAATGCAGAGCTGCACGAAGTATGTAAACACAGCTGTCTGAACACACGGGGGTCCTACATCTGTCACTGCCACCCTGGATTCTACCTGCAGCCCGACAACAAAAGCTGCAGGACGAAAGGTAGGTCAAGAAGGGGAAGTCAAGTTCTGATGACTTGAAGTTACTTGGTAATAGCACCTTGGGACACAGCTTTTGTTATTTACTGAGTGAGTTTAGGCCCCAGTATGCAGAAATACACCATTTTACAATTTACAAAAATATCACATTTGTGCTGCATTTAAAAACCTGCATGGTTTGTGCCCCATTTTCGTTCAGATATCTTGAGTTCAGAGGTTAAGAGATCCATTTTAAAATAGCCATGCTAGGTTTTCCCTCGCCAAAATATAGCCTAACTTTGCAGCGATATTTCGCTTGCGTAAAAACCTGGCATGACATGCTTGACATCAGTTGATTCCTAAGGTTAGTTTCATGTCATACCAGTATCTTCACACTCTACAGCCTCTGAAAGACGGTAAGTTGGCTGCAACCAGCTGACTTACTGTCATTGCAGCCTGTTGCTTAGCACGCTGGAGAGTTTGAGTATTTTTGTCTGTTATTATTTGTTCTGGAGAGGATGAGTGAGTTGAATGTTTGAAATCAAAATGTCTCCACCTCCAGACGAGCCTCTGCTCCTGGCGTCGGTGCAGTCAGAGCTGTTGATATTCGGAGTACAAAGTGGCACCCTGCGGCTCCTCTTCTCCGGTAGTCGTCCGGTCTTTTCTTTGGACTACCACTGGGCTCAGCAGAGAGTCTACTGGCTGAGCTCCGACTACCAGAGCATCCGCTGGGCCGACGTCAACAACTCCAAAAACAAAGGGACTCTTATCAAAGGTACGGTGATGATATGAACCCGGCATGTCAACGCCTCAGGTGTGCCATGTATGGATGACTGCATGCATCTTTCCCTGGCAACTGTGGGATGCTACAATATTTATAGAGTAATTTGAAATGAATTAATTGAGTTAATGTTCATCAACTGATGCTTTGGGGAAATACATTGCATTACTTCTGATTATAATTGGAGAAATCTGTTTTTTGTTTTTTTTGTTTCATTGACACTCCCTCGCTCTGATTGCAGTTCAGATGAGGTATTAGACTAATGCAGTGGTTGCAAACTACATGGGTACATTTCCTGCAGCAAAGTGTGTGCATGCTGCAAGTACTTTCAGCTTCAAAGTTGAGACTGAATTCAACTTTGACAATTTGACAACCAGGTTTCACTATTACAGCTACATTAACCTATATTACATGTATTTTGTGGCAGTAAAATGACTCCTCGCAATGTCAGAGTCATCACTGTAGGTCTTCTTCCCACTGTAAAATTTACAGCCTGCCTGTCATTTCCTGGGTTTAGCTTTCAACTTCATGCAAAGCATTTCTGAAACCACACATTCTGCAGATGAATATAATCCTAATTTCAGATCAGGCGTTGCAATCAGAACTGAAAGAGTTTATTCAAAGCAGCTTACCTTACAGCTGAACATCTGCATCATCATATTTTCAAGTTGGAGGTCGGCAATCTACAAGCGTTAAAGCGATCTACCATGTACCCAGAGGCAGGGTTGGCATTGTGTGTTTAACAAAAGAGCTTTAAGTTTAAGCTTTAAGTTAAATATTGATGTTTGAAACAGCTGCAAAGCAAATTTACCTGTGTAGATAAAGGATTAGAAAACACACATTAAAGTATTTAAAAGTGGTTAAAATTACGGAGATAATAATTAGTTGAAAGCCTGATATGTTTGGGAGTGGTTACTGAATGTGTAAGCAATCAAGAATAATTAACATGGAGTTGTCATGTGTTGACAGGTGTGAAGTCAGATTTGATAGCACTGGACTGGGTGGGGAACAACCTGTACTGGGTGGACGAGTTAGTGGGCCAGATCGTGGCGGTGCGGCTCAGCAACACCACGATAAAGCCTCACGACTACACCGTGGTGCTGGGTGAAGACGTGGAGCAGCCGAGCTCACTGGTCCTGTTGCCTCAGAGAGGGTGAGAAGGACTGAAATCTTCATTTATACCTCTCACACTGCAGAAAAATCAAGTCATTAAGTCTCATTCAGTGTTGATTCTTGTTTTTCTTCAACATGGTAAAAAAAAATCTTTCAGTGAGATGAGATAAATCCACTTGTCTCCAATTCTGTGAGTAACTTGTTTCCAGAATTTTCTAGATACTAGCACAGTGTTTCAAGACATTTATACGTATTACCAGAAACATTTCCTGAAACAACTGCACTGGAAACAAGAGGGATTATATCATCCCACTGGAATATTTTTATTTTTATTTATTTATTTATTTATTTTACCCTTTTTTAAATCTCTGAACATCAGGCTAATTAAATTGTTGAGATTGAGTTTGTTTTTTAAGAAAAAAGAGCCAGCCAGCACTGCATCTGTGTTTTCATCATTTCATACTTTATGTTGATTATAACAGGAAGTATTCTGTCAGACACACAAGTGCTGGACAGGTTGTACTCTCGGGTTTGTTTTTATTGGCATGATCAGTGCATTACAGTTACCATCTGTTTTTCTTTCAGGTTTTTCATATAAAAGACTTTGATAATTTCATGGATTACAGTTGGATTATATAAATTGGTTCGCGCCTCTTGCTCCCTCAGCTTGATGCTGTGGTCTGAGATCGGCAGCACCCCTCACATCGAGCAGTGTGGGATGGACGGCTCAAAGAGGAAGGTGGTGGTGAGCCGCGACCTGAGCTGGCCAGTCAGTTTGGCCGTCGACCTGCTGGACGACAGACTCTACTGGGTCGACGAGAAGCTCCGCTGCATCGGCTCGTCCTCTCTGGATGGAAACAACGTCAAGGTAAACGCCAGTGTTACTGACATGGAGAAATGAAATGGCAGAGTCACCGTCACAGGCAGATCAAAGTAAGAGAATGGACACTAAATCCTGTAGGCCTGGTAATGCGGCTGCACAGTTTGCGGCTTGGTGCTGAGCCTGAAACACACTGCAGGTTAGTAGCTGCCTTACCAAACCTATTTTTTGTCTATTGAAAGGACAACACCAGTGATTCTGCATGTTTAGCATAATATCTACAAAATGTATATACCACACATTTTTTCTTATCTTTTCCCAAAGCGAGCAGTGGTATTCCCTCCCTTTCCTCCAGCCGCTGGTTTCCATTCATTCCACTACGATATGAAAATTAGCTTTCAGAGCCTTCAGACTTTCTTCACTCCAGTTTTCCATCAGTGGAATAAAGTCCTCCACATGGGTTTTCCTAAAAGCAGCAACTTTTTTAAATTTTAAATGCTTCCTCCTCCGCCAGTGAAAATAGTCCCCGAGGAAACGTTTTGCTTTCCACACCCAATTATCAGCTGTGTGATTTCTGAATGTTGAGGACTTTTAGCCGCAGAAGCAGAACATTATAAGGCAGCTGCTTCAACCAAAAATTCAAAACTGAAAATTGAGATTTTGGTTTAAAGTGTTGGTAAATTGTAGTAAAATCACTGGCATTAATTGACTTTAAAGCACTAGTGACAGTGTATTTTGCACTATACAGTTGCTCACCTGTTCAATTTCATTTACTGTAGCCCCACTGGATACCTAGATGTTTTTCTCTCCACTGTCTTTTCATGTTGATTCCCAGATACAGTGTGGTTTAAAATACAGAAAATCTGGATGAAGCACCTTGATGATAAACAGCTCAGTCTCCAGGATGAAGAGTGGATTAAATTGTTATTGACTAGAGCATATTGAACTAAATAATCCAGCACTGACATTACAGTTAGACAATGTTACACCATATTTTAACGGTGAAAGGTGATGCTTTCAATCATTTGTCATCAGATCCTCCAGCTGGCAGAAACCCCCAGTCCGTTCTCGGTGGCAGTTTTCAACGACCGGGTCTTCTGGTCCGACACCAAGAGAAGAACCATCCGCTCAGCCGACAAGATCACCGGGAAGGATCAGAGGGTTCTCCTGAAGAGACCGGGACAGCCGTTTGGACTCAAGGTGACTCTTCTAGAGATTTCTCCCAGCCTGAACTGTACTTTAATATCGTCTGTATCTGACATGACAAACCTTGAACATTAGAAGATACACATTTAAGAAGATATAATATGTAATTGAATGTTATTTTATGTGCACATTGTTTTGTATAGCTCCCCCTTGTGGTCAGCTGAGAGGGAAAAAAAAACGATTTTGAGGTCAAATCCGTGGGCATGGATTACGAAATCGAGAGCACATGTTTTTACACTTGGGTCTTTTTCTTCATAATCAGAAATTATAGAAATTTTTTCTCAGCTGACCCCATGTGAGCTCCATAGTTTTGCATTTACCATCAGGCCAGTTAGGAAACAAAGTCACATCAGTCTCCTTATGGTAATTAAAAGTACTACATTTTTCTGAGCTTTGATATGTCTCTCAAAAAAGGCTGCAAACATGGCAATGAATCTAGCAATGTTGGAAGTCCCCCCCCCCCCCCAAAAAAAAATCATCATCAATCATTCGCATTAATGAAACAAATTCACAAAAAAATAGCAATATCTGCTGCAGTTTTATGGTTTATTTTTAGTTTCCAAACCACGTCCATGTGGCTGTTTCAATGAATCAAACACATAAACAAGATGTCTTCCCAACCCATTGTTAAGTTGATTTATTATTTATGGTTTATTGGATTGGGACCGATATAATGTACATAGACAAACTGAAAACTGCTACCAAATGTAATTATCATCATGTTTGTAGTGAATGCTAATTTGAAACACCTGTCCATAGAAGGGTTTTTATAAGAAACAAGATGTTAAAAGTGAAATAAAATGTAATAGAAGGTAAACATTTGCTGCTGTTTGTGATTTTGACAGATGGCAGGAGAATCTGAGAAAACCCAAACATTGTAAACTGTGCACATGTTTTCTTTCTGTCCAGCTGATGCACCCCCTCTCCCAGCCGGCGATCTCCAACCCTTGTGAGCAGCTCAACTGTTCCCACTTCTGCCTGCTGGCCCCGGCGTCGCGGGGCAGGTCCCGGCCGGCGGCGGCGAGGGGGCCGGCCGCCGTGTGCCGCTGCCCGACGGGGATGACGCTTTCCAAGGACAAGTTCAGCTGCTCCCCCTCTGCAAACTCTGCTTTCATCCTGCTTTTGTCTCGTAAAGCCGTCACCCAGGTAAAGAGCTGCAGTATCACACGTCATGAAGGGACAAGAGCATTTTTTTTTTAATTTTTTTTATTTATTATTCCACCCATCACTACATCAGCTGAATTCACTGATTAAACATCCAGGAAACTTGTTCCTTCTGCTAGATGACAGTTTGCATTACTTTTTGCTTGAATAAAAACCATCTGACATGTGACTGGAGACCAGATATAATATGGAGAAACTGTAAAAAGAGCTGCAGCTGTGAAGAGGGAAAACTGAAATATTCAATAATGTTTGCAGAGACTTGAATTTTTTCAGCCCATAAAAATGGTCTAAAAGCCTCAAAACTTTGTCTTGCAAAAGAGTAGATTTCAAGCTTTCAAATGCTGAGTTTGAACCGTTTTCAGCTCTTTTTTTTTTTTTTTTTTTTTTTTTTTTGTCAGTTTTGAAATATGCTGTGGTATTTATTCCATACCGTGAAAGCTGACATTTTTCAGGATTTCAGGAGGGCACAACTGATTTTAGAATACAAAATATCTTATTACTGCTTTTTGATCATGTTCTGTGTTGATCACAACCCTGGAAAAATCAAAATCAAAATGATTTTTAGTGCGCAAAACTAAAAAAAAATATTTGGAAAGGAAAAAAAGGCAGCATTAATGCTTCTGGTGTCCATCAAACCACTGCTGCTGTGGGGACGGAGCTGAACCAGAATATATCTTTGGCTGCTGGGCAGGATGATGAAAATTTAAGACTCCACCTGATCGCCTGATTTTTGATGAGGCCCAGTTTTGATAAAACAAGAGGAGCAAATTCTGATTGGCTTGTTTTTCCACAGTGAACCTTGTTAAATACTGCCCGCACCATCTTCTAAAATTTATGACATCCCAGACCACATCCCAGTAGCATCCATGACAAAACTAGGAAAAGCTATTAGTGTAACCCCCCCATCACCACCTTTTGTATCTACCTGTTTTGCGTCAAATCTGTTTTATCCCTTGCTTTATGAAGATGTGTTTGCTCTGTCTCCCTGTTTCCCCTCAAATGTCTCGTCCTGCTGTCGCCTGTAGATCCACCTGCACTCCATTCGTGACAGCGTGGCTCTGAACAAGCTGCCGACCAATCGGGTGCTGGCCCTGCCCGGCATCACGGAGGCATCGGCGCTGGACGCAGCCATCCAGGGGCTGTCGCTGTACGTGGCCGACGCCGGACAGGGAACCGTGGACCTGCTGAAGCTGAGCAGCACCAGGTCGAGGCAGAGGCTGACGCATGCCGAAAACATCCTCAAACTGAAGGTACGAGTGTGTTGTTTATTTCCCTAGCGAAAGAGTGAGAGAGAGAGAAGAGGGATTTCTTGAACGGTTTAAATCTATGCAAAAAACAGCTACATTGTGAAATGGAGATGTATTTTATAACATAATATAAAAGCAGCTGAGCGCTCTGCCGAACAAGCCAAACAATTCATCTACACACAACACACATGCCCAGAAATGCATGCAGGAATCAGTCGTGTGATTTTGCCCACTAAGATTACCATCAGTTAGTGGTTGTAAATAGTGAAAAAAAACAAGAATCTAGATTAATTTGTAAACTGAACTTTAAATGAGCCTTTAATTGGCTTCACGTTGGGTAGGATTTGTCTCATCACATGGTGGGTTCATGACCTTTGCCACCAAACTGGTGTCTCCCTCCAGGACGACTCTGTGACGGCGATGGCGGTCGACTGGGTGACCTCGAACCTTTACTGGAGCAGCGCCCGGCGGCCCGACCTCCACGTGACCTCCATCCATGACGGCTACACCACCTCACTGCTGCAGGGATCTCTGAAGGTGATCCCGGCCGCCGGCGCCCTGCCGCCCTGTCAGTCAGTCCTGTAAAAATGTTTAACACCCGATAATAACTAAATATATTAGACCAGAGGTTCTCAAGGTTTTTCCATATAACGTACCTCCTGTGAATTTTTTTTCAGTGATATACCTCCTGACCAATGCAAAAAAAAAAAAACATTGGTTGGAAAAAAGAGCTCCAGTCCAGCTCCATCAGATAAATGACAGTAAAATTAAACTGTTCCTCATTTTACTGAGGACCTCCTGGATACACATCAAGGATCCCTGGAGGCCCCCACACCCCACTTTGAAAACTAATGCTCCAATGTTACTGTTTGTTTTTTGTTTTTTAAAATTCTTCCAATACTCCAACAATGTTAACAATGTTAGAGTCGAATAAAACCAAAATATATTGATATTGAATTTAACTCCCGTCCTCTCGTACGTTCAGGGCACCACATCCATCGCCTTGCACCCGGCCTCGGGGCGGCTTTGTTACACGGCGATCGGCGCGGCGGGCGGGCGGAGCCAGCCCCAGGTTGACTGCTCATACATGGATGGCCGGAACCAGGCGGTGCTGTGGAGGAAGTCGAGCATTCCCACCTCGCTGGTGTTTTCCAGCGAGGGAAAAATAATCTACTGGGCCGACATCGGTGAGGCACTGCTGCCACGCTCAGTGTGTTTCTGCAGGAGGAAGACAAGAATTCACTGCACTTCAAGAAAATCTCCATTGTAACAAGTCATTTAGTCTCTTGTTCACAAACCAGGTGGAAAATCTGTCAGTGGGATGAGATAATCCCACCTGTTTCCAACGCTAATCACCTTGTTTCTTGAATTAAGTGTCATTTTCTTAATCCTAGTGGCTGATCTGCCTCATTCTGTCTTGTTTCAACAGATTTTGTCACCAGAAAAAATCAAAGTGCATTGGAAATAAGTGGGATTATCTCATCCCACTGGCAGATAAAATGACACAAACTGACTTGAGTTGGATATTTTTTTTGCAGTGTTTCAGTCTGTTCACCCTGCCAGCTCAGTGCAAACACTGAAAGACAAATTCATCATATGTACAGCATGTAAAGTGATATTTTAAACACTGAATGTATTGCAGAGTGAAACTGCACTGGAAAAATGTTGGATTATCTCCTCCCACTGGCAGAGGGTTTCACCTGTTTTACAAAAAGGTTTTAGAAACAAATAGAGGGAAATGCTTAAGGAGCTGCTGTCATCAAAGACTTGAGAGAGGCTTTTATTTGCTCTGGTTACCCTCTGTGTGTGTGTGTGTGTGTGGTGTGTGTGTGTGTGTGTGTGTGTGTGTGTGTGTGTAAAATGTGTTCCCCAGGTGAGGGAGTGATCAGCTCCATCGGGGTGGACGGATCAGGATACAGACGGTATGAAACAGGGACGGGGGTGCTCGTCTCCTTCACACACATCGAGAACCGCCTCCTGTGGGTCACAATGGACAAAAGTAAGACACACACACTCACACACACGCTGTCTGATTGTTCCATGTGGATATGAGTGGTGCGCAAGTTGGCTAGGCTTTATTGTGATAGTAGAGAGAGACAGGAAACACGGGGGCAAAGAGAATTATTTTTTTTTAATCGTATTTATTTAACCAGGAACGGCTCTGTGGCAGCTGCACCGATAACAGCAAACATACAAGAACATAGAACAAGTTACAATTAAAAAACAAAAAAGGAAATAAATTACCAAATCATAAAATATCAAAAATATTGATGATCAGAAACATCACATGTTAATAAACTGAGGTTCAGACAAAATACAAAATGAATGATTGATATTTAATTAGTGTGTACATGATCAGAAATAAAGGAACAAAGAGACAAATGAAGCATCTTTCATCCTCAGATTCATCAGGCAGGACAAAACTCCTACATCAGACACTGACCATATATTAATAACAAATGAATGTAATATTAATTAAACAAACTATCTTGTCTACTTTTCCAGGCTTTTGAAATGAAGTTAGCAGACTGAAACACATCAAAATTAAATTGATCATCATGATGTGTACTGTACAAAATAAAAATGGGACTCTCTCTCCACTTCACCTCTAATCCCTGCATCTTGTGGTGCAGTCAAGAAACTCAGTCCAGTGAATTGTGGGTATCTGCTCATCCTGTCTACTTCATTACCCCCTGCAGGCACTAGGTGGCGCCACAGCCTAATGTAATGCTTAATGTAATCAGGTGCAGGATCACAAGAAAACCTTAGTTATAGCAAACCATCAGTTATACCATCCAACACTGCTGCCACTGCTCATATTAACATAAAACTGATGTAATCTTCATCTTAATCTTAATCTGAAATCCTGTGAGCTGACATCAGACAGCCGCTCCCATGCTGCCTCTGTGGCTCCCTGTCGCAGATATGATTAGTGATCCTTTTAGTCTGTGCATCACTGGAGTTTTTTATTTTTTTAATCCTTTCTTTTGTTTCTTTCTTTCTCTCCTCGAAGACGTAACCAGAGTGTGGTTCAGCGACGGCGTTGAGCCAAAGCAGATGTGGTTTGAGACGAAACACGTCATCGTGGAAATGAGAGCCTACAGCAACAACAGCCAGGCTGGTAAGTACGCTGTGTGTGTGTGTGTGTGTGTGTGTGTGTGTGTGTGTCAGTAAGATTTGTTTCAGAATCAGAATCAAAAGTACTTTATTGATCCTTGAGGGGACACTGGGTCAGCTGCAGTTGCTCAAATTTGCAAGAGAAGAACATTTTATGTGTGTTAGAAATTGCATTAGAAATTAGTGAAAGGAATGTGTGCATTAATCCTACAAAAATATTACAACAATAAATACAGAAATAAGAAATTGAGCATGTGTAAAACGTATTCAACAGTACAGGGCTGCTGTACTGTTGAATTATTGTAAAGTCTACAATCCGACTGCATGTTTCTGTACCTTTTCTGCCTTTTGGCTTCCTTCTTACCTGGAGAATCCTCCATTATAACAGCAACCCACCAAGGTGTGACACACCTGGCTTTTAAAGGGGATGGGAAACGGCGCTCTGATTGGTTTACTGCATGTTACGCCCAAAACACAGCTAGGATTAATGAAGAGACTCACTACAAGCCTTTAGAACCAGGAGCTTGGAGGAACCAGCCTTTTATCCACTATTAAAAGTGAACTTGGACACACCCTGAATGCACTTGCTCCATGCAAATCATTAAAATAGAACCCTAAAATCACTACACACTGCTGCTATTTAAAAAGTCATTTCCTGCCCTGATTTGTAATGCCAGCCAACGGCCACACAGGATATGCGCTTAATTTTTTAAAGAAGGCAGCACATCGAATTGGTTGTTAGGAGCTGAAAAGATCTGTCTGCTTATATCAGTGCTTGTTTTTTTTCTTTTTGTGTCTTAAATGTTTGCTTTGAAATAGGTAGCAGGTACAAATGTAACCAGCCTCTCCTGGTGGAGATAAAGGAGCCACTCAGGCTCAGTTTGGGCTGAATAGGCGGTGCGGTGATGTGATACCCGGCGAGCGACGTGGCCCGGCCAGCTGGGCGAGACCCGAGTCTGTAACTCTGCTGCACTGGGAAAGAACAGCCATGAATGGAGCTGTAACACACACACTCATTGTTTCATTCCACTCCCTCGCGCTTTCTCTCACTCTGCTGACCCGTCACACACTTTCACACACGTAAGCAAGAGTTCTTTTCAAAGCAAAAGAAGCATAGATGTTTGTGTAGACTGAGGCAGCAGGGTCCACAAACACACCCAGTGAACAACAACAACAGTGTGTTTCAGCTGGAGGAAGGCCTGCTAATAATTTAAATCTCATTCCATATTAAAATGTTTGTTTTTAAAGAAGGATGAGGTAATCCCACTTCTTCCCAGAAAAAAAAATCCTGAAACAAGTGAAACAGCTTTTGAAACAAGTATAAAAAGGCTGAAATGAGCAGAATAGGGCAGGTCAGCCAACTACGACCAAGAAAAAAAAGTACATTTGATTCAAGTGGGATTATTTCATCTAACCGGCAGATCCTCGATTCTGTTTTTAAAGCCACAGTATGAGTATAAATTTATATTTGTTGCGTTCAGTCCAATGAAATGTGTCTGTCACAAAGCCTGGTGGACTGTTGGCCTTTAGTGATGCTTTTTACATCAAACACACTTCACTGTTTCCACTGGAGCGAATCCATGACACTCTCAAAGTTTTAATAAAGTTCAGGAAAACAGGATTTTAAAACTGATAACGAGACCAAACTAATTTTGTAGTGTAAGTCAACAGTCTAAAGTAGATTTGTGTTCAAATGTAGCTTACTGTGAATATATTGGTTATTGGCTATCACAAAAATATAGGTATCATACTGGTATTGGCAGATATTTTGACCGGTATGGAATTTTTTTTACAGAATATAATGCAGAAAAAATGCTTAGGGTAATTAAAATTGGTGCACAATCCACATAGAAAAGTTTGATTTTCCTTCCAGCTCAAAAATTCACTGTATCAGCTGTCGTATCAGCAATCAGTGAAATATTCCCCTCTAAAGTCTGTATTGATCTTAAAAATCCCACATCGGTCAGGCACTGGAAGAAATTCATACCAGAAGTAGCCATTTTTCCAGTCATATTTATTTTATCCACCCTTAATTTCTTCCAGGAACCAACAGCTGCTCAAACAACAACGGCGACTGTCTCCACCTGTGTCTGGCCTATCCCAGAGGTCGCACCTGTAAATGTGGGCGGGACTTCCACCCCGTCAACGTCACTTCCTGCGTGGCCCTCCCTCGCTGCCCCGCCCGCAAAAAACCCTGCCTGGATGGCAGCAGGTGCATCGACAGCGCCCGGTTCTGTGATGGACGCGTGGACTGTCCGGACCAGTCGGATGAACAGGACTGTGAGTTTGTCGGCTGCTGTAAAATGGAAAGCTACAGTAATTGAAATTTAGATTAAAACAGATTTTAAGGGAATAATCCAGCATTTTGGGCAAAATTTCCAATTTCCAACTTTTTCCAATTTACCCAGACTGAGACGTGTATTTCAAATCCACGACACACTGTGGAATTAAGACAACTTCAGAGACAACTTCCTCTTTGGCAAAGCCAGGTTAATGACTCACATAGACTTCAAGTCTTTATGCTAAGCTAACACATAATACTACCCATAGGAGCTCAACCACTGGACATACAGAAGTGAAAATGGTATCAAATAGCCCAAAATGTTGGAGTATTCATTTAAAGGGGGTTGAAAGGAGTCCTGACAATTTCAATGCAAGTGCTGAGTTTTTGTTCCCAAACAGCATCTAGTCTGGAAAGTGAGATTTAAAAAATGGAAACTTAATTCCTGATGTGCAAGAGGCTGAAGTTTTGTTGGAATGATGGTTGCTCAAAATGGATTCCTGCCATGATATTGTGATGTTAGCCTGATTTCTGCCTCATGAATTAAATTGTTCATTATGGGAGAAAAAGACTATCATATTCAAATGCAGTAAATACAAAGAAACAATCTGTTTTTATCAAAATTTTTGCTAAAATATTGAAAAATGTATCAGAATCATAGTGCAATTGCAACAAAAGAATCATAATTGGTAATTGTGTCACTAAGCTGACTTTTTTCCTCCAGGTCCATTCACAAATTCGGACTTGTTTGTCACCCAGTCTAAAGATGAGCTCTCTGCAAAGTCTTCCTCCTCCTCCTCCTCCTCCTCCTCACACCCTGCTGGCCAAAAGGATTCAAGTCTTTCAGTCCAGAAAAACTCGTCTTCCTGTGACGACGAGTCTTGCAAAGAGAAAGCAGCTCAGGGAAATCACGTCGCTGTTGTCCTGAGTGTCCTCTGCCTGACGGCCACATTTGCAGCCTGTATGGTCTTCTGTGCTAAGAGGTATGGATGGTGTTATACAGCGGAAAGAGTACCACAAATTGCTATTGAAGTAGGAGTACTATTAGTTTGCTGATATTTCACTGCACTGTAAGTAGACGTTCTGCTGTAAAAATCTACTGCAGTAGGTGAGAACACGCTTCAAATTACATTCTCGTAAAGGTGCATTGCGCGAAACTCAAGTTAAGATCCTCTAGACTCAACTGACGAATGTGGAACAAGCACATAATTTATGGTGGTTGAGTCTACATGGTGCTCATCGTCAGGCCAATTCACTGGTATTTTTCCTCTTTTTTTCATACTTATTGTGCATTTTTGCCAGCTCAGTCTAAATGGCACACTCCTTACCAAATGCTGGAAATTGCACACATCTTAGTTTTGCAATGTTGTGTGTGTGTCCAAACACATTAATCGCCCTTCTTGCTGAGCTTCAATGTTCACAGGATCACGTACGCCGATGATGTTTTCTTGTGTATTGATGTCCAAGTTTATTAGATCCATGTCCCACAGTGTGGCTGGCAATAAACTTAAGACTGATATCTCACAGTCTACAAGTGTGTATGAACGTGTCCTCCATGATGCAGTCCTCTTTCACTTCTGTTTTTTTTTTTTTTTGATCTTGTCAAAAGGAAAACATGGAAAAAGTTTCCGTCGCTTGGAAGCAGAGGCACGGAGACGGACACTCTGATGGCCAACATGGGAATGCCGAGTGAATTCTATGACCCGGTCTTCGAGGTAAACCGAGCCACACCAAACATTTTCATTATTTATTATTATAACTGGTACCGCACAGAGGCCCTGGTCTGCAAATTGGAAAAAACTTGTAGACCGGCCCGATTCCATTTACTGTCTGGTAACGTGGAGAAACTCAGCAGGACAGTCGGTCATAAATCTGAGTAAATGTTCCACAGTGCATCTCAATGTTTTTTCTCTCTCCTCAAATATTAAAAGTTTTGTGTTTCTTAGATATTGAGTCCATTTCTGATGGGCCTTATCTGTTCAGTTTTTAACCCTTTGAAACTTGTGGAGCCCACAGCCCAGCTTTAATGTTGTTGGAGTTTAAAATATATAATTATAAATATAGTTTTATTGACATTTAAAAATGTTTTGGCAAATTTTCTGGTCATTTTCCCGTTTTATTAATCTTTTAGGTCATTTTTAGGTAATTTCCTTGTGATTGTTTTTTCTGTTTTACAGCTTTTTTTTAACACATTTTTTGGTAATTTTGTGGCACTTTCTTTTTACAAAGATGGTTTCCTTTTTAAAGAAACAAAGTAAATTTGTTCAGGTATAAAAGGGTTCAGTGCATTGGATTTCTGATGGATTGGTGTATGATGTCTTGTTATTACTATTACTCTCTCATTACTGCAGGTGAATTTCTTACTCATATTTTCCTGTTTCTTCTCCTTCAGGAAGCAGAATCTCCAGTCGACATGAATGCTGCTGTGGAGTTACAATCACTAAACCTCAAACAGACTTAAAACTGGCTTCATCACGTCAGCATGCATTTCCATTGTCATGAATTTCAACCTGGCTAAACTTTTAGCGCAATAAAGAACATAAGATGAACCAGAAACCTGTCTGTGCAGCTCTTTGTTTCCACCTCTCAGGGTTTTCCTCCGTCACTGGACAAACATTGAACATTTTTTGCCTGGTTTTCATCACTCGCTCTTTGAAAAGCAGACATGGTTACAATCACAGCATCAGTACAACATGATTACAGACCATTTCTCCTGCCTTTTCACATCTGTATTTAAGCCTCTGTGGCATTTGTCTGGGAATTAATTGATTAATTTTATATTTGCCTGACGCTGAACTTTCAGATCAAAACGTTGCTTCAAAAAAAGAGAATAAAGTGACTCATTGGGAGCTTAACGCTGTGCAGACCTCACAACATTACAACACAACAATAATTACAAAACGAGTGTGATGATGTGTTTCAGTGAGTGTGGGTGTGTATATGCATGTATGAGAAGGGGATTGTGGTTGTTAGTAAAAACAGTAATACATAATATATATATTACTGTGCGTAATATATAAAAAAATATTGATATACAGAGACTTGATAGTTCGTAGCTCTGCCTTTGTGTCGCCCTGCACGCTGAATGTGGGACCAGAGCGCCGCCGCGTGGTGATACAGCGGCAGTGCTACGGCATAAAATAGTTCCCCCGTTTTGGAAAGCAGAGGGCTGAAAAGATCGTCTGAGAGTTAAACCAAAACCACCGTGTGCTGCTGTGCATCCTTTAAGACGAGTTCCTCAGCTTTGTGTTTTCGCTCAAGATGATGATGTTTTCCTGGATCAACCATATCTGATCATTTTGGAGCAGCACACTCCTGTTCTCAGAGTGGGAAGGGAGCTGATGGACCAAACTTGGTGGATGTATAACACTCGCACAGAGACGCGAACACCATGATACAGGTGAGAATCTGAACTATGGGTTTATCATCTGTTTTCCTTTTCAGATAATCCCAACCAGCGACTCTTGCTTCGCAGTTCACCACAATTTATCCAAGAACACAAAACATCATGGCAGATCATCGAGTCAGCGGTGTAATCTGATACCACTGTCAGGCAGAGGCGTCCACTTCCTGTCTCTACTCTTTGTTCTGTAGGAAGTAAGCTGAATATCAGTGACCGCTTTGTTTTTTGTACTTCCGCCTGTCTGTCAGCCACTGAAAGCCTGTCCTCCGCCTGTCGGTGCTTGAATGTCAGACACACTGCCTCTACCACTGAACGGGCCATTTAATCTCATTCAGTGTTAAAATCTTGTTTTCCAAGGTAAAAAAAAAAAGAGATAATCCCACTTTTTTTCCAGTGTAGTTTCACTTGTTTCAGGAATTCCTCTGGGAACAAGTGTGAATAAACTGAAACAAGGCAGAGGAACTTATTTGGATTAAGAAAATCAACAAAACAAGTGGGATTATAAACACAAATAAACCTTTTTTTTTTTTTTTTTCAGGTTATCAGCTGGTGGATGTGAGAGCTGCCAGCTGTTGTGCAGACTCAGTCTTGTCGGGTCCTGCAGTCGACTCGTTCTAACTTGCCCTGTTTCTCCTCCTCCTCCTCCTCCTCATTCTCCTCATTCTCATTGTCTGAGAAACACACTCCTATTACACCGGGACAGGGATTGTCCTGAGGGAGGGTGTGTGTGTGTGTGTGTGTGTGTGTGTGTGTGTGTATCATATCAAAGTGTTTTGTTATTCCTGCTATTCAGTTTTGTGAAACATTTACTGGCAAAACCAAGTCAATTTTTTAACACAGTGCCCTCTCTCAGAGATCATTTTATTTTTACTGCAACATTTCACACGCCACAGTGATACAGCACATCGTGAATTTACCTATCAAACAAATGTAATAATACATTTTGGATCATTTATTCTGCAGGAATCTTTAGATAAGGCGTTTATTTTCTTTTAATCTAAGCCCATATGGCCTCACAATCATCAGAATTTTTTTTTTGAGGAGTTAGAGCCAGCAAAATCAATGCTATTTTTAATGTTTGCACATATGTAAAATTTTATGTGGCTGATTTGAGGTGTTTTATCTTTAATTGACCATGCTTTTTTCCTACCACTGTGTTTGGTTTTGTAATGTTTGTGGTGGTTCATCTTCTTCCTAACTGGTTTTTAAGTGATATCTGCCGCCGTAAAATGTTTACCCTGTAAGCTTTTGCTAAAACACATTGCAAATCTCTTTTGAAAGGTGCCATCCAAACAAATTTTATTATTATGTTTCTGAGTTCGCTGTGGGAGCGTCTGCATGTGTGTCTGTGCGAGTCGGAGCTTAACGAAAAGAATCTGCTCTAATCTGAAAAAATGCTGCTGTGTACATTGTTATGATGAAACGCTGCAGTTGGTCTGTGTGAACAAGAGTGTGTGTGTGTGTTTATGTATATGTGTGTGTGTGACTCAGCTCAGGTAAATGTTGAGGCAGAGGGAGGAGTGTGTGAACGCCTGCCTGTTTCTGTGTGTGTGTGTGTTCAGGTAATAAGCAGACAGGTATTTACAGGGCTGGTTTTCCTTCCTCCCCCCTCCTTCCCTTTGTTACGGATTCCTTCACTGAAAAGGGAACTTATACTCTATTTCACACACTCAACACCTTTCACACACACTCAGGACGGCCCTGAGCCAAAACCAGAAACTCCTCGGCGCTCCTCCACGGGACAGGCCCGACGTCTGAGGATCGGCACTCTTTATTTTTGTGAGTATTGTTTTTGATAATACGCTCCGTCGCTGGATGTTTGTGGACGAGGAGGCCCGCCCTACAGCCGCTGCCGTCCTCTGTCCTGCTGTGTTATTAGGAAACCTGACTGACCAGACGTTTGACAATACCTTCACCGTCACAACTCAGAGTTATCGGCTGATCTGACGTGTTGCTATCTCTTGGAATAACGGGAGGTTTTGGCCTGACTAAATCAAAACACAGTGGTGTTTTCACGGTGAAACGTCCCGTGTAAGAGGTTGGGATCGCAGCATGTGGTGGATTTATAATGTCCTCCCTGGGTTCAGTCTTGTGCTGAATACCTCAAGAAGAATGAATGATGATTCTTTAACGTCCTCATTTGCCGCTTGAAGCCTCTGCTTGAAGTTAAATCAGTTTTATGACGGTGTTATGCTGCATCCTTTGGTTTCAGCTGAGAGTGAAAAGGCTTGTCCTTCACTTCAGCACCTTTCATTTTGCCTTTTGGAAAAGGTTAATATTTGCTTAAGTAGATAGGAGCCGGTTATGAGCTGATGTGAAAGCCAACCTCCACCAAATGTCGGTATTAATGTCGACTAATGTTCTGTGCTCTTGTCACTCATGGAAGCTCGCTGTGCTTCCCTAAACCAGGCAGAGAGAGAGAAGCTGAATTCCTGGAGCTCAGCAGACCTAATGCAAATTTGCCAAAATGCTGAAGCCATGCTGATAACAAAAAAAATGAAACTAGAGTTCTTGGCAAAGGGCCCTCGTGCAAAATCTAGTCAAATTTCCCCCATGAGCAAGGCATTTATCCTCAAGACGAGATGCATTATTGTTCTGTAGCTCCACTGATGAAACTCTCCTCTTCACTTTAATGATTAAAAGTGAAATATGCCTGAGAGCGAGTCCATGAAACACACAGCTTGCAGTCCTGTGTGTGGGTGAGACAGCACTGCAGCTGCCAGCCAGGGCGTTTTCTGGGATCTGTGTGTGTGTGTGTGTGTGTGTGTTTGGGTTTCATTTGCATGACTCCCTGGTGTGTCTGAATGGCGGATTAGAGAGGAAGGGACAATGACATCATGTGGGTTTCATTCTGCTGGGTGAAAACTTTTCAGGAACTAAGCAAAGCGGCCTTGTTTTCAGCTTTACCGAGCACTTTTTTTTATGATTATAGTTTATTGAACATGTTAAAAATTGATTGATTGTCAATTGAATAATATAGTTCATGTTCAAAAGGGGTAGGAAGAAGCCAGAAGCTTTTCAAGTCCTATCCCTTCATACTGGTTGTGTGATGCAAAAACAATAAATCATTGTTCTCTGCTCAAATCCAATCATCCTGAGGAGCAAAAAAAAAGGTGAAAAGAAAAAAGAAAGAAAAAAAATAGACCTGGTTCTCCAGCCGTTATTAAGAAGAAACATTGCCTTACACACTTTTCACAAAGACTTTTTCCACTGACCGATGTTTTCTGTGATCGGTTATCTTGTGAATCTTGATCGTCAGCCCCCGCTGTCGCATAATTTTTTTGCTCAAACCAACAACAAGCAAGGCCAGCAAGTGATCAAGCAGATGTAACGGTTTTAATATTTACATGCCTTATTAACATGTAGCAATCAGTAGTAGAAATGTAAGTTTGGAAAAGTCTTAAATCCTGAAATTGAAAATGTGCAGGAACCCTGTTAACAGTCGATTTAGAGATACTCAGTACTGCATAGTCACCTATCGGTCACTTCTGTTTGAAAGTACTGGCATCAGCATTAGAGGACGAGACATATTTGTTCCAATCTGACTTCGGATAACGGCCTCTGAAACACAAGAACCCTGTTGTGGAACCAGGAGCCCTTGCCTTGCTCCCACTGGAGGAACCAGTTCTGATTTTTGCCCCAGAGGTAGAACTCGCTGACCCCAAAACGAGCTCCGAGCTCCCTGGGGTTGTCGGGGTGGAGTTTGAGCACTGAACATTCCCGAACATTTGGAACATTTTGTTTTTAAAAGTCGATGTGAGGGACGCCACGGTCGGGTGCCGTGACATACGAAGGCTAAGTGGCAGCGGCCCAGGTTCAAAGTCATCGTGAACCCTTTCTACATGTTGTCCCCTCTTTCCGCCCTGCCTTTCCTGTCTCTCTCGGCTGTGGCTGTCTGGTAAAACAGAAATACCCACAAAATAAGCGAGCAACTGCAAACAAACTGTTAAAAGGTCATTACATCAAAAGATCAAATCGCTTAAAAACATGGCATTTGTCTCCATGTCACGGCTGATCTCCATAACTCTACACAAAAACAGTTTCCTCTTTTCAGCTTTTGCTTCTCTAGTGCCTCAGTCTCTTTTTTTTTTTTTGACCGTCTGTTCTGACAGCTGTAAGTAAATATGACACAATGACAGCTTACTGTTTTGCTCTTGTGGGTCGCAGCAGAGCGACTAGACGCCTCCTCCTGATTTGCATCGGGTTCACTTTTCTCAGGATGGAAATGTAAAAACACACAGGAGCTTGGAGAACTCGCTCTGCCACAGGAACTCTATTCCAAGACCCGGGACCTTTGGCGCCGCTGTGTTTTGGTGGAAAAGCAGCACATGTCAGTCTGCCAGTCAGTGGAAAAGCCCTCATCATAGAAACTCAATGGGAAATCAGGGTATTTCCAGGCGGTTCAACTCGCCATTGCAACAGCTGTAGTCTTCACTGATCGGCATTTAAGACTTTTTGTTTAAACTTCCATCTTGACAAAACCAGCATCTGGCTGTTGGATTGAGCTCAGAGCAACAACGAAGGGGGAGGTTAAATCATCATGTGCTGCTGCTAAAGTGATTTAAATATTATGCTGCTTGCCCGAAGCAAATTCACAGCCTGACATTGATATTAGCCCTTTAGATGTGAGTTAAATTAATCCTAATTAGCTGAGTTGTTGTTGAAAATGTTCAGGCAAAGCTACCATCAACCTATAAGGCTCAACTCCTCCTAAAACCTAAAGTTGTTGTATTTTTTATTTTATTTTTTAAATCAAAGTCAGCTCTTTCTCCTGATTCACACTTGGTGCTCCGGTGTGAAGCTGCAGAGGTGGAGGATAAACCAAGGGAGATACAGGTGCGCTTATTTATTATTATGTTAGTATGATTATTATTTTAACTTATAGGATATCTGCAGTAAAAAAAAAAAAAAAAAAAAAAAAAAATGCATTGTCACAATTCCCAGTGTGTAGCTACATTACATAGCCTACAAATTCAGGCTCCCTTTTTCCATAGATGCAACTGAGTAGGCTAAGTACAGAAATATTACAGGAATATTACAGGCGACAGGGTGAAGTGCCTTCAGAAAAATAAATAAATAAATAAATAAAATTAAATAAGAGCTCCTCTGAAAGGCAATCTGCTCCCGGTGAAAAACAAACTCCTCTGCCAACGCCGTGACGTCACACGAATATTTACAGCTGCTGCCATGGCAACGTGGACCACCTGGAAAGGGAAATACTCTGATTTGGCAGGAACCAACCGCCAGTTTTACCCATTCACTTTCTATGGGGCCAAGAATCCTGCGTCCACTATGATAATGCTAGTACTAATAATACAAATAATAATGATGAGTTTTGTGTGTGTCTGTGTTTATTTTCCAGGGTGTAACTCGTCCATCCCTCGCTCTCCTCTCCTCTCCTGTGATGTCCACCCCTCCGCCCCCACAGCCCCGAGGCATCGACTTCAGCCTGCCCACCTGCGGGGAGACGCAGTGCAACGGCCGCGGTACCTGCGTGATTCCTCCAGGTGGCGGCGGTGACCTGGTGTGCGAGTGCGCGTTGGGTTACCGCGGCGCGGCCTGCGAGGACACGGTGAACGAGGCGGTGAGCCTGCCGCTGACTCTCGGCGTGCTGGGCGTCATCGTCGGCCTGGTGATCCTGGCCTTCATCGTCGCCAAGATACGACAGAGATACAAGGCGAAGCGCAGGTGAGTCCCTCTGAACTGTGATCATCCACATTTTCACTGGATTTTGTTTCTGTCGCCAGTTGCTGTGACCCGACCAGCTTTTAGATTCGCTGTAGCAGAAACGGTTTATTCCAGCTGGAAGTGATTTATCTTTCCGCTTGTTTGTATCTCTGCAGACCTGTTACTTTGAGAGGGCGGGGAACTCTAACAATTAATAATCTGACCAATCAAAGGCTTTCAGTCATAAACTATTTTCACTATGACCTCGCTTTTGAAGCCGCACACTGCAAAATTTCTGTTTGCCACAGTGTGGCTGTGGTTACACAGCAGATATTCAGTGATTTACTCCTGTTTCCTGTTGATTTGATGTATAAGTCTCTTTACAATTTAACAAATTTATTACAAAAGCAAATGAATAGACAAATATGTGGAAATTATTACAAAATGAGGAGTAGATATTGAAGTTGTTTTTTTTTTTTTTTTTTTTTTGCCTCATTTAATACACCTCTATATGGGCACCATTAGCTGCACTGTTTGCTGTAGCAGAGCCTCATCAATGGTGGCAATGGCATCAGTGATCTTTTGCTGAAATACACAAATGCCATGTCATTAAAAACTTTGATAACCACTGAGTACATAGAGCAAATCTGATTGACATATCTCATCAATTGCATTTGTAATAGATTTTTTAAATTGTAAAGAGACTTTGTGGACACCGTGTATAAATAGCAAAACGGCCACAGCGATATGGAAGACTGGATGATGGCAGATGTGTAAGACAAACATCTTTTGCTTCAGTTCTCGGTCACAGTGACGATGTTTTGGTCTCCACACTCTCTTGTGTGTTTGCTGTGCATGTTTTGTGCCCATTTTTCTACCTAAATCTACCCTTTTCCTCACCATGACCAAGTGGATTTTATTTGCTACTGTTAGGAAATGGTCACAAAGTTCGCTGTCAGATCAATTTTAGACAAACTGCAAGATCAGTATTGAACAAAAGGTCAGATCAATGTTGAACAGTAAGTTCAGGTTTGATCTTTCATGTTGAACCTGAATAAATGATTTGTGTAATTGAGCAAATTATTGGCCTTTTTTTGAAAATATATCCTTTATTTTCCAGCTTCCCCTGCTGATCAGACTGCAGTTCTCTGCTTTGCGCTGCCTGAATTTTTGTTTGCACTTCTTTCACAAACGTCTCGCGTGGGCGGGGTTTTTCAGGTGTGTGTGTGTCCCCATTGGCTACTGAGTTTTTGAGTGACAGCTCAGTGTCCCAGATGATGTTCAGTGCAGCAGGTTTGTCTTTTGGCAGACCGGACAACCTGAACATAAAAAGTTTAAACCCAAATTTAGATTTTTTTTTTTTTTAATCCAGGAAAGCATGTATCACCCCAGTCCAACTAGAGGGTCTTACATGTCAAAATTACTCCTGCACCCGTGGAAATGTCTCACCTGTCTCAATAATTAAAAAAAAAAAAAAAAAAGAAGTGATTGCATGTTTTGTCTTTGGTCAACAGGAAGGAGTTGGCAGCAAGCCACGGCTACAATGTGGCCATGTAACGTGAATGATTCTCCATGAAGGTACGATCCTGCAACCTCATATCTGTTTTAATTTTAACAGAATGTGTACGTTTCTAATATGCTTAAAAAGTTCCTCTGTTTAACTTTGTGCTTGATCACTGATGTTGTTGTGTCACTTTAAAGGGCTGATATTTCATTAGAAGCATTTGTTTTCTGCTGTTTTACTGTTTTTTTAAAGGACAGTTCCACCCTAAAACATATTTACATTGTTCAAAGAAAACACCCTGTGCAGCTCCTCTGAATAAAAGAGCGAGGGCTTCTTTCCAGAGCCGACATTTTGCACTGACGTTCAGCGATCGTACAGAGAAATACATCACAAAAGAATCAGAATGCACCGCTGCAGCCTTCATAGAGAGGAATGCAAAACGCAACAGGCTTGACAAGTTAACAATGCTATTATTCATTCATTCATTTATTTATTAATGGTTAGACCCATACAATGTAAACAGCAACACCTGTCCCTAGAGGGCTTTTGGTAAAAAAAAAAAAAAAAAAAGATATTAAATGAAAAAAAAGAATCGAAGGTAAACTGATTAAAGCAGGATACAATAAAACACACATTAGGCGGTAACATAACTACAGAAAATTAAAAAAGGACACAGCTGCTTTTCTTCGCTCTGTTTCTACATGCAAACCTAGAACAGCTCGCGGTAAGTCCAGACCTGCTCTCTGGAGGTTGTCAAAAAGCATTCTGGGAAATGTAGAAAAAGTGAGGCAGAATTTGGCGAGACAAATTAAAAGGCTTCAGCAAAAAGAAATGCCGAAATGGACGGAACATCTCAGAGCAGTGATCCGTGACAGGACGAGAGCACAGGTTGGATTTTTCCTTGAAATCCTGAACCGTTCCAACGTGACGATGAAAATCCACCTGGCAGCCTGATGAACTGATGAGCAGAGTTAGGATAGTGATGTATCTTTCATTCATTTTTTGTTTTTATTGCATTTCTAATTTTTGTTTTCAATTCTGTTTTAATTTCAGTTTAGTTTTCTGTGTGGGCTTGCTGTCTGTTTCTTTTTTTTGTTGTTGTTTTTTTTTAGTTTAGTTTTGATTAGTTTTAATTTTTTATATAATATGGGGGGTGTTTGACACTTTGTGAAGGCAGCTGGCTCCCAGTCGACATCCCGGTCTCAATACACAAAAGCACCAACGTCTCCTCATGCTGGTTGTGTTGATAAATTTGACCAAAGACTAAAACTAAAGACATTTTCTGTATTTTGTCATTTATTTTAGTTTGTTTTGCAGGTACACAATATTGTTTAATTTAGTTTTAGTTTTCAGTTTAGTTTTGGTGAACTACAGTACCCTTGCTGATGGTTCATGTCTACAGGATCAGAGTTGAGTTGCATTTCAGTGTCACGTTGGCGTCTCCTCATTTGCATAAAGTTGAGGTCGAGGCTTCTTTTTTTCAAATTACGGGCGTCCAGTGTGACTCGCTGCCTCTGGAAACCCCCGACAAACTTTTAAAGTAACCGTTGTCGATCTAAAATGACGGCCGGTGATGGTCCGGTTTGAAATCCGGGAGAGGACAGCCCACTAGTGAAGCGTTCATCCAATCAGGTGCAGCATGAAGTGTTTACAGGCGAGAGCAACTGTCAATCATCAGGAGTGGCCACGCCCACCAAGCGTCCAAATCTGGGAAAGGACGCGACACCTGGAGTCACACACACACACACACACACCTGTGGACACAAACCATCATACTAAGGATGGCTGGTTTTAGCTCCAGAACCCTCGACTGCTTCGTGCTCGATGGGCCAGACCACACAGTGTTTACAGTAACGTAGAGTCATCTGACCTTCGTGACTCCTTCTCCTTCCTCCTCCAGGTCAACCGCTCCCGATCCTCCTTCGGCGCCCATCAACTTCCAGAGAAGCTCGACGGAGAGACCGAAGAAAATCGTATCGTATTCACCTCTGTATCTATTAGCACAAACTCCACGCTGCCTGGTGGCTCCTGCACGGCTCAGCGACCGGCCCCCGACACCAAACCTTCATCCTGCCGGCGACGCAGCCGACAGGTGGCTGCGTCGGTGCAGACGGCGGGTGGTGCGGGCAGGTGCAGCTGCAGGTGCGGCTGCAGGTGCAAGCAGACCGGGCAGGAAAATGAGCGCAGCACAGCATAAACAGAAAGGCAGGACGTCGCTGCTGAGCTGTGTTTCGACAGGCGTTGACTTTCTTGATTTGACATTGTTCCATCGTGTTCACGTGGCTGGCTGGCAGGCGATAGTTTAATGGTATTAATCAAATAAATGAATAAAATGGTGTCAGAGCTTAGCTTAGTGTCAACCCTGATGATTGATGCAGCCGTTCTCCAAGCTTCATTTTTAGGATGTTTACCCCTTAGTCTTCCCCTCCCCCAAAAAATCAACTTCTCATCCTTTTTGTCCGGCTGTTGCCAGGTGGAAGTATTGCTCATGAAACAAATCTCATTAGACGGGACTAGTGTAAGTGCAGGAATCTGATTGGCTGTTGACGAGCGGTGACTCTGAAAAGTTAAAGAGCCCATGAAATGGACTTATACTTTCTTGATTTGATGTATTTCCTGTTGAAACAGGAAGTTTGGGCAGGCCATGATGGAGGGAAGGATCATTCACAAGTGCAAACCAACAGCATCTCAGTCATTTTTATCTGAAGGGATGAGGTGGATGAGTACAGCGGCGTATTAGGGCCAATGTTTGAAAAAAAATTTCAGAGCCAGGGGACGGTAATATTCCAAGAAAAAAACTCAGAATTTCTGAGATTAGAATCATGAATTTATGAGAAAAAACTTAGAAATTTATGAGGGGAAAAAAATCGAATTTCAATAGAAAAAAGTTTTTTGTGTAAATTTGAAACTTTATAATCTCAGAATTTTTTCTCTTTTTTTGCCTCATAAATGCTTGAGTGTGTAAACTGGCCCTAATACTCCGTCATAGGATAGAGCAGGGGTCTAAAGATGTCATTTAAAGATTTGTGAAGGTTTTACAGGTTGAAATTTGATTGACACCCTCTGTGGTGCAGAATGGTGTCACTTTTTAAGATGCTCTGTTTTTCAGTAATTAGAGCTCATTTCATGGAGATTTTAAGGCGTGGGCGTGATTTCTCAGCCGATGAGCTCTTCCACCGAGTTTCCCTGGAAGTTCAGCTGCTCTTGAAGTAAACAGATCTCTGGAGACCGGATGGACTCGTTTAGAGCTCATTTCCATGTAACTCCTGATATCGTCATTTTGATCAACTAAATGTCAGACAGGCAGCCGAACTGTTTACATGAGAGCTCGAGCCTCTGCTGTCGTTTATAAATCGGTTACCAGAATTAATCTTTCAATAAAAGTATGAAAGGGTCCAGCTGCCAGCTCCTGTCTTTCAGTCGGGATCTGAGTGACAGTTTGGTTTTGGCAGAGCGGATGTTGCTTTTCTGCCTTTTTTAAGAGGAAGCCTGGATACCCACCTAACCGGGGAGCGGCTTTATTTTGAAGTTTTGTCAGTCTGGTCAGCCAAAGCCCCCCCACAGCTTCCTGACTGAGTGTGTGTCACTGAGCGGTGCACGTTTTAGTGGCATCGAAATAATAACCGGAGAAAAAAAAAAGCTGAGTCAGAGTGAGTGGATGCATGGGAAGTCTTTCTAAATATTAGAGATGCACCTGAATCTGATTTCAGATTTTCATATTTACTCTTCCAAAACATTTTTCCAAAAGTTCGGCTTTAGATAATTCATATAATATGTGGTCATTTCCACAATAACACTCTGCAGTGCACACATTATATTTACAAAACCTCCATGCTTTTTCTTATTCTCAGTTGGTTATGGCCTCGACATTCATTCCTCTGTCCAGGCCAGACAGAGGAGTGACAGTCTCACTCCTGTCCTTCTGTTTCTGTCTCGCTCGCTCGCTCGCTCGTGTGATTTTCGGTTTCACGTCAGGAGCTGCTGTTTGGTGTTTAAGCTTCAGCACAAAACCAGGAGGAAGCCGAACTCACTGAGCGCAGGAACGTCGTCGCCGTTAACAAGAGCTGGGAGGGAATTTCCTCTCTGAGCCCTGACCGTCTTTCTCTGTGCACCGACTGAATGAATTATTTTTGTAAATCACTGTATAGATAAGCAGGAGCTTTAGCGAACAGCATAGCTCATTCTTGATTTTTCCTGTGTCTTTCTCTTTCCCACGCTCTGTCTCTCCCTCTGCTCGACTAGCGATCAAAGTTTGGATTATTGTGGCCCTGGATTATGGAATAATCCACGCAGTCAGAAACACACGTGCACGTTGCTTTTAACACAGCGAGCAGCAATTAGCCTGAAGACTGATGACATTCTGACACGTGGAGATGTGTTTCTGCACACGACAGACACACTTTCTTTTTTTTCTGTCTACAAAGCAATGTGTTTCGTTACCTTTTATTCGTCTCTCCAACTGATTTCCTCCAGGAGAACTGGACCTCATTTTTTTGTTTTTGTTTGTTGTTGTTGTTTTTTGAAATTATAAGGCGACTGCTAATAAATTCTGCAGACGGATGTCATCATCATCATACGGCATTGTATTAGGGTGACTGTAGGGAGCAAAAAAATTACAGAGCAGGGGGAGGGAGGGTAATATTCTGAGAAAAAAAATTTGGAAATTTACAAGGAAAAAAAACTTGGATAGATTAAAGTGGTAAATATACAGAAAAAAATAAATGAATAAAGCAACAAAACCTTAATATTTCTGAGATAATGAACTCGGGAATTTATGAGAAAAAAACTGACAAATTTAGGAGAAAATTTGAAAAATGTGCAGCGTGCGGCTGATCCAACCTCGAAAAGTCAACACATGTGGCTCCTTGACCAAAAAAATTACGTTTTTTTCTCATAAATTTATGAGTTTTTTCCTCTGAATTTTATTTTTTTCCCCCCTACAATGGCCCTAATACGCCATCGTATTATCACCATGACTATACCACTGCTTTAAAAAAAAAAAAAAAAAAAAGATAAGAAAAGATGTTTGTCCTGCCACAGAACCGATGAAAATGTCAGCCGATGTTACAGTTTCAGTTTCTCATGTCCACTAATGTGATTGTTACAGGTCATTATTATCATATTCACCTGCAGCTTATTGATTATTTGAGGTGAATCGCTTCATGCCGACTCTGCTTTACAAACATGGAATTGAAGTCTGAGCATTAATTTGAAAATAATCTCTTCAATAATCTGTTAGGAATGTATTTTTTAAAAAATCCTTCAGGTGTCAGACTACAGGTCAAACCCGGCTGGACGTCTCCTGAACGTCACGGGACGTCCAGTATTTTAGATTATGTCATATTGATGTGTGTGCTGTCCTGTTATTGATTATATAACGCATAATAATATACAAGACTGCATCAAATATACTTTTATACTTTTTTGTACACATATTTTATCATGTTCTTCATTTCTTACATAAAAAGCTATCCAGCTATTATTTCAAATATTTCACATTTTTATATTTCTGCTACTATTATTAAATAAAATCAGGCGATTAAGTGAGTCCTTCAAGCTGTTATGAAATATAAAGCTAGAGCATTTATAGTTTCAAGTTGGTTTATTATGTAATAATGCTACAGTGCTGCTTTTAGTATTGATTTTTATATTAAAAATAATTCAGAAAAAGTGTTTTTTGTTTGTTTTTGCTTGATTTTTTCTTGGTGGTGCATCATACAGGGAAAAGTGAAAGAAGTATTTATGTTAACCCAAATTAATGAACACTTCCCAGCTTTTACCATTTGATTTTACATGAAATATGAAGCGAAAACCTGATTTTCCCATTCGCCATTACAATAAAATATCTGACTTAGATCATTTAGTCTCACATTCAGTGTTAAAATCTTATTTTACATCAAACATGAGAACAAGTATAAATCTGTGGAAACAAAGCCGAATACAGCAGATCAGCCACTGAGATCAAGAAAATTACACTTGATTCAAGAAAAATCTGGAAACAAGCTTTTTTTTTTTTAACATTGTTTGAAGAAAAAACAATATTTTAACACAAGATGAGACTAAATGACTTGTGGAGATGAATGAATGTCACTTGGTGGTTACAGTCACAATATAATCACCTGATTCACACCTCTCCTGTTTGCATCGTGTAACATTATCAGCCGTTTTCACTCTGTTCTCTTCTCAGTTCATCAGTCAGGAAGCGGTGATTCAGTCGGTCTGAATCTGTACAGATCTTCTTGATTTCTTGAGGAGTTTGTTGTCCCTGAGACGAGCGTGGAAGTTATTTTAGGATAGAAAACAATAAAATAGCGTCAGTGTTCAACCTAAATAATCCAAGTTGTTTAATGAGTTCACCAAAAATTAAGTTTGTGTGGGTACAAAAGTTTTCTTTTAAATATGAGGGTGAACCAGGGACTATAATGATGTCAGGGCCCGGATGAGATTGTCTTGAGCTTGCTTGAGTAAACACGATGGTTTCAACAATAACAAAAAAAAATCCTTGTTGACGTGGTTATTTCAAGCTGGCTTTCTTGGTTTGATAATCACCTGTTGACTGCATGTCATTACTAGTTATTTCATTTCCCCCAGTTAACTTCCCCTCAGCCCTCTGTGTGGGAACTCAGTGATGTTTTGTTCTTTGTTTCAGGTAGAAACACCTGGAAACTCGAGAAGGCCACACTGTTACATTTTCTACAGCTGATTGTGATAAGTCTGCATTTGTTAGTTTCATCTGATTCTTGCATTTAAAAATTCTCTTTTCTATTATTATCATTATCATCATCTGCCAGATTAATGCTACAAGTGGAGGTGAACAATAACAGGTAACGTGCCACATGGGCTCCTGGGATTAAATGGATATTGAGGTTTGTTTACTTACACTCATATCATTGGCCCTTCCTACAAGCTCACACTGCATCATGAAATAATTCATAACTGTACGATATGTACTTTAGTTGTCATTTGTTATATTAGTACTACTCCAGTTATTAGTATTACTCAGTCCTGCAACCATCACACCCATGATTATCACTCTTACTATTCTTGCTATCATTGTTCTGACTGCTGCTACTAACATTAGAAGTTTCATTATTATTGCTATTAGTGTTATTAGGGTTACTCCTTTTGTTGCAGCACTAGTAATATTGTTGTTACTGCTATTATCACCATTGTATTAATATACAGCCCGATGTTGAACTGCATCATTCATGTCCTGCAATAACTGCAGTGCACCGTGGTTAATACTGACCTCTGGAGTGACCGTGGCCCCCGAGGTTCGACCTCACCAAGTTCACTTCGGTTTTTCAGACAAGCAGAACGAGTTAAACCGTGAGCCGTGTGACCTCTGACCTCTCAGTGAGGGGACGGTCTCTGGGTCGGGCTCACTGTCCTACATCCCAAACCAGTTCAGCGTGTCAGACCTGGGTTACGCCGAAGTTTATCAACACTTACATCATCATCATCATCGCTGAAAGTTTCCACAGGCAGCAGGATGGAGGAACACAAGCTGCCTCCAGGTTTGTGTGTGTGTGTGTGTGTGTGTGTTGCCTGTCAGCCTGAGCACATACCTGCTGCATGACTGCCCTCTCCCTGGCATCCAGATAGTATCGAGCTCAGTGTTTACCCAACCTGCACCGCAACAGGGACAGGAAGGAATCATAAACAGATGAATGTGGGCTGACGCCGAGCGCTCCTGGTTATTTGAGAAAAGATGTAGCCGACTCGACCTGCCGCAGCCCGCGAGGCCTGCGCTGTGTCAACACCTGCTCACCTGTTCATGAGCCTGGTCTGCATACCTGGAGGAAAGAAACAGGTGGACAGCAGGGATACAGCTCTGTCCCCCGAGGTCCAATCGACACAAACGTACCTCCTGCAGGGCTGATTATTGATCCTCAAGGTGTTTTACTGAACCTTTGTCACAGCCAACAAGCTACATTAATGTTGCCAAGCAGTAAAAGGAACATGCATGTACCGTTTCCTCTAAATGTCACAGACATCAGGAGACAGTGTTTGTTAGGCCAAACACAATGAATGAATGAATAAGTATGCAAATAAATAACTAAATAAATACATAAATTAGGTAAAATATTGATTTAAGGTAGATTTGAACTTGTGGGATATGGTTTTTAGATGTGTGGAAATGAAAATAGGAAGTACAGTGCTCCAGTCGATACTGTAGTTATAATACAGGAACTTTAAAATGCATGCATGGTTGGATGTGAGTCTATGTATTTGAATGCATACTAGGGATGAAACAGTTCAATAAAAGGTTTGTATTACAGTTTTTAGGTCATGATTTTAGTTTTGGTTCAGTTCATTTTGTACATCAGGGAGAAAAAAACACTACTATGTCTAATCTTCTCTGTATTTTTATATGCAAAAATAACCTTTTTTCGCATTCAGAGATTTGGGATAACAACATTAAATCAACAAATATTCTTTCAAAGGTAAAAGTCTACTTAGACTGTTTAACTCAACCATCAAAATATTTTCAGTCTGTTCATGGATTCATCAGCTCAGTTTGTGGCTAAATGGCTCTAATACTGTGGATGTGTTTATAACACTGCACTTTGTTGGGTGTATTATGTATTTTTATTTTTTTTTTATTAATGTAAATTCTGCTTCTATTCAGCTGTGAGCATGAATGTAAATGAACCCAAACTCATAAACTGCACCAGTTTTGTTGAACTGCCATGTCTGACTGTAGAGTTAAAAGTTTGTTATTGGCTGAGAGAATCTTAAAAAATTTTTTGTTGTTGTTTTTCCTCCCCCAAAGTGTTTCTAAGATCATCGGCTGTATTGAGGGAATAGGAACCCTTGAGCCTCGCTTGAGGGTTTCTAATCTTGTTTCCTTTTTATTTTATTGTTGTGCCAAGCATGAACTCCTCCCTTCACTGTCGTCACTCCTGCGTCGTCCTCTCTGTCCAGCTGGAGGCCGGTGAACCTCCAGACGGCAGCACTGAGGCACTGGGACGAGGGCCGGTCACAGAGCCGCCTTGTTCGAGACGTTAATCCGGTTCAAACAGACGAGCTGAGGCTGTCAGACGAGGTGCGTTCACAAACCAGCCGCACAAACCGGTCAGGCTGCATTGCATGTGTGCTTATGAGGTTAACACTGAGCTGACAGGCTGGTAATGGAAGAACCATGTCACTATAAAGTATAGCTTATCTTAGTGTGCGTGTGTGTGTGTGTGGTCTTTGCAATCCTATACCAGCACCAGCTCTAACTCTGTACAGTCACAATAAAACATGACAGAATAATGTCACCTTGCATCTCCAAAAACACAATCTTTTTTGGTTCCCAGCATGCACTCTGGAGTTTAAATTATTTTGAAATGGTTTCCTGCACCTTTACAGCAGCATGAAGTTCTTTAAGCGCCAAAAATCTGACTTGTGAGCTGTTTTATCCACAACATTTTGAAACTATACTGTCTGAAAGAATAAAATCAAAATACACTCACATCAACAAAACTGAACTCTGCACCTTTATGATTTTGATTTTCATCTTCAAGATAATTTAGTGGTCAGACTGCAGCACCACAGCTGGAAAAAAATTTTGAGGAGTGTGTTTTGTCTGACCCTCTGATCCTAACTGCACTGTCTTGCCCTATAATTTATTTATGTATTTATTTATTTATTTATTTTGTACAAGCTACAGGAAAGGGAAATTTGCATAGCAGGTAACAAAGCTATGACTGATCTGCATGATGCATAATCCATAACACTGTTTATATAATCAAATTATCAAATATACACAAATTACTTGAGGCAATTTAGTCACATTAGTTGATTCCTGCATCCTTATCAGATAGGTTCACACTATCACACACACACACACACACACGCACACGCACACACAAACATGCACAAACACACACATGCACACCACTCCAGCCTTCCTTGGACTCGCTCCAGAGTTAAATCTCTAACACAAAGTGAGGTTTTAAGTCCAGGCGGACCTGTTGCTGCTTAAACAACCAACAGGTGAAAGTAAAAGTATAAAGAGTTGAAGACAGAGAGTCAGTCAGGAGGTTTTCATAAATACAGCTCACATTTAATAATTCAAACAGCACTTTTATCACAGAGTAACGAGGGGCTGCACCGTTCACCTCCTGGTGCTTTTTGACAGGCGGCCTGCTGTCCTACAGGAGTGTAAAGTGCACAGGAAAAAGTATTTACATTTTAAAAAAAAAAAAGAAAAGAAAAGAAAAATACAAAAAAGTGGAACAAAGTAAACTTATGATGAGGCCTATTTACAAATGGAGATCAGCTTCAACCTGCTGAATCTAAAAAATCAGCTTTTCATTTCTATTAAACAGTGTCATCGTTCTCTCTCACATCCTTCCATTTCCTCATGTTTCCTTCACACAGCCAGAGTCATACATCTATAAGGCGCTATAATTAAGTCATGATGAATCATCATCTTATACAGCAGGAGCCACACACACACACACACACACACACACACACTGCATCCACTGTGTTGGCTGATTTGCTTCATTAAAGGATGCCAGTTTGTAACAGCAGCCTCTGTGGCTCACACACCATCTAACACATCATCATTCATTAGGCTACAGCCCCACTGTAACATTATGATATTCCTACAGGGACTTAAAGTGACTCAATAGTCCTTAGTAGTGATTTAATTATGACCTTCATGACATTTTTCCTTCTTATAGTATCACTATAATACTTCACAATATTCCTATATCATTAAATAGTAAACTTATTGTGACTTTATAGCACTTTATGGTATTTTGTGTTTGATTTTATTATTATCGGATATCGTTTAGTTTAAAGTCTATGGGCTACTAGGATATGTGTTAGGGTTACTGTAGCTCTTTTTCTCATGGAGGAAATTTACTTTTCCCGATTCTGTCCCTGCATCCTGTCAGTCAGAGGCGCCCACAACTCCCCCGCGTCTTGCCTCTCACAGGTCCGCATCGTAGGGTCTGCCGCTGTAGGAGGTGTTGACTGACCGGGCTGCGGGGCTCTTGGCCCGGGGGAAGGACACATCATCCTCCATGGAGTCCTTGGAGTACGGGACGCTGCTGGCGGAGCTCCGGGTCCGGTTGAGACTTGGCACCTCGACGCGCCTCGACGGCGGCTTTTGGTGCCTGAACTGGGCGCCCATCACCTCCTCGATCGGCTTCTCTCCCCGGTTCTTGCCTCCGCAGCAGCGGCAGATGCCGATGAACATGACGAAGCCGCCCAGGATCTCGAAAATGCCGCCGATGTAGCCCAGGACGATGCAGAAGCCGACGCGTATGTCCGTGGAGGTGGTGGTCGTGGTGACGTTGGGCAGGATGTGCGTGTACCAGGCGATGGGGATGATGGTCATGACGCCCGAGAGGAAGATGAGCAGCCCGCCCAGCCCGGCCACGACCCACTGGGGCCGGTCTTTCCAGCAGCGGACGCCCGGGATGGCCACGGCAATGCCAATCAGCGTCACGATGAGGGAGGCCACCATCAGCCCCTGGGCCACCTCGATGATCTGGTTGTTGAAGTAAGCCGTGTCGACCTGGTTGCACTCGATCACCCGGTCGATCTCGGAAGCCTTGCAGATGTCCCAGATGCCCTGCTGGATGATCACGTCGCTCGCCTGACCCTGGACGCTGTGCAGGGTCCTCCAGTTGGGGGCCACGGTGGAGGTGAGATCCAGGATCCAGCCGCAGGGAGCCATCACCATCCCGAAGATCAGGATGCCCGGCGTCCGCATCGACGTCCGGATCCACTCCTGCGCAGTTCGCCTCGGCATCTCGACCGCTTCTTGTGTTTTAGTTTTAGTTTTTCCACCTGAGACGTTTCACACTCGCTCCCAGCCTTGATTCTGCTTTGACTGCCCAGACAGCTGGTCTTAAGAAACAAGTCGGACTGAAACCTGGAGGGGGCGTGGCCTCACCTGTCTGCCTCTGTCCCAGATAAGGACAGGTGTGGCGCGCCGTCTGCAGCCGAGCCGCCTGAGAGCGTTTCATCCCGGCCAAGAGCAGCAGCGAAGGGGAGGGGAGAGGAGTTTCGACGGGGCTTTTTATCATGTTAATGAGCCTCTGATCAGAGGCAAAACACAGAGATCTGCAAGTCACACCTGAGGGAAGCGCAGGTTTCAAGAGGATCAGCGGCCACCTCGTTAAAAACTGACCCAAACAGACATAAAGCATGTCAGTCTTGTTCCAAAACGTTTGGTTGGCATGTTTTTTTTCAGTAATTCAGTCTAATACAAATATAATCATTTAAAGCAGCTGTTCCCAACCTGAGGGTCGGGGCCTTCCAGTGGGTCCTGAGGTTATTTGGGGGGTTCCTGAGATAAAATGAGGGATTAGAGAAACACTCTCTTCCTTTCACTAACAAGTCTGTTGCATTTTTCTGTCATTTTTGAATTTTTCTTTCTTGTTGAATAATTTTCAGGCTCTGTGACTCCCTGGATAATTAATCAAATTAAACAGGATTTTTTTTAGTAGTAGTAGTAGTATAACTTACCAAGAGCTTAATCAATGAGAACGAAAGAAAAAAACTAAAAAAGCAGAATATAACCATGATAGCACAAATCTTTTCTTCACTCTTTCATTGTGAGACTTTGAAATATTTGTGTCGACCAATTTCACTGTCATTTTGGACCATTTTATTCCTTGTTTTTTAGTCAATGAAGACCCAGGAGTTTTTGGAGCTCTCCTTACTGTTGTGTCGACATCTACTGTCATTAAAAACTTCTCAGTACCTCTGGAATGAAACATGCACTACTGCTGGAGCTTTTAGCAGAAATGCTTTTATTCACAAAATCATGCATGCACACTGTGTTGTATCTAGCATGGTTAGGGTTAGGAGCTTAACTGAAAAAAACAAAAAAAAAACCATTAGGTGTGCAGTGTAAAACTAATGAGACTTGTATGGAAAAGCTGCATGAAGGAGGTCCCGACTCTTGTCCCGGGTGATTCTTTGACCGTTTCTCAGTGTGATGCAAATTTGTATCTGTGTTTTGAATCTGTTGTGCCTCAGTTTGTGGGTTGAATCCCTGCAGGATGAAGTTTCCAGCGTGTCAGTGTCACGCAGCCAGAGGACGGCGTGTGGGAAGAGTTTGGTAAGAATGCAGTTGTGCAGGAAACGGCTATGAGAAATCTGCATGGCATGACAACCTCGCAAATACCTTTCTGTCTCTACATTCGGCTTTATCTCTTTACCTGCTTCCATCTATTTTTATCTGCATTTCTCTCGCTCGTTCTCTCTTTATGCTTCAGTTGATCTCTTGTATCTCCCTCCCTTTCGCTCTTACTCTCCTTTAATTTCAATTCACTTCACCTTACACACTGTATTGGCATCACACACAGATCCTACACGTTGCCAGAACAGAAGGTTACAAGAAAACCAGCACCTTATCATGCAAAGTTACACAATCAACAGAACAATTAGAGCTTTGTGCGGTGCAGTGATTTTATTTGTTGCTTGTGGATGATGCTGATCCTTCCCCTGCGTGTGTGACAGCGTTAATGCTGCTCGCTGACTTCTCTGATGAAACAGCCGAGGACGTTTCTGTGGGTTGTTTGTTTTATTGGTTTATTTGGCAGCGACTGCACAGCACAGTGGTTGGAGAGGTAGCTAAGAGGCCAGTTTACATCTGTGTGAATGTAAAGGGCAGGAAAACATTAAAACAACGATTAAACTTTTAAAAAATAAAGAAAAAACGTATCAAATATAAAACACTTTGATGCAAAATGGATATAACTTCAGGTACTCCAGCTTAGAAACAGTTACCAAGTTCAGGAGCTGGTTAAACTCACTTTGTATCGAGGTGATTTTATCAAAGTATCGAGTGTCACAGTCTGACCAGTGAGAATCTGTCTCTCTCTCTCTCTGTCTGTCTCTCTCTCTGTCTGTCTCTCAGATGCTAATAAGGTCACGTCAGAGGGGAAAGTTCAGAGTTCAACACTTTAAGGATTCCAGCTCAAAACCAAATCCATCTTCTGCTGATCGACTCTCATGACATCATCAAGTGAGGAGCACAAACTGTGAAAGAGGCCAGGATGACAGTTTCTTCACACTCTGAGAGAAATTCACTTGATTTCTATCAAGAACATGGAGAAAAAGGTACAAAAACACACAATTCATAAAATAAATCAGCAAAAAAGTATATAAAAATAAGAAAACTAAACTGTTTTTATTAACTGTAATTATTAAATTACCATAGTGTTACCAGGAAAACATGTGGAAAGTCCTGGGAGCTTGACTGGGTGATGCACCAGTAATCTGAGCAAATTCACTTAATTTCCTTCCAAAATGTGGGGAAAAAGGTGATGAGCAGACAAGCAAAAAACAAACAAACAAAAACAACAGGTAAGTAGTTAAAAAAGCCAAAAAACATAAAAAATGAAAACAAAACTATATCCTTGGCTGCAAAATGCTCCAGTGAATGAAAAGTTTTCTGAAGTTTAAATCTTTCTGGTCCTTTTCACTCTCAGCTGCAGCGGCGTGTCGTGGAAATAATCTTTAAAAAGGCATTTCCCTCAGATGTAGATTTTATTACGCTTTAGAAGAAAATATATTCCATCTCCTCCTCGAAAGGTTACGCACACACACACACATACCCCACTGTACACAACTCACAGGAAAGGGGACATTTACTTTGAAATGGCCTTTTTTGCCCTTTTGAGAATCAGGATGAAATGACTGTATTATGCTGAGGTTTGCACAGTGCCACACATTACTGGATCGAAATGTTATGAAATGAAGCTGCAGACCAGAGTCATTTATTTTACCAGAGAAGTTTATTTCTTCAGCATGTTAGTTTGCATTTCCAAAAAAAAAAATAAAAAATAAAAAAATAAAAAAAATAAAGGATAACACAGCCGTCACATTGCCAGGAACCACACGTGTCTCTGGTTTCAGACGGCAGATGGAAGTGGCACAAATGATTTGAAAAGATCAGATGAACTGGAAAAAAATCTGATCTGTGTCACATGTAGGCCAAAAAAGAAAAGAAAAAAAATCAGATTAGGTCACTTCAACCTGCAGTGTGAGGAGCGTAGAATCAGGTGAAGGTGCGTGCAGCCGTTATGGTCCCGCCCTCTGGAACAAACCGCCTGATTTAAGATGCACCTCTGCTGTTATCGTTCAAAAGCCAGGCCTACCTGTTCTCTCAGGCCCACGATTGTATCCATCTGTGAGTGAGTGTGTGTGTGTGTGTGGTTGCAACATACTCTCATATACTGCAGGTTGGTCACAACCCTTTTGCATCTGATACTGACGTCAAAAAGCAGCCTTTGGCGTCAGGGTGAGACTCACCGGGTTTTCTCAGTTTTATCACGGGTCAGTGTCTGGTGGTTAGGTTTAGCCACCAAAACCACTTGGTTAAAGGAATACGCCAACGTTTTGGGCAGAGTCCCCTTTTCCTGACTTCCTCAGACTGAGACCAGATGTTGGACACCATTTTCACCCCTTTATGTCCAGTGGTTTGGTTCCTATTTCGTGTTAGCTTAGCATAAAGACTTGAAGTCTATGGGAGTCGTTAGCCTGGCTCTGTCAAAATGCAAAAACAAACCTTACAGCAGCTCTGAAGCTTTCTGATGTACACAGTGGGCCATGCAGATTTTTTTTTTTTAATAAAATGAGAGTCATTCAAGGAGACGTTAGATGGTGGAACTGAGATGGCTGGACACGTTTACCTGTCTATCGCAGTGATGCATACATGATGCTAAATGTTGAGGAAGACCCACCACAAATTAATTTCTCCTGAAACCACTCTCCTTTTTTTTCTTTTAAGTCAAAGACATACATTTCAAATCCACATGATCCACTGTGTAAATAAGCCTCACAGTTTCAGAGCTGCTGGAAGGTTTATTTTTTCACTTTGACAGAGCCAGGCTAACGACTCCCATAGACTTCAAGTCTTTATGCTAAGCTAACGGGACATGCTGCACATAGGAACTGAACCGCTGGACATACAGAGGTGAAAATGGTGTCCAACATCTGGTCTCAGTCAGGGGAAGTCAGGAAAAGGGTATTTTGCCCAAAACATTGCAGTATTCCTTTGAGGTTCAGGAAATGTTAATGGTTTAGGCGACAAAATGGAAACAGGACGGGGTCTGAGTCGCACACTAACGGTCTCGGTGTAAACGGGAATCAAACTTGTGCATGAAGTTCCTGTGGCACACGCACCTTGACTACCTATGACTTTCCTGCTCCTTATATAACATCACCATTCTCTGCATCTCACACTGACTGCAGCAGGTGACCTCGGTCTCTATCAATCAATCAATCAATCAATCAATCAATCAATCAGTCTTTATTTGTAATGCACTGTTCATACAAACAGAATGTGACATCGGTGTCAGGCGTGAGAGGCCGTGACCGAGCTGCTGTGTCAGACGAGCTGTGAGTGTTTGTGTTTATGTTGACGGAGGGCGGGAGGTGAATCATGTATTGATTTATGTTTTTATGTATTTCATGTATTTTTACATGTACTGAATTATATGTCTGTGTGTGTGAAGCACTTTGACATTACTTTGTATGAAACCTGCTAAATGAAATAACGTAAAGTGCATGGTAGCTCTGTCACTTTGTAACTTCACCTCATGTTTAACCTCATGCTTAACAGTCATGACTTTAATAACAATTTTTTTTTAAAGTGGAGGAAACAATTGTATTTTGTTAGTTTGTGAGATTTTGGTCATACTTCTGTGTGTTAGCATCACAAAACACACACTTCCTGTGCTGAAAATTCAGACTCCACAGATCCCGTGCTTTTTCCATGGACCTTGGTGGTTAAAAACAGAGTGATCTACAACTCTTAGGTTCGAGATGTTTTATGGGTCACATGTTTTCAGGTTATCTGTCACTTTAACTGGTCTAAATTTACTGACAATACTTAAAAAAAAATCCCCTTCTCTGTCTTTCCTGGAGTTACTTTTTTGATTAACTTCTTCTATTTCGCCTCCCGCCTCGTCGTCTTCACAAAGTGATATAGATGATTTCCCAGGATGCCTTTGGACAGCCCTCAGAGCAGGGAATGTGAAGTCACTGCACTTTATCAAACACGAACGTATAGACAGCAAGTCAGCCATGTGAACGTTAGGGTGTGTGTGTGTGTGTGTTGTTGAGCGCCGCCACACCCTTTATTATTCAAAACCACAGAGTGTCTTGTGACTGCAGAAATTCAAAATACATCCTCATTTATTTAAACAGCATTAAGACTTTAGGATTGACAGATTAATCAGACACAATAATGTATCCTCACAGCTGTTTGGGTTTTGTTTTTGTTGTTTTGCGAGTAGTCAGGCCGGCTCAGCTCATCAGTTCAGCTGACAGAAGTATGACAGGCATGTTGTCCAACCAGATCACGCTAAGTATCTCCTGTCATGACAACAACAGTCTGATTGTGACATTTTCACAACCTGAATCTCAATCCTGGCCGCCATTTCTTTATGATCCACCGCCACGTCGTTAAATCACACGAGGTGGAGGTCGGGCTTCTCTCTCACAGCGACATTAGCGGGTCGGCGTTTCACCTTTTAGCTGAAATCTGGTTTAGGAGTTGAGCCCCAAAAGTGACTTTTAACCTGTTCAGATCTCCTCACTCTGCTCCTCCAGGGGAGGTTCAGTTCAGGCCAAAATATGTGAAAGGCATCAACTCTCTGAAAAAAAAACAAAAAAAAACAAGGCTCTACTGGAAACTCTACTGGAGGACTCTTTAAAATATGCTGCTGCTGATGATTTATACTTTACTGACAGCCATTTTTTTGTGCATCAACAGCAGCTCCATTTGTAACAGGAACCAAAAACAATTTAGGACAAGAGACAAAAAATACATAACATTTAAATAACATAACTGTCACTGAGGACAAAACCCAGCTCAGTGCAGATATCAAGGCTTTTCAGCAGACACTCGATCCTGGATTGCGCTCCACATTTAACTTTAGGACTGACTGATTCAACAAAGGAGTGATTCAGCCTGACTCTGTTAAAACGTGGATCTCTGATTCGATGGTCGATGGTCGCTGAACATCTTCACTGTTCAGAAAATGGTCGGGGTAAGAGAGCGTCAGTATGTTGTTACGGTCCGCCGATTCATAAAGTTTGTCAAGAGGCTGTCCTACAATCTTTGAACAGACGTTCAAATAATGTTTACTGCAAGAATTCAATCTTTAAAACCTGATATGAACAAAAACATGGTCCTCAAATGAACAGGACAAGTAATAAAAAGATCTGCTTCAGGGAGAAACCACTGCATGAAGTTCAGTTCAGAGGAGTTCATATCAATTCAGCCTGAAGTCGCAGCGATTCTGTCTAGAGTTTATAATCAAAGCATAAGTGCAGTGAATCAATCTTTAGACCTCTACTGAGAATATTATTCAGTCTGTTAGAGCTGGAACCAACTAAACCATCTTGACTTGGATGACTCAGCGACAAAGAGACAGGATCGACATCTTTTCCAAGCCCAACCCAGTAAGCAGCTCAATGAGGCTGCATTTTAGGACAATTTAGGGACTATTTTCCCTGGCGGAGGGAGCGTTCACACTTATTCTTGCACATTCCATGATGCCAGTGAAACAAACATCCATCTAAAGCAGGGGTCTTTAACCAAGGACCTCCAAACTGATGGAGTGATGGAGCAGGGACGCCCTTCAGTATATATTATATAAAATTGTGTTTTATATTAAACTGGGCCTGGTGACATGTAGAAATGTACCTTGTTATTGTGCATTCAATACTAAGCTACTCAAGTAATACACAGGTTTATTCAAGTTTTTAGGTGCCCAGCTTGAGTATGTGTATTTGTATTTAAAGACTCAATCAAATCAAGTTAAAAGTTAAAAAAAATATATATATAAAAAATTGACTAATCAGACAAAAAATTCACAACCCCTCTGCAGTACCTCCACAAACCCCCTGTTGAAGATCTCTGACCTAAAGTGAAATGATGGAAATTAAGACACATAAAAGGTACAGATTAAGGTCTTTATTAAGGGTTTTCTTCTGTACAAGAATGAGGGAGTTCATCTGTTCCACCGGTTAGCTGGTCAGCAGTTCTGTACAACGGTTTATACACAGGAAACGTCAGAAAACAAAACGGGCGAGGCAACGCGTCGGTGAAACTGGAGGTTTTAAGAGATCAGGAGTGATTTCCTCGCAGCTCCACTCTTTCACATCGTGACCCGGCTGGTCCTTTAGACAGATAAATAAGAGAGAGAGACCAGCTACTGACACAATTCAAATACAGCTGTTATCACATTTGAAAGTTTGTCTTTCAAAAGAAAAAAAACCAAACAAAAAACAAACCAAAAAATAAAACAAAGTTACCTGAACTTAAAATCATACATAAAAGACCCTCAAAAAGGTCATCTGACATTATTGACTCTATTTACAGCGTCGTTTAAAACAAAGCCCACGTTTCTCCACCGGTAAAACAACACAAAGGCAACGTCGTCTCCACCTCCACCTCTTCTGTCAGTGATTTCAAACCCTAAACCTTAAATTCAAAACCTGTCGGGATGTCAGATCTCTCAGATCGAGGATAAAACAGAATGAGACAAACATCAGGAAAACAGGAATATCAACGCCTCCAGCATCGCTCCACTTCTCCGGTGCTGACGAATCATAAAAAAATGTAGTTTGTGCCTCTTGTCAAGGAACAAAATGTTAGTAACCACACAGCGACATGATTTATGTTGTCATGAACGTCATTTGTTTCAGACACACACTGTACGGATGGTGAAATTGTTCCTAGTTTTAAAAACGTGTGTGTGTGCGTTCAAGAGAAAACTGTGTGGGAGACGTGTGCTGGAGTTTGTGCTGATTTTTAAAAGAAATTAAATTGGCCCGTATTTGTTCTGCCAGGCCGACAAAGTCAGAATCAGAAATGAAATCTCTTCATAAAATAAAAAAAAAAAAAAACACCCACACACTTTGATGGGCCGGCGCCTAGCGAGCCGCTCTGAGTCCCAGCGCCGCCGTTATTTCAATTTATTTTTGCCTTTGAAAATGTTCAGCTATTATAATTTAATTTCAAGTTCATTACATCATCTACTTCATTTAATTTTTTCCGTTTTAATTCATTAGTTTTTTTCTTCCCCCCTTCCCTGCGGTGAGGCACTTTGCAGCGTTTGAAGTGTGTGTGTGTGTGTGTGTGTGTGTGTGTGTGTGTGTGTGTGAGCCGCTGTCGGGTTTGGTTATAAAGCTGAACTGATGCTGCTGTCGGACGCTGAACAGTGGGCTGCTGACGCTTTCACAAAACAAAACAAAAAAATAATTTCTTAATTAAAACCACAGATATGAGAACTGTTGGGTGGCCCGAACATAATCTTGTTTGAAGGGGGAAAAAAAAAAACAGTTTAGTTATTTATGGGTAGAAGCAGCAGCAACACTTTCTGATTGTTTTCTGTTTGGAACGGGAGAACCTGATGAAGATTTTAGAAGATTTTTAGAGTTCCCACAGACGACAAGGTCCTAACCTCTGCTGCTGCGTCTTCTTACAAACATTCAGGTTTCACCACAATCAACCACTGTCTGCGTTTTTTTTTTTTTTTCTTTTTTTTTGGGACGCAGGATTAGCAGAAAATGTTTAGAAGCTATTCGACTAAAACAGGATCTTCACTTCTCCTGTCTTGTCCAGAAATCCTGGTGAAATGCGTCGCTGTGAAACTGCACATCTCCGTCCCAGCATCTTGTTTTTTCCACCGGCCACACAGAGCTGAGAGAGCTGAGCCTTACCGACAAAACTGAGCGCTGTGTGTTCAGGCTGATTTTACGTCTGCACAATAAAGGAATTCTCCAACGTTTTGGGCAAAAATCACCTTTTTTTCCGACTTCCCCAGACTGAGACCAGATGTTGGACACCATTTTCACCTCTGGATGTCCAGTGGTTCGTTTCCTATGGGTAGCATTTCATGTTAGCTTAGCATAATGACTTGAAGTCTATGGGAGTCGTTAGCCTGGCTGTGTTAAAGTGACAAAATAAACCTTACAGCAACTTTGTAAATTAAAATTAACTTTGTTTTAAGATTCCAAGATGTGCTTTTCACATCCACATGGCCCACTGTGTAAATCAGACAACTTCAGAGCTGCTGTAAGGTTTATTTTTTTCACTTTGACAGAGCCAGGCTAACGACTTCCATAGACTTCCAGTCTTTATGCTAAGCTAACACGAAATAGGAACTGAACAAGTGGACGTCCAGAGGTGAAAATGGTGTCCAACATCTGGTCTCAGTCTATTAGAAAAAGAGGATTTTACCAAATAACGTTTGAGTTTTCCTTTAACCTCGAAGCTGTGGTCCCGGTGTAGTCTGAAGAAAACTACTGCATGAACACAAAACAAAAACAAAAACATAAAAACAATAAAAAAAAAAAAATGAATGTTTACAAGTTAATGCTCACAGCACGTGATGTGAGGAGGGTTAATATTTAGTTAAGAGGTGAGGTTTGTTGTTGACGGGAGTGAAGAAAACAGATGTGACAGCACAACATCATCATCATCATCATGATCATCATCATCGTCAGTGTTTTTCAGTCTGTCTGTAGGTTTCTGGCGTAATAAATAAGTTCACAGCCTGGGACCGGCCCTCCGAGCTGCTGGCTGAGTCTGCACAGACCGAGCCCACGGTTCACATTTTCTTCACATTTGATTACGTGTAAATTCACACACCGAGCATCAGCTGTCAATCACTGATATGACAAAAAACAAAACAAAACAAACAAACAAAAAAAAAAACCGAGAAAACAGGAAACAGCAGTGAAAGTCAACACTTGTGTAGTCTAAAAAAAAAAAAAAAAAAATTAAATACCTAACATAATAATAATGACAACAGTAATAATCCTCAACTCAGTCCTGAATCAAGAAGCCTGCAATCCCACTCTTCCACCACTGGGGGGCGACAACAAGACGAGAGAGCCAGAGGCAGAAGGCAGCAGTGACACACATGATAGAGAGATTAATCTGCAGGATTAGAGGAAGTGTCGACGTTTTAAAACAGAGGTGCACATCAGGGAATTTAAAGCCGCACTAGAGAAGATTTTACGTTAAAAAAACACGTTTCAACAGGATGAATAATGTGGCTGCGGCAGAGAGGAGCCACGATGTTTACCCAAATTAACGTCTGGAGTCGGTTTTTCAAAATCTGGATCAGAATGGTCTGGAAAATTAGATTTCATTTTTTTTTTCCGCCCGATATAGGATCAAAATGATTTCATGATTGGATAATGCTGATCCAGACTCTGAATTTGAAGTGTTTTTGTTTGGTTTTGATCTGCCTTTCCTCCGTCTGCAAACGCATGGAGTTCATTCATCTGTGGACACAACAGCGACAGGTGCATTTTTCTTTTTTTTTTTTCATATTAAACCAGTTTTTTTTTTAATGAATTGAGAAATGAAGGTTTACTAAAACACTGTTCATCGCTCATCGTGTTGGAGGTGGCAGGGCAGAGCCTTTCCCAGGTGTAAAGCAAAGCAGTAATTCATAAAAATAAAAACAGCTGATTCAGTTTTAAATCATTTTCAGTGATTACAGGTTCATTACTCCTGTATTCCTCCAGATTTAAACTCATTTCTGTAAAAACGCATGAAAATGTTTTTTTTTTGTTTTTTTTTTAAATCGACTCTGAATCCGCCCTTCTTGGTTCGATCAAAAATATCCTGATTTTTAGTGTTACATTTATCCAGCTTGTTGCATTTTTTGTCGCAGTTTTGAAAAACCTAAAGACAAAATTTAACCTCAGTTAAAAGCTGGACTGGGTTACAGAATCCATATCCACAAATCTGCAGGATGAGAAATGTGGGAATCTTTTTTGGAAAAACAGGAGGACATGTTTTGATAAGTTATACCCAAAGTTCTTTAAACCAATCAGAGAGCCGTTGCCATGGTGACAGGAACAGCGTTGAGTGTGCCTGACAGTCTAGACGGACACGTTTCTCGTTTGTTGTCGTCTGTTTGATTTTGACTCTGATTTTTTTTGTTTTTGTGTTCCAAGTGTTTCTTTTCTCTCTTAAGGCGAGACACTACAGGTGAATAGGGTAAAAAAATTAAATAATAGATATCACCATGAAACTTGCTCAGTTGATTACTTATATTAAGATGAGAAAAAAATGTATTGCAAGTTCTTAAAATTTTAAAGTTTAAATATGCAAATGAGGCGTTATCTCATTAAATATGCGCCAATTTGCATAATTTTTAAAAAACGAAATCAGATCGTGTGCTAAAGCCAAGCTCAAAATTCTTTTTTCATTTTGTTGACATATTAGATGGGAAAAAAATTACAGAGGGATTTATGGATATCTACTTCTGTTATCCTGTAAATCATAATATACTGTAAATATCCTTAAAAAGTCGATTTTCGCCATGTTTTTTGGTATAAAATGTTCTATAAATCAGGCTAGGAATAATATATTTACAAATCCCTCTGTAAAAGTCTTCATAATATAGCTAGGTGCAACACTGGGAAGTTTGGTGTATATAGGTGCAACTGAAATTGAGATTTCGTTCTTGGAGTACGAGAGAAAACTCATTTTGAGAAAAAAGCCGTTAAAGATTTATATTGTAAGAATCAACACATTTCTTATGGAAATCATTCATTACAAGCAAAATAACTATTCAGGGTCTTGGTAATAACAATATACAACATCCCAAGTACTTTAAAATTGATAATTCAACAACACAACAGGCATAAAAGGCCTTCAACTGTAGAGAACATAGAACATATATACAAACAAACTTGCCACCAGAACTGCAAATGTTCATCCCTAACACAAGACAAAGTTCATCCATGTCTCCAGCCTAGCTGTCCATGCCTGCACCATAAGTGGGTCCCTCACCCATCTCCTGCTGATGCCTTTTCAGCTTTTTAGCTATGCTTTTTGTCTTTCTGAGATGTTTTGCAGAAACGGACCGGATGGTGTCGGCTTTACAAACCCTCAACATGTCTACGTCCCTCATGTTGGTGATTGTTATGATGTTGCTTTCCAGCCATAATTTATCCATCACCGCTAGCATGGCAGAGGCCCCCTCATTGAATGTTGAAATTGCCATACTGGCTGCTGCCTCAACTCTGCTCTTGCCAACAAACACTGTTTTGGGACAGCGAGCCCATATCATCGAGTTGAGGCACTCATTGGCATTTTGAGTGCCACCATGCTGCATGCGCTGCAGCAGGCTGTCACTTGACATGCGGTGATAGACAGGGAGAAGCTTCTGGCCCACCTCCTTGGCTAAAAAATTTCCGGCATGGAGCCTGTGGCTCTCTGGTGTTTCTCCATTTTCCTCTGCTCTCCTGTACCAACACCAGGACGGGTTGCACCGGTTGTGTAAGGGTACCTCATCAGTGGACATGCTGTGGAGGAGACCAGCCCATATTTCGTTCTTCATTTTATCTACAGAACCCTGATTGTTTAAAATTGCCCCCCTATAATAGTTCTGTAAAGTCTTGCATTTGTTTGCCGTCAATTTTCCAGGACCCTTTCCCCCTAGTTTGCGCTCTGCACTTAGTTTTCGAAGTGCTGTGCCCATGCGCTTATGGGCATGGTTGATACATTCCAATTTGACAACCTCATGCCCAGGGTATGGATTGAGGGACAACACCTCCCTAAAAGCCGCACTGTCCCCATCCGACAGCATCTCTGTATAGCGGAGCTGGTGGCGACTCACTGATCTGGCCCACATCCTTTTCGCTGCCTCCTGCTCCATCGCCTTACTTGACCCCTTAAAATTTTGGGCACAGTCATGTTTTTCCCTCCAGCTCTGAGTCTCCTGCTCTGTGACCTTTCCCTCCTTTCTGGCAGCTTCTCTGAGGGCACACCCATGGCAGTAAGTTGATAGGATTTCAAAGTCTATCACTAGTCCAGTGAAGAGATCAATACACACACCGATGCCATAGTAAGAGGTGAAGCCTCTTTTCTGCCAGGTGCCATCAAAAGACACACTGATATTAATCACTGCATCTGGATCCTGCCTTAGCAACTCTGCCACATCAGCATCAACATCTGCATAGGCCTGCCTGACCTGCTCCCTGGTCCTGTGCAGTGACTCCAAGCCTCTCTCAATTTCTGCCGCTGAAATGAGATGTATTTTTTTATTTTAACTGTTCATTTGGTTTGGTTTTATTGATACAATACACATTTCTTTCACTTGGGGCAAAAAACTTCAAATTTGTTTTTATGTTCCTCTAGTTATTTCAATTGTGTGAAATAAATAAATAAATATATGAATATATTATATATTGTTCATTTATTATGTGCAAAAGAAATCATTTCAACATTACTCTTCTAAATAATGGAAATAATGTCAGTTACTACCTTGATTATATACTTTTACTATTATTGTCACTGTTCTTTATACTTATTATTTATTGTTCAAATTCTTTCTTTTATTGTTACTCCTCTATTCACTGTCCTGCAGCTGTAATGATGCAAATTTCCCCATTGTGGGACAAATAAAGGAATATCTCATCTTATCTTAGGTACGCTGAAAGTAATAATTACTAAACTAAACTAATAGAATAGCCAACAGCTTTTCCTAAAATGGACAGATCCATAACTCTGTGTGAGAGAGAGCAACTCTATCTCCCTCTTTGTGTGTAGCTACTATTTACTATTACACACACTAGGTCTGCCCAGTGTACACATTTTGTCATAAAGTAATCATATTAGATTTGAAGATTTATTTTCTTTCTTTATTTTTGCCACTGAATCGAAATCTGCACTGTACAAGCAAAACTGACCAACATAATGCATGATGGCACTTTATTCTGTTCTTATAAATGCATATTTATTCCATCCATACACAACAGATAATGTTACAGTAATGTCATAATATTAGAAGGCGGGGCTAATTCTGTCTCCCTGTCTCCATACCTGTCACTCTCTTGTCGTGCCTCTGATAGGTTTTAAGGTGAAGGGCAGGGATCCCCAACACCTTACTTATTTTTTTTAGGGCAGCATACCCCAGACCCAACTCGTGGGCCAAGAGGACCATCCTCACATTGACGTCAAACGCCACATCACTACGGGATTCATCTTGAAGTCGCGGCGACGTGTAAACACTCCTCCTGTACTTGTCTGTGTGACACAGACGGCACTCCAGCAACAGGCTGCTGCAAAACCCCTGATTTTTCTCATCTATAATTATGGTCAGCCCTGACCCAGCACAATTTGGACAAACTAAATCATTTATTAGCTCGTTCAGTCGGGCGACATGGACAAGCAGCCACTGCTGTGTGGCATGCGTGTCGGTATTCACAAGATCCAACTCCCCCCGGTTTCCCATCGACAGCTTACGTGAAGAAGCGCTTCCCGAATATTTTTCACGGGGTAATTCATCTGCTTTCTTCCTTTTGCATTCCCTGGCTTTTAACAGTTGTTGTCTCCTCTTTACTGATTTTCCCGACATTGCGTTCATTCATTGAAAACAAATCCCGCGAAAAGGATATGTCAAACACACCGCGCGAAGCGTCTGAACGAATCATGATACCAGAAACCAACACAGACCAATGAGATTACGCTCCTAGCTTTAAATGCCCCTTTGGATGTTCATGATTGGCTGCTGGTAGAAAGGAAATGCCCTTGTTTGGATAGTGTTGTGTGCATTGTGTGGGAGACGGAGAGCGGAGACTCCGCTTCAGTGAGAGAGCAGCTGACTGGAACTCTGCCCGGCGCGGAGTAAATCTAATGCCGCTAGCAGGCAAAACGTGATGAAATAAACACATAAATTTATAATTTGGACATTTTCTTTATGGTAGTTTGAAAGATTACATGTTCATGGAGTGAAAGAGCCCAAAATCTCAAAATTGACCACTGCATGAAAAATCGATGATTTTACCTGCCGTGTCTCGCCTTAAAATACAACACGACACAGTTTTGTACCTCACCTTTGTCTTTTTTTTCCCTGTATTTTTTTGTTCAGAATCACTTTAAACGATGTCATGATCCGTCTCGTAGGGGATCGTCGCTGCTCAAGTCGTAACATTCTTGAAATACCGATTTTTCTTTCTTTTTTTTTATGTTGCTATTTGCTTTATTTTTTACCGATTTTTCAAAATAAAAGGTCTACGGGAGAAAATAAATTCACCTCTTCTGGAAAGTGGACACTGGGAAAGCGGGCGTCGACGTTCCGGCTCTAAAACTGACCGCAGAACGCCGACCAATCAGAGTCGAGCGTTCAGCAAAGCCGTGCAACATGTAACCACGAAGTAAACGAGGAGGAAAAAGTGTCAGGTGTGCTCGTGTGTAACAGTCTGGTAATCCTCAGCACTCAGATTGGTTTAATCTGAGCTGAGAGGTCAGGCTCTCCGGTGCGAACCGGAGCTTAGAAATGATGATAAACTGGATTTTACTGGTTCAATCCAGTTTGGATTCGACTGGTTTTGTCTCGTACGGCTCTGTTTTGTATTTTTCTCTAGTTATGAAGTTTGTCCACCGGGAGTCTTTTGCCCATGTGTGCACCTTTTAAACACACGGCGGACGCACTCAACAACTTTTTTGTTTGTCTTTTTTTTCTTCCTTATTAGTGTCTCTTTTCTTTTCATAGGAAAAGAAAAGAAAAAGGCAAATAAAGTGGTTTTGGAGCGCGTCCGCCTTCTAAAGCACAACTTAAACTGAAACCCAAATCTGTGTGAAGCCTGACCTCTGGTGGTGAAATGTGGGGCGTCAGGTCCGTGGTGGCAGGTGATGTCATCGCCCAGAAAGAACAACAGGAAGTGACATCACCTGCCAGCAAAGGCCTGACATCCCACTTCTCACCACTAGAGGTCAGGCTGCACACACACATTTGGGTTTTAGTTGCTCCTTAACATGTTTGGATCTCCTGGACCAGTCAGTTTATTTCAGACTGTTTTTTTTTTTCCTGCAGCGTGGACGCCCTTCCTTTGATGAAGACGAAGGAGAAACTGTCCTGGATTTCTCCGCTCCAGCTGTAACTGTATTAATTGCACCTGCCAGCTGTATCCATTATTATTATTTTTTTAATTTTGTGTTATGGTCTGTGACCTGTGCTCATGTTTTTCAACGTCACTGCAGATTTAAAAAGGAGCTGGTTGGATGGATGAAATAATCGACTGACTTGCATTTCCGCTGCAAATCAAGCCCGGTTAATTAAAGAATGGGATCGAGGAGCCTGTCCAGGTGCGCTGGTGTGTGTGTGTGTCGTGTCCCCTAAACTCAGACTGCCTCCTCCTCGTTCCTCCTTGCAGAAAACGCTCTCAAGCTCGGCCGTCCAAGAGGGTCTCTCCACTCCTGCCCGGACGACTTTCACTCTTTAGGCCTCGAGTCCGGTTCCTTTTGGATCGGAGGTGTGAAACAAGTTCTGGTCCACCTGTGGTCCACCTGCAGGCGGCTCCTCGTCCCAAAGGAGAGAGTCCGGCTGTCCCGCCTGCTGTGCTCCTGAGCGGCTTTTTTTTTAAGACTTCTGCTCGGCGGCGGCGGCGGGCGCGGCCAGACTCTCCGGCTTCACGATCTGGTAGGTGATCAGGTACTCGGGGTAGGCCTGCCGATGACAGAGAGCACGTCAAAAATCAAAAGCACAAGGTTACAGGTGCACTGGTACTTTCACACCAACATGTTACAAACTGGTCAGAAATGTTTAAAATTTATTTAAAAAAAAAAAAATGGGGTCGAGGAGGAGAAGAAATGCATTTTTAAGAGTATTTTATGAAAGAAATACAGATAAACCTGCAGTATTCAACACAGGATTCATTTGAAATGGCAAGAGCATCAGAGGTGTGTGTGTGAGAGCTGGAAATCACTATTATTATTACTATTACTATTGATTTATTACCACAACAACAATAACAACAACAATATAATACTAATAATGAACTCTATCATATTAATGATATACAATGACCTAATAGAATATCTTTTCAAGATTAATCACCATTGCTGCCTCTAAACAAAATCAAAATCAAGACAACCTTAAATTTTTTTTTTTTTTCAATTTTTTCAGTTGAATGCGTTGAAGGTGATACAGGTGGCAGGGGCTGACTGACTCAGCTGGCTGTGTGTGTGTGTGTGTGTGTGTGTGAAACCTCACACTTGTCCCAGCTCATTTGCATAAAGGAGACGCCACAGTAGAGACAGTAGAGACACAGTAAAGGTGGATTGGCCAACATTTAATCCGGCTCTGCTGAAACTGTGGCAGTTACATTCAGGGTCTTCCCTCATCGGGCGCGGTGCCACTTTTGGCCAGCAGGTGTCGCCGTCACACCTTATGTTGGACATGGCTCTTGCCCCAGTGAAACTTGATGGAGTTGATCATTTTTGTGATTTGTCAGTGTGGCCTGTGCTCTCTGCGTGGAGCCGCAGGAAGACAAACAGACGAACACTAAAACCCCAAAACAGAAGATTTAGAAATGAAATCTCTCTGCGTTTTTGTAAACTTTGCCCGTCTCCCTGCTGCTGCTTGGTTCTTGTACATAAGTGCAAAACAAAATCCAAAAAGTCCAATCTACACTCTACACTCCCCCGCACTATTTACACTATTTATTTATGTTTTGTATTTGTTTCTTTTGTCACAGGGACTGTGAGCATTAATCAGCGTTTCTGTAAATGCAGCCGACACACATGCGAGCGGCACTGTTTGTCTTTAAACTGGTCAGACTGGCCTGGGATCCCTGAGATGGTGTGCATCAACAGGAGGTCCACCCCTTGTTCCGCTAGAGCTTCTCTGATTGGCTGGAAGGGCGAGGACAACACTATTTAAATGTATGTATGTAAATATGCTTTTGGAGATAAATTCAAATAAAACTTAATGAGGGAATCTTAATGGTTTCAGTCCAACATCAAACCCAAAAACCCAATTGTTTGTCCAAGCACGCAACGTGTGTGTGTGTGTGTGTGTGCACCGACCTGCTCCCCTCGGTAGATGACGTACTCGGCGTACGCCAGGCCGTTGACACTCGGCCGTCCGATGACAGAGTGGTGGCCCGGGGGGGCGTGGGCCATCTTCATGGCACTGAACTGGAGGAAGGACTTCCCCAGTGTCACCCTGCAGAACAGCATCTGCCTGAAACACACACACACACGAGCGCACAGTGTTATTCTGAGAGATCACCTTGATCCGATGATGAAGCATTTCTATCCTGATGGGAGGCGAAGTTTCGAAAAGTAGCGTGGCCGGACAAGACTCGCCCCTACTCTGCCTCTGATTGGCTGACCCGAACCCTAACCTTAATTAACCTTGCCAAGGAACCTAACCAACCAATCAGGCGCCGCTTCTTTTATCAATATTAATGCGACCACAAAATTTTGGAAAAGTGGCTGATGGAGAAGTCTCTTCCAGGATGGATGAAAATAAATAAATGATCAAGACTGTATCGACAGACGGACGCCAAGTATCGATTCTGTATCGCCAAGAATCGATGCAACATTCATGACGGGTTTTTCTGACAGAGCTGGTCAGTCCGTCGCATTTTGGTGCAATAAAAATGATTGAAGGGAGGTGAACGGAATGAAAACTTTATCTTATTAGATAAAACAGATGCTGACAAAGTTTTCCCCTGGAGACGTACTTTGCAGGTGAGAGAAGGTAATAAATCACAATACAGGCTATTAAAATACTCTGCATATGCAAAATGTTTAAAATCGCAACACTAATGTGTTGTGATGTCAGAGTTGTGATAATATCTTTTACCGACAGCTGCTGGGGATTCACTTTTCCACGCCGTTTGCTTCTCACCTGCAGCTCGAGCCGCACATCTGTGTCACATGACCTGACTAAGACGATTTATGCCGGACTGTTCCTTTAATCCAGATTCAGATCCAGATTCAGATTGCTTTATTTATCCCCGAAGGGCAATTCAGTGTCTACAGTCCCGACTTTACATAAACAAAACAAGCAAACAACACATTCTTCCTACACGCAGTAACAGAGGAGGCAATAAATGACCAGCGGGGAGATGAAAGTACAAACCCGACTTAAGGAACACAAAGAAAGAAAGAAGCAGCTGTTTAAAGTGCAAAGTGCTTAAGAGAGTACATAAAAAATACAAGACCGACTAAAAGAAATAGAAGCAGCTGTATAAAGTGCCAGTGCTAAAGCTTGCACACCACAGCAAAGAGCAATGAAAATTAATCAAATTAATCAAAAATGGGGATAACATAGAGTAACACTGTAATATATGATGCTGTGTGTGTTGTAATTGTTGCTGGTTTTATGCTTATTACAAAACTGACTCTAATCTTACTCAGGTGTTGTATTTTCTTTACTTTTGTTTGTTTCGCTGCCATTGGGAACCACCAAAGCTTCACCTGATAAAACTCAAATCCAATCAGAGTGTTGAATCTCACCTGTGGCAGATGTAGCAGGAGCGGTCTTTGTGGGTGGGACATCCCGTGCCCCCTCCGATCCCGTAGACGTACTGGTTGCTTTTGGACGAGTTCTCGGCAAAATAGATGCCGGCCCCAAACATCCCGCCGATGTAGGCGTGGCGCTCGTCGAAGCCCTTGTGGATGATGGCGTTGATGAAGGGGGAGCCTGGACGGAGGACAATTCAAGTCACCCTTATGAAAAAATTTAAAAAATGTAGTGTACTGTTTGTGGTGTGTCTACATGCAGCATCACTTCATATTGCTGTGCTGGCCCCTTTTTTTTTCGCACCAGCAGCTCTCTTCCTCCAGACACTGAGTCACGTATAAATAAAACATAAAAGTTGCAGACAGTGTCAAGACGTTCAGCTGCTGTTTGACTAAAACGTTTCAGAGAAATACCCAGCGATCCAAGTGACTTCCAGTGAACCAGATGCACCGCTTTCAGCATCTCAGCGCCAGCCGACCTCCTGGGATTCTCCTCACTACAATATTTAGAGTCTGAAAGAGCGGCGCGATAAACAAAATGGATCCGGCGAGCTGCGGTCTTGAGGGTGAAAACGCTTTGTCGGCGCGATAAGAACGGCATGAAAGGGCTCGTGTAAGCGAACAGTCGGGGCCGCCGGTTAGAGAATAAGAGCCCGGCGCGACGGCGAAGTGCAGGAGCGCATTTCAAGTCCGATCATGACTGGGCTCACTGTTTGCAAAGAGCAAGAAGATGAACCTTCAGCGGCCTTAACCAAGCTCTTCTACTGCCTTCCATTTTTATCAGATGGAGAGTTTTGTGGATGGAGGGTGTTTTTTCCCTTCCAGGTAGTGCGTGACGGTGAAAAACGAGGGTCAGGTCGGTGAGATATGGAGCTCTCCGAGGCGATATTCAGTCACGCGGCTGAAGACACTCGTAGAAATCGCTGGCAACATCAACAAGTTTCGCTTTTCTGCTCAAATTCAGACGCACAACTGGAGAGACCGGTAAGAGGGTGGCGGGTGGGTTTTATTAACTAATTTTTCCACAATAATTTGGAGACGTTTGGAGGAGAAAGCCCGGGAACAAGGTAGAGCTGAGCGATATTTCATTATCCTATCATAATCTAGATATGGACATGCATGATAGTAACATCTCAAAAGGCAACGATATGCACGGTATCAAACTTAGGGTTAGGGTTCGCCTAAGACACTGATTGTTCTGTTCCAATTAATGAAATATTCTGTGACGTAAATCCATTTTCTAAGTCCATTTGGTGTTATTATGCTGTTTTTTGGGGAAGGCTCGATTTTCGCTGTCGCTACTCTTTCAAAGAGGCACGAACCCATCGTCATATCGTATATCGTGGTCTTAGGACAAGAAAAGGTCACATGATCACAAACTCTGCTGTGCTGCATATTTGTAGGACAGTTGAATTTGATCACACCTGTGTGATGCTTAGTGGGCAGGTGGTTTGTAATCACTGGAGTCTCACAGTGTGATTTTTTTCTTTTTCATTTGAATTTGGATCCACCCTGGCTGGTGAGTTGGGGGTCAGGTCAGGACATTCACGGGACATCTGGCGGATTTCTCAATTTTTTGTTGCTCGTGACCACATGAAGTTATCCCCAGGTCGAGTTTAGGAGCTAAAACAGCCGAAATAATTTTTTTTTGCCAAAGTAGTTGTGGTCAAACAAAAGAGTTTCTGCCAAACGACGTCTTGCCAAAGAAGAAGGGGGACATCTGGGGGCGATCACAAGAGCCGTGTCCGTGGATGTCGTTTGGTTTTCAGCACAAAATTGCACTTGCACTCCACATTTTGAAAGAACTGGTCAATAAATGCATCCTCAGGAGCGTTTTCAGAAGAAAATCATTATGGATGCGATAGCAGACGTGTGACGATCCCAAATCCATAGTATCCGTCACACTTCATTCAGGGGAGGGACAGAAATACAAGGAGCTTATCTACCAAAACATCAGGCTGAGTGTTGCATCTCTTGGAGGGCATTTCTCGTTTTTTTCTTTTTTTTTTTGCAATTGTTTGGCTACATTTACAATTCTCATAAATGCAGTTATGATTTCTGTCTTTCGGTTGCAAATCTTCTGAGTGCATTTAAATATATGACAGTAAAAAGCTTAATATCATACACTGTGCACACAAGCATACAAATGTAAGAATTAGAAACCCCCATTCACTCCTCCTGTGTGCTGTTTATTTTCTGATCCACAAGTCTTAAGGATCAAAAGGAAAATTAGGATAAAACGTTTGACGCTCATGTCTATTAAATGCTACAAATGTGAAAAAACATAAAGGCATGACTTCTGAGAGTCCACCATGTTGGCTCTATGTCCTGTTCAGACTTGGTTCACAAATGGCCAGCAGAGACAGACCTCCGTTTACACCTGGATTCATCTGGCGTCTCGAACCTCAACCTCAAACCTGCCAGACTTATTTCTTTTCTTGCTGTGATTCCTCGGTGATTTACTAAAACTTCCTCTTGTCCCCTCCTCCGCCTGAAATCTATAATCCATACTGTCTCTGTCTCCCCCACCCCTCTGGCTTCCTGTCTCTGGTCCTTCACAGAAGCAGCTGTGCATCGTTTCGGGTACCGAGCTTGGTGCTTTGATGGGCACTGACCAAATGACATCGGTACCTTGCCAGCGGGTTGTGCTGTGATTTCAAATAAACACTTAATAAGCATGAAAAATCCCTGCTTTTACACACACACACACACACACACACACACACACACACCAGAGATGAGGCTGTGTGTCTCCATCACGTTCTTCCGGGCTCGACTCTGCTCGGGATGTGAATGAGGGCCAACGTGGAGACGCGACGCCAGCTGCTGTGAATATCACACAGCCGGCGGCGGTGGTGTGTTCAAGGACCCGGCCACTGGCTTGGCCCTTTCTGTGCCGGCCCCCCCTAGGGCTAAACTCCCATTTATGGAGGGACCGGCGGCGGAGAGGCCGAAGACGGTCATCACAGCCTCCTGGCTCCAAAGCTCGTCGGTGACAGATATGAGTGACAGGCTGGAGGTTTTAGGGACGGAAACTGAGAAGTCTGGACTGACTGTAAAGCACCGACTGAGCACCGGTGAGCGATTCCAGATACCGGTACCGGATCAAACGTCAGCAGCACCCGGCCCTCTTTGTGCCCCCCCAAGACGCCGCCATCTCGCTGCAAAAACAAACTTCACACGAATCCGAGCCTCAAGCCGTCTGAAACGTTCGGCTCGAGCGGGAACGGGGTCGGTGTGTTTACCGTGAAAGAGCATGCGCTCGTTGTGGTGGTTGTGATTCTCGTCGGCGATCTCCTTCTGCCGGTGTGAGTATCTCTCTCTCAGCTTCTTATTCACCACCTTCTGAATCTGCAGCGAGAGGGGGGGAGGGAGCGAGCAGGGGATGATGGGTAAAAAAACAAAGAGAGGATAAAGTAACTGCACCCTTTGTGCCAGGACGTTACAATAAAACTTGAGTTGCAGAAGTCAAACAAAACTTTTGACAAGCGACGTCACAGGAGTGGAGATACATCAATGACTCATATTATCCTCCGATAAATGAGAAAATTCAATTATTGTTATTGTTCTGTTAATTGGATTTCAGCCGACAATTAAATCCAACGATGTTGAGGCTTTTCTTACAACAGCGGCTGTTGTGTTACTGACATTTTAGTGAAAAAAAAAAAAAAATCACCAAAGCCACAAAGTTTTTTTTTTTTTTCGATTAATTAATTGACTGGCCGTCATTAGACTCTGTTATTTTCAACGAGCCCGACATGTCGGCTGTGGCGGCTCTACAGCCACACAAGGTTTTCCTCTTCATTCAGATGAACTGCATCGCTCCCTGGCAGCAAAACATCTGATGAAGAGTGACGACAAAAACGGCCTCTCTGGTTTTAACCACAATTAGTTTACAGAAATTGTATCGAGAGTGAAAAAATAAAGCAGTGAGTCTAAAAAGTTTAAGCCTTCATTGTTTAGTGGAACTTTGAAAGGAAAAATTTGTTCAGTGTCTTATATATCCAACTTTTACATATATATTTACCATATATCTGTATATATATGTACAAAACAAACATATGTAACATATATCCAACGAATATACAACTCTAAAATTTAAATTTCAGATGTTACTTTAGAAGTCGTATATGATGCTAATTTGCAAAAATTTGTTGTGGATTTTATGCATTTCAGTCTCTTAGGCAGGTCTCTCTTGGAAAACAGATTTTTAATCTCAGTGACACTCCTCTGATCTGCATTCAGAGTCTTTTGGGCTGCAAAGTTCTTGTTAGAACGTGGCCTGTGTGGTTCAACTCTGAAACACACACACTGTCTTTGTACTTGTTTCTGTATTAATGTTCACACACACAAGGCATGCGCTCAAAAGCATTTTGCACGTTGTCGTGGTATTGAGACTCATGGCAGATCTCGACATTTGAAAAGGCATTTGTACGTTAAGTAACTTCAAGTCGAGTATTTGTGTTTGTGTGTTTTCCGACTGTGAGTGTGTTTTTCATGTGTTTCACACACACACACGCACACACCTTGAGGATGTTGTAGCGGCTGAAAACCCCGCCGGCGTTTCCTCCGTCGCGGTGCTCTCTGATGGTGCTCTGCATCTGGACCAGAGACGTGACACACAACGAGACACAGGCGGCAAAATCAGACACATCAAGTTTACAAGCTTCAACACACAATCACCGTGGAATGATTGTTTTGTTTTTGTATTTTGTTGCAACCTATTGTTTAATATTGTTTTTATATTGCTTCTTGTATTGCTTTTAAAGCATTTTTTCTTTTGCACTATTTAATTGTGTTTTTATGCTTACCTTTTTTTGCACTGTTTTTACACTTTTGTTTTCAGTGTTTGCACCGTGGATAAGGTCAGTGAAACGTTTTTTTCGTTTCTCTGTATGTTTGGCACATAACTGCATAACTGACAATAAAGCATCTTGAATCTTGAATCTTGAATCCTGAAGTTTCACTTTAAAAAGTGCTTTGGAAAAGACACACCTGCTGGCAGAGTACAGTGTGTGATGTCACTAGCCACAGACGCTGATATTTAAAACACATTCAAGGAAATACTCTACATATTGAGTATTTTTATGGTCCAAAACATTTTTTATCAGTTGTTTTCAGTGACTTTTCATTACTCCATGAATTTTAGGTCAACTTCCAAGACCACAAGAAACTTTTTTAAGGGCTGCGGCTCAGAAGATGTGATTCAACTTTTCAGTCTAAATGAGCCTCTAAAAACAAACGAAGAGGTTTCCGAGACTTTTATTTATTAACTGATTAATTAGAAATTCTACTCCAAGCCGAAACAACAAAATTTGAAACCAGTTTGACCAAAAATGTGGACGGTACTTCTCTGCAGAGGTGAAATGTGACATTTCCAGACATTGAAGCATGAACACACACAACACAAAGTTATTTGTATTTATTTTTTAAATCTTCAATTAATCTTTAACAGAGCTGCTGCTGCTTTAGTGCACTTTCCAAGACTTTTCCAAAGGCTTTAGTAAATTATAATTTTCCACAACTTTTCCAGGGCTCGGAAATTGGAAATTGGAAATCCTGTGATCCTTTATCGCTGATGTTCAAGGGTCTTTTTTAAAAAAATTCTGTAAAGATCAACATCAGCTGGCGTCTGGATTCAAAGAGCCGCGTCACCGGCACCGGTAAAGAAGAGCGGCATCACTTCTACATTAGATAAGATGAAACTTTATTGATCCCTGTCGAGGGAAATTAGATCGGCATCAAAACTAATACGATTCAGCAAGAAAAAAAAAAGACTCGACTGGAATAGAAGCGCACAAACAGAATACAAAATAAGCAATAAAATGAATCCATAATGCATTACGGCGCTGTTTGAAGCCAATAAAACCAGGAAAACAGAGAAAACCTTGGAGGAGCTGCTCCATCGGGTTACAAAACCACTTGAGGAGAGTGTTTTTTTCCTGTTTTGCTGAACTTTGGGGCATATTTTACTGCCAGGATGACTGACTCAAATTACCAGTGTGCACAGGAAAAATCAATTTACCGGCCTCACCTGTCATGATTTTTTTTTTCCACGGCTCCGCAGTTACAACCACGTCTGAAATTACCCGCGACATGTCTTGGGGTAATTTAAATCCTGTCTGCATTAATATCTGGCATTTCGCAAATTACTGATTTGTTCAGCTGGGCTGTGGATCGCCGAGGCCATCACGCTGTGCGGAGACGGAGTAAATTCTTTAAACGTGTCGGAAATTCATGCCGGAAAAAAACGATTAACGCTCAGCGTGTCTGGAGCGTGTGCACCTCCTCGTCTGTCTGAGGGAAGCTGAGACTTGTTTCAGGCAGGGGGTTTTCAAACTTTTTCAGGTGTCAGACCCCAAAGTTGACTTTCATTAACCCCTTAACGTCCGGCTGGTGGACGTGCTGCCTGTCAGACGCTGCAGAGGGATCGGCTTTACAGCTGAGACTCTTGTGGATTCAATGAGCCACATTTGATTCCTGTGTGATGATGTTGGCCCCCATAGCAGCCATTTCACTGCAGGCAGAGACTTTTGTAAAACTGGACGTCGCTGGAGAAAATGACCTCTAGTGACCTCTAGGAGAATCACAGCCTCATCAAACTTTACAGACACAAACTAGAGAGCGAGGCCGTTCAGAGGAGCTCTGCTTCTCCAGCTGGACTGACAGTGAGGGCCACTTTCTGACACATTTACACAACACAACGCTCAACATCCGATCAACAAATCTGCAAATGTCAAAAGGTTAAATGTTTCTGTGGTGTTCCTCAAGGTCTTGGTGTCCTAATGTGGGATTTTAGAGGGATTTTTGACCATTTTTTAAAATTCTGGAGTCCCCAAAAATGGTTAAATTTTGCACCGAATCTGTGTATCAAATGGTATCAACATAAAAACTGCTGCAACTTGTGACACATCATTCAACATGGAAATGGCTTCATATGCTCCTATCATAATGTTCTAACCCTTATACACTTGGAATAAATTAAGAAAAGAAAAAACAGATGCCCGATTTATGACTAGCAGAGCTGCATCTCAAATTAATCTTCAGGTTCCTAGCTCTCAGATGATGCTTACCACTTCTATTTGGCTTCTACTGTTGACCTTTAATTTCCCCCTGAAGACCCCCGGGCCCTCTCTCTGGGTCATTCCATGTCAGATCATCAAACAGGTGTCACTGTGGCGACTCAGATTTCAATGACATTGATCCCATAGTTAGAAAACCATGTTTTATGAACACTTTTCAAATTTCACCCACTTTGGACGAAAAATTGAAAAAAGCGGGGTGCTGTCTTACAAATGTTGACTTTGTTTGACATGCATTGTATGCCGATTTGCATTTTGGCACACCTTCAATGTGCTCTATTTTGATCCTAGAGTAATGAAACTTCGTATATTTACTAGAACCCATTGCAACTGAAGTTTGCCGAAAACTGACAAAACTCATATGACAGTACCTCACTTTAAAAATTCATCAAAAATTCAATTTTGGTCAAAAACAGCTGAAATTAGGAATTTGTTCTTTTCATATATAGCTGTATCAGATGTGCGATTTTCTTAGAAATTCCTGTCCTCAACATCATCTGTAGAAGCAGAAATTCATGAACCTGCAGAAACGCAGCTGCCACGCTTAAAGCTCTGGATGCTGTTCACCGCTCTGCCCTCTGCACGTTTTATTTCCGGTCATATCTACAGAAATCATCGTTGTACCTTATATTAAAAATGTTGGTCTGCCCATCCTCCCTCTGGGACACTCTTCAAACCTTGCCTTAAAATGCGTTCTGGGTGATCAGATTGCAGTGGGGTTGTGATCCGGTTGCCCAAACCGCCATTGGAGGCGATCAGGGATGCGCTGTGATGACACTCAACCCAAATATAAATGGACACGTGTCTCCAAAACACACTCAGCAGCTCCTGCTCATGTATGAAACCGTGAGAGGACGCTGCAGTTTCATTTATACCGTCGCTCACGTTGCTGCAGGAAAATATACTGTATTATTATTATTGTTATGGCTGTTGTTCTAGTTGTCTTGACCACCTCGCTGCTTTTTGTTATGAGTCACTGCCACTCATCCCTGCTGCCACACACACACACACACACACACACACACACACACACACACACACACTCAATACCTTGAATTATGTAATGTTCTGTCACGCAGCAGTGCATCTAAATTATGAAAATGCAGATGTTTCCCTAACGAGTGGGCAGGTAGTTTCCACTGGACACAGATCTGCTGCTGCTGCTGCCTTTACTGTACGTGAGGATGATCAATACATAAGCCCCGCCCCCGACCAGAGGATGTGACGTGTGCCTTTCAGCGAAATCGGATCGCAGTCGGATCTCAATGCGGACACTGAGGACGTGCATTAATACCAGGTCGAAATGCACTGCGTCTTAAAAAAATATCCAGGAATTGGTAATCGTCCTTCAGACATCTCAGATCTTCTTGGTTGGTACATGCTCCCCCATATCAGCTCTGACCTGGGAAAAGCTTCTTTTAGACGCCCCGTCTGCACGGGACAAACTGCAGAGTGTTTTAAAACTCGACGTGCTGCCGCCCTCGGCTCAGTTTAAACTCCTGCTCTCAAGTCATTTTCATCACACTGTTAGTTTTCTTGTGTTTTTGTCATTTCTACGGCTTTTATCTTCTGTTTCCTCGGCACCGTTGAAAACGCGGTTTGGCCCTCAATGTGCTTCCGAGATGAAAGAAATGTTAATGAATGTGTGTGTGTGTGTGTGTGTGTGTGTGTGTGTGTGTGTGTGTCTGTATACATACTTCTTCCTCCACAGACTGGAACTCCTTGTCATCCGGTGCCAGGTCGATCAGCACGGTGCCCTGACTGGCACAGTGGAACGTCAGGTACGGGTTGGCCCCTGTTAGAAATCAATCAATCAATCAGTCAATCAATAAATAAATAAATATAAAAAAAGACTCTTTCTATAAATAAATACATACATACATACATACATAAATAAAAAGACTCTTTCTATTCTCTTTCTGTTCCCAAATGTGATTCGTTAACATGTTTCCCATGTAAGTCTACTGTTACGTGTGTGTGTGTGTGTGTGTGTGTGTGTGGGCGCGTGCTGTCGGACCTTGCTGGCCTCCCAGGAGCCTCTCGATGCCCTTGATGAGTTTGTGTCTGTGTCCGTAGGCGTTGATGCCGATCTCCTTCAGCTCCTCGTGCCCCATGTCCGCCAGCACGTCCAGCGAAATCTGCCCGGAAACAGCGCGGCACAAAACAGCCAATCAGAACGACTTAAGTCTAATACACAAACAAAAACTAAAAAAAACAAACAAACAAACACATTTTCCGACAGTCTGTGAAGGCAACCAGAGACTTATATTGTACTTTTTATTTGTTTGTGTTTGCATCAACAACTTTGTCATCTTTAAATATTACGCTCAAATCTGTTCAGATGGACGTTTCAAGAGAGAAAATCCGTTACTGCTGAACTACTCAGGGATGCAAGGATCGCCCCAGTCAGATTTAATGCTCATCATGCACGTGCTAACTAAATTAAAGGTTGTTTCACTCTTTTTATTCTGTGATCTTCATGTAAATCTTTAAGTGAACTTATGGCAGGATTCGAGATCGGAGATTAACTTTATTTATGGCGTAGCGCTGCAGGCGTGGCTTTGCGGCACGTTTGGCTTCCTGCGTCGAACTCTAAACATAACCTCACAGCGGGAAGAAAAAACAAAAAGTGCATTATCCTGGCCTGTGAGTGACTGCAGAGTGACGGGAGGAGATTCTGCTTAAGCTGATCACAAAAATCAGTCGATGATAATGAGAGCAAAGGTCAGAGACGCTGCCCGGACAATAGACGTGTCAAATATTCATGAGAAGTGATGGGCGAAGAAATAAGAGAGAGAGAGGAGGAGAAAGGTCAGGTTCTTCACCGGGCGGACGTTATATAATGAATTTAACACATTGATATGCAAATTGCTGATAGTGACATTCGGGAGTTTGCTTAAGGAGAGTGAAAATGAACTCGGCCCTGCAGGCGGAGATAGTCGAGGCTAACCTTTACCGACTCTGAGTTTCTCTCTCCGTCTCTTTGTCGCTGTACTTTCAAACTGCCGTGAAGCCACCCGACCGAAAGGAAGCGGTGAATCGCGCCGGCTCTCCGTGTTGGCTGACACTTCTCAGAGCTCGGCAATTTAAAAAAAAAAAACAAAAACAAACGATCAGCATCTGTAAATCAGAATCGGGCTGGAATAAACGAGCGGGACTCGACGAGCGAAGTTCAGGTTGAATTTCCAAACGTCCAAAAACTCCATCACGGATCATAAATGTGCCCTTCTGTTGTATTCTGTGTGGGGGCAGTGAAGGCAGCGTGAACATGGCGGGGAAAAAAAAAGTAAAAAAAAAAAAAAAAAATGTGAAAAATGCTGCTGCCCGTGTGTGATTTTCTCTCCAGCTGAGGCGAGTTTAATTTTTCAGAAAAGTGGTGTTTTATCAGCCGGGCGATCGTGACAAGAAGAAACGGCTGCCACACGGTTTCCCGTGGCAACAGTGAAGAGGCTGGCTGGACAGACTCACTGGGAAAGTGCAATATCATTATCATTATCACTATTATTATGACAGCTGTGAAGGGACTGGAAGAAGTGCAACGATTTTCCAACTGACTGGCATGAATCTGTATGTTTTGTGTGTCTATTCATATTTTAAACACATTAATGTCTTGAGGGCACAAAAACATACCTTAATTTTATAACTCTACATCAAGACCTGGGCTGAACTGTCTCCTCTTTGTAGATTTAAAAAAAAAAAAAAAACAACAAAGCAAGTAGCAGATGCTCACTGACTTTTTTTTTTTTTTTTTTTTTTTAAATCAGCCAAAAACAAAAACACCCTTGGCAGCTTTTTCTGTCACTCAAAAAACACACAAAAACAAAAGCTGTGTGTGGACTGGAGTGTGAATACCTGATGATCGCCGGGTTTGGACAAAAATTTAGAAATTATACTCGGGTTTGGTCACGTTGGTGTTATTTTAGTGAAAAATGATGAGACCTGCCGTTTTGTTCTGGGTGACTTCCTGTACAGTGCTGGAGTTTACGTGACGCCGCTGAAGGCAACACGCAGGCCATTTCAGGCGGTGAATATAGCCGAGAGACGGAGGATGAGCAAAATCTGAGGCTCGGGTCGGGTTCGGACGAAAACACACATCCTGATCCGCCCTTCGCCTGATTGTGTCGGCCTGCTTGGTCCAGGGCTCTTTCTGGACGTTTCGGCGACCCGGTGACGCTCCGTCCAGCGCCACCAGCAGGCCCAATGTGGCGTCTTGCCTTGGAAAAAACATGTTCTGCTTGCCCGTTTAAACCGAGGCTGACTGAATCCCACAGCCGGCCCTGGAATCAATTTATTTTCCTGATGTTCCCCGTTTTCAAAATTCAATGTATTTCCATAAATTCCAGGATCTGTAGGAACCCTGATGTCAGTAGATTAAACTCTTGAGTGAGCGGTCTAAGTTGAAATAAAGAAAGCAACTGCAATACTGACCAACAATCTCACTTTTTTTGCCATAAAATGATCCTAATCCTTTTTTTTTTTTTTTTTTTTTTTTTTTTTTTGGACCATGCTTACTAGTTTGTTTACCTTTATTGATTATTTGTTGCTTGATTTGTTTAATTGAGGTGAGACTCTGGGGTTTTTAAATCTCACCGGCGCAATTTGCTTCTTTGTTTATTTATTTATCTGATCATGTTGGGGGGCATTTCTGCTTTATTAGGCAGAGACAGTGCAGAGAGAGGCAGGAAAGACGGGGCACAACTGAACTGAACCGATAAGAGTATTGATAAAGCACTGGACTGATCAGCAGCATTGATAAGAGCAGTGGTATTAATCAAATCCTAACAAACCCATTCCTGTTACAAATACAAATTAAAGTAACAAAAACATTATTATGATTATAAAACAAGACATAATTATGCAAAGTGACTAATAGAAGTTATACACACACATACTCATGTTACGCACATTTCAAACCCTGTGTCTCTTTTGTCTTATCTTGAAGTTTTGGTGCAGCTTCAGGAAACCGTCAGTTCACTGAGACTCGATTCCTCGACTGGATGCGGATTAAAAAAACGTTCGATAAGAAGCTGAGATCGCAGCGATCAGCAGCACTCAGAGAGTTTCAGCTCCAAGCGCTCGGCCTCCTGGCCTCTTTGTGTTCGGCTAAAACGTTTTCCCCCTCAATAAGAGAAGCGGTTAATTAAAATGCTGCTTGGAGCGACATTTTCTTTCTTCCTTTTTTTTTTTATTCAAACCTTTTTGAAGTGATGAATGTCCGGCTAAATAACTCAATAAGTGTTTTGAAATGCGACGTGAGACGAGAACAAACTCGCGACAGAAAGCGAGGCAGAATAAATGATGTCAGAATGAAGACGCACCTGTCTGTGCATTTACTTCGTTTGGGGAGTTTTCATCACCATTTGCATTTTCTGGTACTAATGAAAAGAGCGAACCCCCCGCGTGGTGCTTCAGAAATGTGCCAACAAGATTGATAACGCTTTCTTTTTCTTTTCTTTTTTTTTTATTGTGCCCTTTTTACCTCAAACAGGAGTTCCATTAATCACCTAAAGAAACTCAGACACTCTGTAGGAGGACACTGATGAAAACGAAGAGATATTTTAAACGAGGAAATGAAAGATTTAGAGGATTGTGGGGCTCGACTGGCAAACAGATTTTAGGAGTTACAGTGTCGATTTAGCCCATTAATGATTTAACATCATCATCATAATTATTATTATTATTATTAGGATGGTAGGTTCCTGTCTGTCTTACTACTGCTGTTATAATTGGCTTTAACAAAGGAGCGTCCTTGCATGTGTGTGTGTGTGTGTGTGTGTGTGTGTGTGTACCTGCTCCCTCTGGAAGATATCTCGGAGATGCTCCAGCCCGAGACTCTTTAAAAACTGGCTGATGGTCATGTCGAGCAGATCTGCAGAGAGATGAGAGAACAGACGTCGTGACACCAGCAAAAAAACCCCAAAAAAAACAAACAAATAAAAAAAAAACGCAGTAAAACTTGAATTAAAAGTCGAGTCAAGCCGGAAATCAAATCCAAACAGCTGTGATGTGTCGGGCGATTCGACCCGTTCCGACCCCCCGTGCCCGTCAGCCTCTGGGGGATTTCACACGAGCGTTTTCCTCCCGGCGAGCAGGTGGCGGCTTTCCGTCCTCCCGCCGCTGCCGGGACCCGTTTCCCCGTCACGTCCTGGTGGCTCCCCCTGGGATGGCAGCGGCGGCGGTGGCGGCGGCGGCTCCAGCTATGGTCCCGGTGTGTTGCATCACGAGGCGTTCACAGCACTTGCATAATAAATGATAAGGCATGCATCTATTTTCTTTGTGTGCCTTGCAGTTTCATCTTTCCGTTCTACTTCCAGTCGGCTGTTTGGGTTCCTGGTGCTCACGTTTTAAAACCACCTCCAAGGCCAGGCCAAAATCTGGTTCCAGGGTAGAACTGGAGCTACTAAGTCCATACCTATTATTAGTAACCTCTAGTTAGTTTTACCTACTTAACTGAGTTGCAAGTCTAAAGAGCAGCTCATTCAGGGTGTGTTCAAGTTCACTTTTGCTGTTTAAACAGCAGAAAAAAGGCTGGTTCCTCCAGGCTCCTGGCTCTAAAGGCTTGTCCTGAGTCTCTTCATGAATCCTGGCTGTGTTTTGGGCGTAACATGCAGTGAACCAATCAGAGCGCCGTCTCCCGTCCCCTCTAACAGCCAGGTGTGTCCCACCTTGGTGGGCTGCTGTTCTAATGGAGGATTCTCCAGGTAAGAAGGAAGGAGACGGAGTGAAAGCTCCCGAGCAGATCAGGACTCCATCTGAGCTCCCTGAGGTGAAGCAGCGTCCCTGCCCTGTGTGTGGGACAAGCAGAGCGGACGCTCGCCGGCGCCCCCTATGGAGGCCACCATCACTGTCTGGATAATGAGCTTCAGACATCAGAGAAACCTGCAGCACTGACCTCAGAGCTGCTGTTTGCTGCTGTTTGTTGTCAGCAGCACTGCAGCTGAGCTCAGCAAAGCCATCCTGAGCTTCAGCATCGTGAGCAGCAGTGTGTGTGTGTATGTGTGTGTGTGTGTGTGTGTGTGTGTGTGCGTACTTTCTCCTTCCTTCCTCTCAGACCCAGCCGCTCCGTCCACGCTCCCCGTGGCCCCGCCCACTGTGATGTCACCGAGGGGCGTGGTCAGGTTGTCGATGCTGCTGGCCGCCGACAGGCAGGAGGGGGAGGGGGAGGGGGAGATGACCACGCCGGCCGTAGCTCCTGAACTCACCACACCTGCGCTCACCTGAGAGAAGAGAAGAAACTTTAACAGACTTACAGGTGCTAAAAATATTTTTTCACAGGCACAAGGAGAAAGTATGGAAACCCATTTCTGCCTGTAAGAGGAAAAAACGGGATAAAAAAAAAAAGTCTGAGATAAGAAGTCATAATTATGAGATTAAAAGGTCAGAATCACGAGATAAAAAGTCAAATGTCAAAATGATGAGATAAAATGCACAAGTGCTCCAGGTGCGCTGTCTTCAGAGGTCTGCAGTGATATCACGTTTAAAGTCCTCCTCAATATCGGAGTCACACTGAAGTCAAGAGCTGCTGCTTTGACTGGCGTGTCAAACTATCTGATAATACTGACTCTTTTATCTCAGAATTTTGACTTTTTTATCCCTTATTTTTTTTTTACTGGCAGAAATGGGTTTCCAGGTGAAACACATCTCAAAGTTAATCTTTTGTGTTCCCACGCTCCTTTCTCAAGCCTCATGCCTTTGAAAAGAGATTTTTGGGGACTTTAAGTGTTTCGTATCCAAATAAATGAGTCCAATCTATGCAGTATGTGACCAGCAAGCATAAATAAAGAGCGCGACTCCAAAACCGTTCTGTAAAAACATCTGGGCAAAAGAGTCTCATGTTAAGGTGGGGCCGCTGCAAAACTGCCGGTTCTGTTCATGTCAGCTGGAAAATAAAATAAGTGAACAGTTAAAATCAAAAGATAACGCTATAATGTAACAGAAGATGCTCCGTTTTATGGCACGCAGAGCTGGTTTCTCGTTTAAAAAAAACATGCATGATTGCATGATCAAAGTTAAACGTTAAATTTGGATTTATTCATGTTTGACTGTCACTGTTTTCCAGATATCTTCCGTGTTTTTTACCCCCCAGTTTGATACATCACAGCTCTCAGAAAAAATTAAGATTCCTGGTTGTGATGACCAGCTGCACTGCAAAAAGTCAAAATCTTACCAAGATTATTTGTCTTATTTCAAGTCAAAAATGTCTTATTACTAGTCAAAATATCTCATTACACTTAAAATAAGACATGATCACATCAGAAGTAACTTGTTTTTAGACAGTTGTCTCTTGTTTCAAGTGAAAATTTGCTTGTTTCATTGGCAAAATTTGTTTCTTGTTTCTAGCTAATTTTCACTTATTTCAAGTGAATTTTCACTTGAAATAAGTGAAAATTTTTCACTTTTTCCACTGGCAAATTTTGCCAATGAAACAAGCAAATTTTCACTTGTTTCAAGTGAATTTTCACTTGAAACAAGTTGTTTCAATTTTCACTTGAAACAAGTGAAAATTGTCTAAAAACAAGTTACTTCTGAGGTGATCATGTCTTATCCCCGCTGTAATGAGTGTAATGAGTGTAATAATGAGTGTAATGAGTGTGACATTTTTGACTTGAAATAAGACAAATAATCTTGGTAAGATTTTGCGTTTTTGCAGTGTGGACGTTGTACCACGTGACGTGAACGCAGCATTACCACAGGACAGTTAGTTAACCAGATATGAGTTTCAGTATCACACACTGTGCATCAGGAATAAGTTCCCAGTCAGAAAAAGCACAGAAATTAAAAAAAGTCTTGAATTTCTTTGAGCAGAGAAAAGCAATCAGTGGCTGCCAGAGGCTCTGTGTGTTACCTGAAAGTCCTCTTTGCATGCACAGGAGTGTGTGTGTGTGTGTGTGTGCGGGACGCTCACCACAGTGGCTTGCGGTTTCAAACAGCTGGGCAGGGCGTCCGGGGGCATGGCATCAATCAACAGCGCTCTGATGTCATCAGCCTGCGACAGAGAGAAGAGAGACGGACAGGATGTGAACAGACGTTGTTGTTGTTGTTGTATTTTTTTGCTGAAAATGAGAAGAAGGCGTCAGTTTCAGCCTCATTTCGGATTGAAGCTAAATTGAAGTCAAACGGCCAAACGGACAGAAGCAGCCAGACGCCTCGAGTGAAGCTCAGCTGATTTTATGAGGAACTTATGAGCAGAAATGATCGCCTGCCGCCTCGGGGTGAGCGCTCTCAGGGAGGAAGAGGGAAGCGAGTGATCACAGTCTGCACTCCGACCAACTCCTGCAGAATCAGGGTCTACGCAGGAATCCTGAAGTTAACTTTAATACCTTTTTAAGACTTTTTCAAGACCTTCTCAATATTTTTTAATACCTCACAGCCACTTCAAGCTGTAACCATTAACATCAGTGATATTTTTAACGTAACAGTTTTAGTTTGTGATAAAGACTATAGACTATAGAACACTATGATACAACAAAATTCAGTTTGTTAATTCCCATTGACACAATGCTTATCTTCTTCTTGCATAATGTACAACGATTCCCTGACATTCCCCTCGACCGGCTGCAACCAGTCCGGCATTTCCAGCCAGGATGCTGCAAATTTGCACTTTCCCACTATAGGCCCATTTCCACCAAATGATATGACAATATGTTACCGTTCAGCCGTCCATGCGTTCACCAGCCTTCTCTTCCGTTTTCGCATGGATTCATGTAACATTTCGGTGCGTTCGCAATATGCACTGGGAGCGCCAGAGCGTACTTTGTGCTTCTGAATTTCCACCCGCCCGCTCGCTCTGCCGCTCTCAGAGACAATTTACGAACGCACCCACAATAGCCTAGTTTTTTATGTGCCTGTTCATCTTTGTTTTTTAATAAAAATGAATAAATTCACACACTTTTACGATGTTTTGGGACTCAAACTCTTGGACAGCTAATTCAGAAAAAATACTTTCAAAATGTAAGACTTTATAAAGTCGTGATAAGACTTTTGAATACTTTTTAAGGGTCTTTTTCCCAAAATTGATTTACCACCTTTTAATACTTTTCAAGACCCCGTGGATACCCTGAGAATGGAACCAGATTTTTTTCCTTTTGGACGCGACTTTGTGCTTTCACTGCCTTGTCCTGACGCCTCAGTCTGCTCAGTTTTTGGCAGACCTGTCCCGTTGTGTGTTGGATCCCCACCTCTCTCACTATATATCACATAACGTCCTCATTTTTAGCGCTTTTCCACCGGCGCCTACTCGGCTCGATTCTACTCAGCTCAACTCGGTTTCTCTGGTTTTCCATTACAGTTGAGTACCACCTCGCCGTCGGTGGAGTCGCCATAGCAACGCAGCCCCGCCCCCAAGCTCAGAAACGTCTCCACCTCTTCATTTGACCGCGGTGTCGGTTTGCTTGCCATTTTCCGATTTTGCCAACTTCGGCGGTGATCAATGCGCACAGTCGCTGTTGCCGTTTTTTTTTTTTTTTTTTTTTTTTTTAAATGCCGGGTTTGGTTTTCGTGAAGGAGTCGCTCTCATGTGTCGTCGTTCCCTGTCCAATCAGTGGCCTGCACGGTGTTTACATCACATTTTCGGCTCGACTCAGCTCGCTTGGAGCCCCGGCCGAGTAGGTCCCAAAATAGTACCTGCTACCAGGTACTACCACCTAATGGAAAAGCTTACAAACCGAGTAGAGTCGAGCCGAGTAGGTGCTGGTGGAAAAGTGCCATTTTTTAACCATTTTATTTTTTTTTATATTGTTTTTATATTTTATTCAGTATTTTATTCTTGAGTTCTTTATTATTGCTGTGTTTTTTTTGTTTTAAATCTTTTTATTCACTCTCTTGTTTGATTATTCTTATTTCTTGATCTTTTATTTTTTAATTAACCATACTGTATTTTAGTGTGCATCGGTCTCCTAGTCCTTTTGCTTCTTATTTTATGCTTATATGAGCAGAGCCCTGATGTTCTCGTTTTGACCAGGACTGACGCTTGTCCTCCATTTTTATTATTTTATTTTTCCTCCATTGTTATTTTTCTGCTACAAATTGAGCTGCTGCACTGACATCTGGACTGATCAGCTGCACCGTCGCCCCGCCCACAGCCAGGTAAGCCCCGCCCACAGCCAGGCAAGCCCCGCCCATCAGCCTTAGCCCCGCCTCCGAGCTGGTTTAGCCCTGTTCTGCCCCGTAGGGATCCTCTGGGCCCTCAGCAGCTGGAAACTGGGCGGGACAGGCCCACCGAGGAGCCGGCAGAGACCGGAGGAGACACCGCCGGCCTCCGTTTGGCACAACAGTGGAAAGGCGGCTTATAACAAACTTATTTTTTTGCTCTCTCTCTTTGTACAAAATCCTACCCTTACAGGCGCCCGTGGAGGGATAAAGGTGAGCAAGGTGTGAAATGAGGTCTGGTTTGGTTCAAATGAATGATGAAGCAGCAGCAGAGGATCACAGCTGGGTGAGCTCTTTGGAAATTAGAATTTTTCTGCCGTATTAAAATGTGTCCACATACAAATGATGAGTTTTCTGTGCTTGAAAACATCCTGTCCGTGTGGCCAGACGGAGAAAGCAGACAGAGAGAGAGAGAGAGAGAGAGAAAAAAGCTTTCCCTGGCGTACCGTTGCCAAGTCGAGCGGCGTCTGTCCCTCCTGGTTCTTCATGGTGGGATCGGCTCCGTGGGCCAATAGCAGAGCGCAGAGCTGGGTCCGCCCCTTCTGCGCCGCCTCGTGCAGCGGAGTGAACGCCCACTTGTCCGTGGCGTTGACGCACGTGTTGTACTTGATCAGCAGGGCGGCGATGTCCACGTGCTGGAGGGAGGAGAGAGAGGAGAAAGAGGAGAGGAGAGAGAGAGGAGGAGGAGAGGAGAATCAGAAACAGACGCCGTTAAACGAGCCGGCGCGTGAGGCGAACGAGCGCCGTAAACCGAAATAAGACGGGATGCAAATAAATATTAACGGGAACGTTCTCGGAAACGGAATTTGTATGATTTATTGTCTCCGTCACAATCTGTGCCATCTGTTCTCCTTTTCATCCCTCTCTCCTTCCTTTCTCTGCCTTCCTGATCCCCTCCTTTCACGGTCGGCTTCCACCACAGTGCAGCTCGTTTCTGAGAGACTTCTGAGGAGTGTGTGTGTGAAAGTGTGTGAACGTGTGTGTGTGTGTGTGCAGTAAACGCAGCTCATCAGCTTTTCATTCAGACGTGTGTTTCGTGCAGCACAGCGCTGACGTGCCACTTCAAGACCGAAACATCCAAACAGAGAAATTTATGTTGTGGGAAAAAACACAATCTGCCATAGTAAATATATTATTTAATCCACTTCAGTCTATATATCTATATCTATATCTATATCTACATCTATATCTAATGGTTAAAATCACTATTTTGGCCTATGACAATTTTTTTTTCTTTTTTTTTTCTCTTCAGGACAGCACTGACTCTCATAGTGATTTTTTACCACCTCTTGAATATTTTATATATTTTTTGTATTTTTGTTTACAGAATGTTAATTTTATTTTACATTTGTAAAATTTGTTGAATACTGATATTGTTTTATTAATGTTGTATACATGAATGTATAATTATTTATATTTTCTATATTAATTTTTATTTTCATTTTCATTTTACTTCTTTTTTTTTTTTCCAATCAAAAGGTCATTTTAAATTTCTGTTTTATTTATTTATTTATTCTTTTTTTTTAAGGTTAGGGTTCAGGTTAGGATTTTATTTTTTAATCCTAAACCAAAAAAAAAAAAAAAAAAAAAAACAGTGTTAGTGATGTTTGCATATGTGTGTGTCTGTGTTTGTGTGTGTGTGTGTGTGTGTGTGTGTGTATGTGTGTGTTACCCCATATGAAGCGGCGTTGTGCAGAGGTATCAACCCTCCTTTGTCCTGAGCGTTGACATCGGCTCCGTGCTCCAACAGATACTCTGCTACCTCCAGGTTATTATAGCCGGCTAGAGAGAGAGACAGGCAGAGAGAGAGACAGAGAGAGAGAGAGACAGGCAGAGAGAGAGACAGGCAGAAAGAGAGAGAGAGAGAGAGAGAGAGAGAGAGAGAGAGAGAGAGAGACAGAGAGAGAGATAGAGAGAGAGACAGAGAGAGAGAGAGAGAGAGAGAGAGAGAGAAGCAGAAAGAGAGAGAGACAGACAGAGACAGACAGACAAAGAGAGAGAGAGACAAACAAACAGAGAGAGAGACGTTAGAGGAAGAGAGGAGTGTCAGTGGAGAAGTAAAAAGGCAGACAGGTAGTGTAGAGGGCGGCAGACAGACAGGCCTGTCAGCTCGACAGCGTGTGATTATCTTTTCATTCTTTATGAACGCGTCGAGCGTCGCTCGGGTCAAATCTGAGAGAATCTCATGCAGCTGCCCAGCAGCTTTACAGAAAACTTAACAAAAACACTGAAAACATTACGTGACAATTTAATGGATTAAAATGAAATGGAAAATTGCTTTTCGCACAAAAAGTGAGACCAATCGGTTTCCGCTCCATGAAATGATTATTTTTGGAGACGAGACGAGGAAGAGGAAGTGGGCCGACCCGGTGGGTTTTCTGTTTTCCTCTGAAGCTTTTCTTACTAAACAACGTCTGAAACCTGAACCGAATCTTATCCAAATCTTTATTGTGGCTGCGTGATTTTAACCAGCTGCAATCTGTGAATGTGTGCACCCGAGGATATATCTGACAGGTTTTACTTTTAGAAGATAAATCATAAACAGAAAACATATCGTGGGCCTAATAGTCTATGAAGCCTGTTATTTCTTTCAACTGCTGAAATTAAATTATAAGAGAATTAGGAACTTTCATGCATTAATTAGGAAGCTAATTTAGCAGAACAGAATGAAATCCTCCCAGCTCGTCACCGTGGAAACTGAAACTGATCAGTTTCAGTGGCTGAAGCTGCAGCGTCCGGCCGGGCTCAGCGACTTTACGTTTATTATTACAACGACTCATTTTATTATTTCATTAAAACATGCAACAGAAACTAACTCTTAACCTTATCCACAGAAAAGCCTAATGTAGATGTAGCTGTTTGGACGAGCCACCAGCCAGTCTGCCTTGAAAAAAAAAGTCTTTTGTATGTACTGGTGTTAACACATAATGATGTGTAATATGTCTAAGATCAAAGTGGCAAATTTACGAGAAAAAAAATCATAAATTTGTGAGAAAAAACGTGAAATTTCTGAGATTACAAAGTCACATATTTACATGTTAAAAATATGAATATGGTTAAAAAAAATTAAAATTAAAATTTAAAAATTTTTCTGTCATAAATTTGTACGTTTATGATCTCAAAATTTCTGTGTTTTCTCATAAATTTGTGACTTTATAATCTGAGAATATCCAAGTTTGTTTTTTTTTTTGTTTTTTTTGTAAATTTACAACTTTTTTTCTCAGAATATAAAGTAACAAATTTAAAAGAAAAAAACTCAGCAAAGAGAAGCAATGTGGCTCCTTGACCAAATAAATAAATAAATAAACAAAATAAATAAATACACACAAATACTATAATGCAATTAGAATATTACCCCCCTCCCCCAGCTGCGTTGTTTTCTTCCTACAGTGACAGTTTCCATGCTTTGCACATAAATACCACAACTCAGCAAACAGGGGATTATAGGAAATTACACCAAATTACAAAAGTCCTGTCACATTTCCACCCTAAACTCTAAATTCTGATATTTCCAACAGCACCTTAAAGGCAGCACAAAGGCACACGAGACCTACTGATTAAACCGAGTAAAGGCAAGGGAGACAGACTCGAGAGACGTGATGAACACACACACACACACACACACTCACACACACCTCTGGATGGAGTCAGTCAGTCTGCCGCAGAGCTACTGAACATCATCAAACTGTTTTATATTTCCGGATCTCACCGCGGGCCCGCAGGTCGGGCGGCCCCGCTGAGAAAATTCACGACGACAGATGGCCGCTCTGACCCGCCGCGTCCTCACCGGCTTTTATCATCGCTGCCTCCATCTTTCAGCGCGAGGCAGGGCGACACCGGCGCGCCACCGCAACACCGGCTTACCAGCGAAGTTCAGCGGATCAGACGCTGCTGCTGTCACAGAGCGCCGGCAAACACCGCCAAGTCTGCCGGGGGAGGGCGGAGAGACGAGGCCTTGGCACCCTGAGCAGACTGGGAGAGACTCTCTACCTCTCTGCTCATACTCAGCACTGATCATGACCACATTTAGCTTTTGAGCAACCATGTGTAGAGATAAAGAAGTGATTTAATGATCTGTAGTTTGAGTTTTCTGATGCCAGCGACAAAATTTCACAAATTCCAGCAAAATGATCGGAGAGGACCTGAGGCAGCTGTGATCGAGAGGAACATCCCTGTGTGATGTTTTTGAGGAGAGGCTTTGCGGCAGCTGGGATTTTTTCCGTTCTCCTCAGACGGCTCTCCTCAGACGGCTCTCCTCAGCGAGGCGTGTTCAGCCTCCGGGCTCCAGCCGACCGCACGTCTCCGCTTCATCCAGCTGCTCTCGGTAAACTCCGGACAAACGGGCGAGCCAAGATGGCGGGAAGTCGGCCGTGTCTCGTATGCAATCCGGCACATCTGGCACCGGCCATCGCACCGCATTCAAACAGTGGATTAACGAGCGCTTCAGTGCTGATGTTGTTACCCACATGCAGCTCTCATCTGAACAGAAAACTGCTTTCCAGGTTAACACAGGTCGATTTCTGCTTGAGAAATCTGCCTTAATCTGATTACTCACAGTAATCTGACTTCTTGTGCACATGTAAACAAAAAGTCAGTGAATGTGTCTTCCTGTGTTTCGCTCATTGCAGCCCCACCTGCAGGCTTTATACTGATGCTGACCTGATATACGACAGGAGGAATGAACTGCTTCTGTGCCGGTGTTTCTGCATGCTTTGTGTGAGTGTGTGAGTGTGTGTGTGTGTTACCTGCGAGGTGCAGGGGAGTCGAGTTGCGCCCCTGCGTGTCCCTGCAGTTGATGTTGTCCGGGCTGCAGAGCTTCTGCACCCTGGCCAGGCAGCCCTTCTTGGCGGCGTCCAGCAGCGCGGCGTCGCCCCTCAGCAGGTCCTGGATGTCGGTGTCCCCGTCCTTCACCAGGTCCAGCGGGGTGTTCCCGTCCCGGTTCTTCTTGGTCGGGTCGGCCCCGTGCTGGAGGGACGGGAGGGACAGAGTGAGTCCGATCCAAAAATCCAAAAATGCTGTTCTCCAACATCAGATATGACACAAAACACACTCACGACTGTGGACAGGAGCTGCATGTCCACCATACAAACCCACCTACAGCTACACACATGTACACCTCATCATATGGTGCACGTAAATATGGCAGTATGATAAATATACAGTACATAACACACAGTATATATTCATAAATGCATTTTGTGTACAATACATTGTTTCAACCAATCACTCAGACTGTATTTTTATCGCACTTTTCATACACATACAAGTAAAAAACATAAAACACTACTGCCTCTCCAAAAAAAAAAAAAAAAAAAAAAATGCTTTGTGGCTTTGGAGACGTCGTCATGAACCTGATCATTTTGCATTGAGGAAACACCAGAGGCAAGAAATACATAAAAGTCAAAACAACAAAATAAAAGTGGTAATAATATGTTGTATGCCCAACAGTATATAATATAGTATATAATAAATAGTATATAATGCATTTTTTAAATCAACACATGAAGTGAAATGCATATTTAATTATTATCTGCTTGTTTTCACTTCATTATATTTATTTATCTATTTTTTTTTCTCTTTTATACAACATGAAAATGTAGGATATGTCTATGTAAACTGCCACCGGTGAAGGGGAAAAAAGGTCTTTAACCCCAAACATGTAATCTGCACTCTCAAAACCCAAATAAAAACAAAACAAAAAACAACAACAACAACAAAAAAAGGATTTCATCTGGGACTTTAATGAGCTGCTCCGAGCAGCGCAGACGGGATCAATACATCATCATCTCTGTTATTGCTTTGATCATTACAGCGGTCTTTACTGTCTTACTGCATTTTGTACACCAGGCTGCCACACACACACACACACACACACACACACACACTCCTAGCTCGATGTGCAGTCCATGTACAAAAGATAAATTAGGGCAAACTGGCAGAAGAACAGAAAGTTGGCATTTCTTGAGATTTTGTGGAGATTTTCACGTTTAAATGCAGAACGACCAGGATCTGTCAGCTGACAACATTCAAATTTGGCTCCTCCTCCCCGGCCAAACATGGCGACGGAAACAAACAGCCGCCCTAAATGTAATTTCAATGTCCTAGGGAAAACATTTAGCCTGCCAGCACATCCCCCTTCAGCTGAAAACAGACCACCAGCGCATCACTCTTCAACAATTTTCGTAGCTTGGAGCTTTCGATGTGGCACCGCGCTGCGCTGTGATTGGCTGGGAGCTCAGAGGCCGACGCCCAGAAGAGTCCAGAGCTCAGCAAAGCAGAGGCCCCGCCCCAGGCAGAGGGCGGGGCCTCTGCAGACACACACACACACACACACACACGCACACACACCAACACACTGCTAGTGGCTCAGCAGTCATGATGGAGAGAGATTATTCTTGTTGTGAGTTTATATGGTTTTTTGTTTTTGAAAAATCCTGCCTTTAAAAGCCGCCTGCCTCCACATGGAGAGATCAAAACTGGAATATTTCTCTAATAAGAAGTAAGTGACTAGTTTCCACTGGACACATCATCCCTGGGCTTTCAGGGGTCAACACCTGAAATGATTTTATTTGTCTGTTCTCGGAGAGTTTTAGTGTCCCGTGACGGTCTAAACGCTGTTCAAGAGGTTTTTCCAACACTTTTTATTTTGGCAGGAGAAAGGCTCAAGCTCCGAGACACTAAACACCGGCGACTTCAATCTAAAAATATCTGCCTTGAAAAACCTTTATCGGTGAAACACTCGCTCACTCAGGGGGGAGAAGAGCCGATGACAAGTGAAGAGTGAGAGGAGGAGGATGGCAACTCACTGGAGGGCAGAAGCGATGGAGGGAAGAAAGGCGGCGGAGAGGAGAGGTGAGGACGGGACATCGAGCCAAACACACAAAACGCCGCGCACCCCCGGAGAGCGACCGCGCAGACGTGTTCATCACTCAGCTGTCCTCGGCGTCGCTTTAACTTGTCATTTTTCAGTGTAATTTCTGAAATCTGCTCTTTAAAATTTGATGTTTCGGGAGCGCTGCAGCTGTCCTGGAAATGTTTGAGTGAATTTCAATCGAGAGAAAGAGGAAGGGAGGACTGCTGCTGAATGTCATGATGGATACCCCACCAGGCAGGAGGACCGTTAATAAATAAATATAAAGACATTTTAATATAAATTATAAACGTCTGCTTTGCAACTTATTGGACACTGATATGACTCAACAAGTGATTCAACCTGTATGTAGTTCATAAATCTTTTCTGCTCATTCCTTCTGCACGGGAAGCGAGGAGTTCTACCTTTCCTGGTTTCAGGGTTCCTACACCTTTTCTTCAATCTAATTCAAGCACTTCTCAAGCATTTTCAAGGTGCATTTTAAAGCTTTTCCAGCACGGCACCGCTGTTTACGGACTCAAAATGCAGGCTACAGCCACTCAAAGCTGCGTTTCTCGTCTTCATTCGAGGGATCCTTCCAAAAGGAACAGCAGATATCGCCGCCGACCTCGACTGCAGCCGAACTTCAATAAGCAGCTTCAAAGTCCGTCAACAGAAAATCCAAGTCCCACCCACACTGTTTAACTGATATTACAGGTGCAACTGTAAAAAAAACAAAACACCACACAGTGCCGTTACAAACACGCCCACTGCATGAGAGCCCTCTGACCACATACTGGTGAATTAATGAATAAACTGAAACAATTTTTTATGTTTGTTTTAAATAGTCTTTTGCCAGACTTTTGCTTTTGAAAGAATATTTGTTGATTTCATTTTGCTACCCCAATTCTCTGAATGGAAAAAAAGTTCATTTCGCAAATCAGACAAAACACAGGCAACACTGGAAATGTGTTTTTTTTTTCTGCTTAATGTGCAAAATAAACAGAAACAAAACCAAGACGGTGACGAAAAACCGCAATATAAACCGAACTGTAGTTATACTGAACCATGAAACCCCTGACTAGCAAAATCAATGTAATGTATCCATGTTTAGAGACCGAGATGTTGCTGTTGCAGCGACACACACAGATCCACGCCTGCAGTGAGGTGTGTGAGGCCGGTTTGTCTCACAAAACAGTGACCTGCCGTCGTCTGACATCATCAGGCCAAGAGGAGCAGCGCTCGCTCATTAGAGCCGATTTCCACTAGAAAAATAATAAAACAAACAAACCAAAACTCTTTATACTGTCGCCGCTCCTTCCCCTGCAAAGTTTCTGTTTCCTATTTCTTCCAAGAACCGAGCAGAACATCACCAGAATGCGAGCGGAGAGCAGAAACGACAAAAAGACGGAGACACCAAGTTGACAACAAACAGAGAAGACAAAGAGACAGAGGAAAAAAAAGCCTGAGCTGAACCTCATAACAGATTATTAAAAAAACAACAGGGAACAGTTACATCCTCAGGCCACAGCAGACTATCACTAAAGTGTTGGAACATTGTGTTAACTGGTGTGTGTGTGTGTGTGTGTGTGTGTGTACTGCTGTGTTAAAAGGGAAAAAGAGGGCGGCACTATTTGTGCTGGCTGTATGCTTCACAGCTCTGGTTGGCTGTGTTACATTAATATGAATAACTAACAGCTCATCTTCCCTACTGTGTGTGTATGTGCATGTGCATGTGTGTGTGTGTGTGTGTGTGTGTGTGTGTGTGTGTGTGTGCAGCTTGTTGTGCTGCATGTGTATATACATGTGCTTGTGTTTTCTGCGCAAGTTGACAATGTTGATTTGGTGGTGATTTATGCGGGCCCATATGGCAACAACACGGCGGTGATGTAACCTCGTCTGGAGGAGCTTCTGACGGAGAGAGAAGACAACAAAACAGTCGGCTATGAAACATTTCAGACGAAGTTTACACGGACCGGAGCGTCCTGAGGCGTCCACAGGATCAGTCATTTCCACACTTCCCATTCACGGGCTATGTAAAGCAGCTGTGTGATGCATTCTGGTAGCGTTGCGTTGCGTTTCGAGAGACGGGGCATCACGTTGGCGTCTCCTCGTTTGCATAAAGTTGACGTCTGGGCTACTTTATGCAAATTGTGGGCGTCCGCTGGGACTCGCCGCCTCTGGGAACCTCCTGTGAAACTTTTAAACTAACCATCACTAACCATCATCGATCTAAAATGAAGACAGATTCTGCAGCTGCGGGGTTTATTTCTCGCCTCAAATGTTTTCAGAGACGCATTTCGGTGAACTGTTTTCCGTGATATCAAAGAAACTTTCCAAAAGAGCCGCCATGTTTGAAATCCAGGAGAGGACGGCCCACAAGTGAAGTGGTGGGCCGTCGACTTGCGGTCACTCTTTGGAGAAGATGCATGATAAAGGTGGGGTTTAAAATGCACAAGACTGCAAATTATTAGAGGATTCATGTGTTTTTCAGGTGTGGGCTCAGGTTTGGTCATTTTCGGGCTGCATGTGTTCAGGCGATTATTGGGTCAAGCCAAAGTTTCCAGTAATGATCAAAACGTTAAGTCAAAATGATGAAAAAAAAACAACAATAATGACAACAACAAAACTGGCCTACCTTGAGCAGCAGTTTGCATATCTCATATTTTCCCTTGGCGGCGGCCTCGTGGAGTGGCGTGAACTTCCAGAGGTCGGCCACGTTGACGGAGGCTCCGTGTCTGACCAGCAGCTCGGCCACCTCGTAGTGACCGTACGAGCAGGCGTTGTGGAGGGGAACCAGACCGCTGTCCAGGCAGATGGAGAGGAGATTCACATTCATATACTAAGGCTGAACCATATGCTAAAAAAAATCATATTGTGATTATTTTAACAGACACTGTAAATGTAATATGAATCACGATTTTAGAAGCAATGATTATTTTGGCATCATAATTTTCATTTTCCACTTAAAAAACACCAAGCCTCATCTAACATTATTCATCCATTTTATATTTTCTGTTTACTGTAACAGCCATGTGTGAGTGAGAACTTAAACTAACTTTAGAGACTGTTATTACAGCCTGCAAATCATTTCAATTATTCCCCTTGCCTTACACTGATGCAAAAATAGATTTGTCCATGATTATCTTGACTGCATGTTACTCCAGTAATTAAATAAAGCCATGTCATAACACTTAAGTAAAAATACTGATTCTCCAGTTAAGGGAAATAGTTGCTATGAGACAAAATTAATCTGTGTCATAGCAAACTTTTTGAATTTGAGATCCAGTATTTTTCAGATCAGGCATATGACAAATAACGTCTCTCAATATCATTATTAAAAACTTATATTTGTTTAAGAAAGGATGATTGAATACAATATTGAAATTATAATGAGAAACTTTATGATAGTTATTTGGGTAAATTAACTGTTATATTAATCAAGTAAATAAAAAATCTATAGAATAACCAATGAATTCATTCTTAGATTAATCAACTAATCGAAAAAATAACAGTTACATTAATCAATAAAAAAAAAGTAATTAGTGGCAGCCCTATTATTTTGATTAATGTTCAGCCCCAGTTCATACATACACAACAAAATACACACAACGTCGTATAAAACTGCTGCCACATTGATTGGTCGTATCTGTCAACGAACAACTTCTGTTAACAGTTTTTTCTCTGACTGTTTGCTGATGATGCGCCCGTCTCTGTTTGAGTCCATTCTGACAAAAAAGAGAATCCAGTGGAAATGAGGGAGGCGCTTCGCAACATCGTCTCGGAAAAAGAAAGAAATGGCAACCAACAAACACCGATGTTGCTGGTGAACGCTCAGAGGAGGCAATATTAAAGGAACAGTTCACCCCAAAATGAAAAGTTCTCATCAAGTAGATCGTGGATGCGTGAGGCCGGGGTGTACTATAGTATTTAGTTTCTTCATTCTCCCAAGGAAGGTAAACACAAACAAGGTGTCTCACCCTTTGTCCTTGGCGTGCACGTCGGCCCCGTGGTGCAGCAGGTATTCCACCACCGACACCCTGTTGTAGCCAGCAGCAAAGTGGAGAGGAGTGGAGTGGCGTCCTTCCAGATCTCTACAGTTCACATTCTGAGCTGTGCACAGAGACTGGGGAGAGAGAGAGAGAGAGAGAGAGAGAGAGAGAGAGAGAGAGAGAGAGAGAGAGAGAGAGAGAGAGACGGCAGAAACACAAGGAAGATTAGAAAAGAGGAAAAGAATAACTATGAAGTAATTTGAAGTAATCTATGACTGCTATTTACTGATGCTGACGGCTGTTTAAAAGGAACTGCAACGACATAGACTTCAGCAAAATGCATCCTCCGAGTAAGCAAGCCAATTAGAGGAGAGATCAAACAGAAATGTCTATACAACATATAAACATGTGAGATAAGATAATAACGATTGCTTTGTGCCTTTTTTTTTTTTTTTAGCTTTGAGTACAAACGTTTGGGGTTTTTGTACCTGAAATGTGTGAAGTCACCCTCCTATCATCCTTCACATAAATATTACCGTCCTTTTCTGTGGCAATAAAAATCTTGTCTATTTCCCCTTTAAATCAGTTGAGAAAGAGCAAACCATGAATCAGCTGAAGAAAAAAATACAGCATCCCTCTCCTCCCCTAAAAAAAAAAAGGCAAAAACTACTACAAATACATAAAATAAATAAATAGGAAAACTAGCACTTCTTAGCATCATGCATGGTGCTAGTTTCCTTTGTCTGTATATGAATACACAGATCTTGATCTGTAAACAAAGCAGGTTAAAATCTGTCCAACCCTATTGGCATCCTCGGGCAGCAGCATCTGAACTGATGCCATCTGCCCACAGATACAGGACACCTGGGTTCACCAAAAACAGGTCCAAGTTTTCATTCATATCACCGCCTAGAAAACTACTGAATAGCAGCTCCAGTATTATTTTGTTTTTTTTCCATCACCCTTTGTTTTTAATTATGCATATTCATTGTTTTGTACTTGACATTCCAGCATTGTGCACAAACACCCCTGTCCAGCTGCTGTGCCCGGGGCCAAACCCTGTTAATGATGTGGTCACAATATGGCCTTTAATGTGCTGTTGTGGATGTGCGGAGTTCTTGTTTTCTTACGTCTATGTCACAAATGCTTAGCGCTTTTTTTTTTTTTTTTATAACCAGAAAACAATTTCTCCAAGGTGATAATAAGCTTGCTTTCTTTCTGTGATAAGAGACAAAAACTGAGATTTCTAAAGAGATTTTTTTCTGCTAAAACTGAAAGAAGGGCGACAAATGAACATAAGAGAGGGATGTACCGCAGACGCCAAGTGTTCAGAAAATATCTTGAATGGTCTGACATTCAAAATACTTTCAGTACTGCGGTATATAATACTGTGCGTGATGGAAAATATGTCCTTCAAGTGAAATGTGGGTAAAGCATCAACACTGTGGTTGTTAGCTTTGTTGAGAAAGCCTGCACGTCTGCACTGGTGCTAACAGCAAAATAATAGTGCTATTGAGTTTTCCGCTCATTTCTCTGCTGTTCCAGCCTCCCCCGGTGATTCGACAGTAACAGGAACCACAGCGGGACATTTATTTCAAAAGTTTTTCCCTCTATTGCTCATAGGATCCTGTTCCACTTGAAACAAAATCAAACACCCTGCCGACAGACTTGTTCATCAATACCGAGCCGTTATCCATCAGCGGCGCTGACGTGGAGGCGGTGTGCTTTTGTTTGCAACCGTGGCCATTTTCGCTTCACCTAATAACTTTTGAAAACTTGTGTCGACTTCCTCGCTGAGCAGAATTTTAATCGATGTGCACAAAGGGGGACAATATTAATAGGTCATACACTAAAACTTTTGTTTCACACACACCAATACAACAGGGAAATACTTCAGAGAGAGTCGTGCAGTACGCAGTGCGGATCGACTATCAAACGCATAATTTTACAACAATTTTAATATCATAACATTGCAATGATATTATAGGGATGATATTAAGGGATGCCATTTTGGGGCTTCTGTTTTTCTGAACTATGAAGGGAATTCCTGTATTCATATAATTATGTTTATTCTTAACCATCTTAATTTAACCCTAACCGTGTTTACCCTTCATCATGTTTAACCTGGCTCTTTTATGGCTTAGATTTGTGCCACAAATGCAAATGCAACAGAATAAAGGCAGTGACATTAAATGTTTCCTCTCTTTGTAACAGAGTGAAAAGGCTTATTGTTAACTGTCAGCTTAGGAAAGGCCAAGGCAGCGGATCTGTGGGAGAGAAGGAGTGGAAAACTACTGAGTGCGGCGAGTGTGTGAATGTAAGAAGACGAAGCGATCGGCCTTGGCCTGCGGGACAAAAAAAAAAAAAAAAAAAAATCAACAGAGCAGGAGATACTAGATAAGAGCGAGACAGAGAACTGGAGTATAAAGGGAATCTTCTGTTCAGCGTTCAGGGCACAAGTTTGACTTCCAGTGTGCCAGCCTCTGAGCATTAATGAACTGAAAATACAATACACACAAAAAGCCCTGACTAAATTAATTAATAGACTCTGACAATACAGCAAGAGATTTTGTCTCGTTCTGCATCGCTGTCACAGCTGAACTAGAAATAATTTGTAATGTGGATATGATGACTAAACAGGTAGAAGCAAATAATAGAATAGCTAATAAGTTCAGAATATTGCATTTCTTAACTGTGAGGCAGCCTTTAAAATACACAAAAAGACAAGATTTATTCCACATCACCATATTACAATATCCAAAAATCCCAGATGATGTCTGGTTTCATATTGCAAAATAGATCTGGGGATCATTTTTGACTTCCATCAGAGTTGGAGTTTAATGGGGGTTATGTTCGTTCATTTATTTGATATCGCAAAAAGTTATGAATGGATTTGCATGACCGTTGGTGGAAAGGCTGATTATGGAGCGAGGAAGAACTGGCGTGGCAGTGAGTGTGATTAACTTTTGACAATTGCATATTGTTGGTGGAGGCATGAGCTCGACTGAGTGTATTTTTTTTATATGGGTTTCATATTTGCACATGTCCAAATATCCATTCATGCTACAAACTGTAATATTCATACACTTATTATGTATTTATGGGCGGCTCAGTGGCTCAGCGGTTGCACTGTCATCCTATCTGTGTGCAGGCTGCAGACCTGCACATGTTCCTCTGGGTGCTCCGGGTTCCTACACAACAAACAACATGCAGGTCAGGTGGACTCCAGACTGAGCCGTTCTCAGGTGTGAATGTGAATGAGCGCTTCCCTGCCATCTGCCCGATGCATGCTGGGATAGGCAACCGCCCCCTGCAACCCCGAGACGGAATAAACAGGTAAAGAAAATTAAATGAATGAATGTATGTGCTTGCATTTACACTTTACTGGCTTATTTGCTCACTTGCTTCTTTCATTTTTATAGATTTGGAGATTCAGTTTGTTATTATTCTCTAGGTGTATTTCAAGTGAGATGATCCTGTAGTGTACGGGCTCCTGACTGGGCACTTTGGACATTTCTTTTTACCTCTGTTTCTTCTGAATATAGAGATTTCTGAGGTCTCCATTTCTATTTCTGTCTGAAGTGAAACAGTGAAAACAGAGTCGCCGTGGTAACAACCAATGGGAGTTGAGCTACAGGAACGGGAAAAAGAAGCCAAACCGTAAAAGAAGTCCCTTTTCACAACAACAGCCGCCTACATGAGTGCTTATGAAACGGCAGCCGGCCTGTTTTGATCCACAAAAAGAAGCAATTACGAATGAAGTGAAAGATGTGTCAGCCACAATTCTCCACCAGTGTTTCTCTGGTAATACTGTCACTTCAAAAAACATCTGTCATGCCAACTGTAAAAAAAAAAACAAAACAAAAAACAACAACAAAAGATCTCCTGTGTAGCTGTGTTTTCAGTGAACTGCTCTCTGCGAATAGAAAAATCATTCTGAGTGACAGAACCAGACGGGGGTGCGATGCCCCGTCTTCACGTTTGCCTCGTCACCTCGCGCCGAGAGTTTCCCAGACGGGGCCGGGAAGCGTTTACTCAAGAAGAATCATTTAGTGTGACCGCCCTAATCGGGCAGGACTGAGATGGATAATACAAATGATCCCAAGAATGGAGAGAATCGCTATTTTTCCTGAAACGTCAATCAGCAGTTCAGCCAGCCAGTGTGAGTGTGTGTGTTTTTGAGTGTGTGTGTGTGTGTGTGTGTGTGTGTAAAAAGAGACAGTCAAGAGAAAGCCACACCAGAGCTCATCTTCATTTCCAGTGCGATCCCTGCCAACCTGCCAAAGCATCAGACTACAGACGCAGCAACACCGACACACCTTCATCGAGGGAGGCCGCTCGTCTCAATAAAAAAAATGACTGACATTTCCAGGGAGGTAAAGGCTCTGCTGCACCAAATACATCCGTCAAATACTTTAATAAGCTTCCCAGATGTTAACACTTGGCACCTGCTGGTTGGATGATATGTACCGAGCATTAAAAAGTCCCCAAATTGTTTGAGGCCGTTAAAATACTGCGGCGATTCTTCACCCAACCCCTGGGGAACGCCTGGGCACACGGCATTCCTCAAAACATTTTTCTCCAAGTGTTCAGCGCGTGAGGCAGGAAAGCAAAATGGAGTGAAACTAGAAGAGACGGTAGAGATCAATCAGAGTTTGTTCGTTTTTTACCGTTGTGGACGGCAGGCAGACAGCTGAGCATGAAGAACTACAGGTATCCGCCTCGATGCCACAAGAGGATTTTTCATGTATTTACACACACCAACCCCCTTCCTACCGACCCACTCTGCTCTTTTTTTAGTAAAGACCCCCTGACTTTCAACAATGAACCCCTTAAAACATGCACTCGATACTGTGGGGCGCTTTGGATTGTAAGGGCCACTCTCTGTGTTATACCGCTCCAAATCGTAGCCAGTGTTATTGTAAAATAAACATTAAATCTTGTGAGGCAATACAGGTTTGCAATTTCTACAAAAAATCAATGTGTAAGCTACAAACACATGAGCATATATAATTTAATCTGGGCCAAACAATATCACTCTGACATTTAACAAAATCACAACAACCGGGACGCCATTAAGTAACAGGAACAATCACAAAGGTCGGGACATTTCCACAGTCCACGGGGACCGAGACGACGTCCCACACGGCCGGTGCAAGTCGCCCTGGGTGTAATTTCATTTTTTGAGGGGTAGTTTTTTCTGGTAATGTTCAGCGTCTTGAGACCTCGCTGCTTAAAAGGTGTGGATGAAGTTTTTATCAGTGTGAAACCTCATCATTCCCCAAAGGTTCGTCAAATTTGACCCAGCAGTGTCTGAGATATTGAGCGTTAAGTTCAGGGCCCTGCTGGCCTGGTGGTGGCGCTGTGGCAGGCCAATTGAGTTTATATTCAAAATATCCTGACTGCTTATGTTGGACGCTATTGAATGTAAGTGGTTCCGGCATTCAGACTGTCTGCAGGTAATACATCAGTGTTGGCCTGGGTCTCAGCTCTTCACTATCTGAAAATTCATCCTCTTATTACTGTGTGTTTAACATCTACCATCATTAATGTCATCGTTAATCACTTGTATGACCTGTGAAGAGTCACTGCAGCTTCACAAAGTTTTTTTTTATTACCGAGGTTTTACAAAAATCCATTTTCACGAGTTTGTCCATGTCCAAATTTGCAGTTATCCGAGTCTGTTACACAGGTCCTGGTATTTTGTACTCCAAACCTTTAAAAAGGGCACTATCTATTATTTTCATTGCCCCATAGTACAATATGACACATTATATTTGGATGGGTTGATAGGGATGTTGATCAATAAAAATGACTCAACAATTACTTTGCCAAGTGCTGAGATTTTCTGGATTTCAAAACTGACTTTCCAGTTTTAGCTGCAATGTGTAAAAAGCCTCATTCTCAAGACAAGAAAGGCAAATGAAAAGCAGTTTCATAATTAAGTATTTAGCATGGGGGTCAGTTCCAGATTACATAAGATGGTATGCATTGCGAGGGGTGGGTGGGACGCTATAACACTGAGTGTTATGAAACACTCACTGTTTCCCATGCGGTCTTAATATTTGGGCTTCCAGCCCACTACATTTTTGTCCTGGATTCATTTCAGAGATTTTGACGCATGAAGTTGGCAGTTCTCACTGATGCAGTTTTCAAACAATCAAGATTTAATGTTGCCGACGGCTGAGATCTTGATTAACAGCGCATTTGTGCTCCTTGGAGTCACATTGTGTCAAGCCGAATGGACAAACAGCTTGAAACGTGAGCGCAATAATCAGATGGAAGTATAATAGTCAGTTAATGCTGCAGTGCCATTAGCCTGTCCTTGTTTGAGAGACTTCAGTGTCGGATCAAATGTGAGTTACTGGGCTCGCTAAGCGAAACGTCGATATTAAGTCGTCAATAAAGTCGCTGACAGGGAGGAGTTAGCAGACGAGCTGTGGGAAACAACAAACACTGAGCTGTGAGCAGGAATCCGATCTACAGGAAAGCTGAGTGGAGACTGTACGGTAAAAGTAGGTCAAGATGTGACACTGAAGAAAACAAAACAAGCTACCTTGACGGTGTCCAAGTCTCCGGCTTTAGCTGCTTCCAGAAGTCTGTAGTCCACATCGGAGTTCCTCGCTGGAATGTTTTCTGCAGAACACAAATGTACAGGAGAACGTTGGAGAACCAGGCTTATCTTGATCAGAGTTCCTGTTTTTTCTGGTAAAGGCTTCTCATTCTAACAGCTGCACACATTTTGCCTCTGGAAACGTCCCAGTTTGACCACAATCTTTAACTGGTGAGCAACTGCAAACTACTGGAGACTGACCGCCTTGCTCAGTGGCATTTGTGCGGCGGAGAACATTTCTATTTCACATTCCCTGCACAGACTCGCTCCGTCGGCTGGTGGATTCAAACGGACTTGCAGTACAGCCTGGGGGGATTTTAGGAGAAGCACAAATTATTCTTCCTTGATAACTAAATATTGGGAGGAAAACCAATTTCCCTCTGGTTAAAATGACCAAATTTATACAACCGGTGCTGGTGCTGTCTTTCGCAATGGCAAGGGCTCAAGTCATCCCGTTTCTTTTATTCCACAAAATGTTGGAGAACGTGCTGCTGACCGGTGTGGCTGAGGGACTGCAGTTAGGACGACGTATCAGCAAGCTGATCTGGATCTGAATGTAATTCTTAAAGATCACAGTGCAGCGGCAAAAAAACAACAGACAAGGTTTTCTAATATCTCAGGCCGATATCGATCTTTTATTAAATTCCTCTCTGATCGCTGCTACAATCTGTAAAACATGCTCTCTCATCCACCTTATCCCTTCAAATGAAACTGTGTTTCTCTCCTAAAGAGATATCCCGCTGGGTTAGGGGTTAGGCTTTGGACTGTCCCGTTGGTTCACACTTGTGAGGGATCCTTCCCTGCACCATGTCCAACCCCAACATCCTGTTTCAACCGCAAATACATCACAGCAGTAAAGTAAGGGACTTATTTCATGCGGTCTTTAAAGAGCTACTAACACTAAAATAATCTCATAATTGTTTCCATGGAGAGTTTCAGTGTCTTGTGATGGATTAAATCCTATTTCTGAAGCTTTTTTTTTCACCCTGACAAAAGTAAAATACTGGGAGGAAACACAAATCCATCAAAAACAATAATAGCAAAAAATATTGCTGCAGTCGAAAAGCACTACTAACTGGCCTCAACCACCAATATTGTACAAAACCTTCTGTATGGCAGCAAGCGCATAGCAACAACAATGCACACACACACACACACACACACACACACACACACACACAGAGAGACAGGGCAGCATACCATTGAGTATCTGCTGGACGGCCTCATTTCCCATCTGAGCAGCGGTGAAGCCCTGTAGTGACACCAGAGAGGCGTCAGCTCCGTATCCTAGCAACAGCCGGCAGGTCTGGAGGTGGCCGGCCAGCGCGGCGCGATGCAACGCCGTCTGACCCAGCGTGTCCAGGGCATTCACCTGCAAACACACACAGACACACACACAAATCTGAATGATGACACCTGCAGGCATCCTGGGCGTTCGTTCAGCAGCACCTCCTGAATGTGTGACCTTTAGCTCCAACCTGAAAACAGAAACTCCAGTCTACGACTTACACCCAGATCCCAACTAAAAACTAACAATAAATTTAGCAGAAACCTCCGGCCTGAGGCACTCTTCCACTTTTACATATCATCAGTCCGCGATTTCCAGCGCACCGCAGGAGTTATTTGGTGATGAAGCGTTGTAATTTACTTTTCACATTCATGTGCGGATGATGGATGGAGAACAGGCCGACATTTTTCATCCGAGTCCGCTGACAGGGGCTGTGTGGAGGAGCACCGCTTGACATTTAAAAAGTGACGGATTAAAGAGGAAGTGGAGAGGAAACGGCGGAGGGATAGAGCGAAATGGACGGACAGATGGCTGGACGGATGAGCAGATGGATGAAGTGACAGCTGATTCACAGCTGAAAAAAAAAAAAAAAAAAATGTAAAAGGAACGGCGTTGGCTTACCTTTGCGCCGTGTTTCTGCAGCACCTCCATGATGTCATTGTGAGCTCTCTCCGCCGCCACGTGAAGCGGAGTCATAAAACTACAGGAACAGCGAGAGAGGGAGGAATTAGGAGGTAGAGGAGAGCATGAGGAGTGTTTTGAGGTCGGGAAAAGCAAAAAAAAGAGAGCGCATCAATGTTGAATCTGCATGGAAATCCCTCACATCTTAATCTTTCATTGACTTAAAATCACCTTTACCCATAGGCGGTTCTAGGGGGTGGCAGGGGGTGGCAGCTGCCCCCCTAGAAAAATGCCTTGCCACCCTAGTTGCCACCCCAATTTCAGACAATTTATTTATTTATTTTTTAATTGTGGCTGTTCGGAAACTCGCTGTTACGAGACTCAAATGTATGAGTGCAAGTAAATTCAGCAAAAGATGACACTCCTTCTATTTAAGGGGTTGATAAATAAATAAATAAATAAATATTTCTAATGCCACCTTTTGGTTTTCTATTCAATGCTTTACTCATGTACCACAATAATAGAATGTTTTTGAGTTAAAATATCCTCATTTGGGGGTTTTCCAAGCAAATATTGATATATGTGATCGTTTGGTATTAAATCAGCATATATATTTCTGCCACCCCTTAAAGTCTCCATGCCACCCTCTTGCCACCCCATGAATATTTGTCTAGATCCGCCCCTGCCTTTACCCTACACTACCAAGGGTTTTACACTGATTTCTTTCATGCATCCTGCAACACCGATGCAACCAGGCGTGCAAGCCGCATGCAGCATTCATGCTTCATTCACAGCACTCTCTCTGTCGACCACATATTGCCTCGCAGAGGACATTTATTTCACTTTTCTAAATCTAAAACTAAGTCCAACTCCTTTGCGGAAGTCCTCCACTTCATTCCCGCTTCCCCGCCTACATCCTTCCTGCTTATCCGCTCGGCCAATAATAGCAGGAGGTGTGTGTGTGCGCCTATCATCACAGCCCCCGTCCATGTTATTTCAGAGCCGCTTGTTAAAACACACCTGGCTGCAGGGAAAGCCCCCGGTCACGTCCACGTGCACAGGAGGCCTGAACCAAACAGGGAAAATCTTGCACTTTACTCACTCCTTGTTCTTCTCGTTGACGTTGGCTCCTTTCCGCAGCAGCAGCTCGGTCACCTGTTTCCTCTTGGGGTGGGGGGACGCTACGGCACAATGCTGCAACACACACACACACACACACACACACACACACACACACACACACACACAGATATACAGGGTAAGTCATCTGCATCGTAGCATGTCTACATCAGTGCAAGAATCTGTGTGTGTGTGTGTGTGTGTGCGTGGGCATCTCACCAGTGCGGTCTCATGTGTGTGAGGGTGTTTGAAGTTGATGATCTCCAGGGCCATGGTCTTCTTAGCCTTGGCCATGTCAGCTTCCCGTGCTGCCTGAAGCAGCGAGTGACCCTTGAATTCATCTAAAACACACACACACACACACACACACAGGGAGCGAGAGAGAGGGAGAGAAAGACAAGATGAATTAGTTTACATATGCTTCAGAAGCCATGTCATCATCTGTCTATGATTTGTCAGCAAAAAAACAAACAAAAAAAAGCATCGTCTATAGGACAAACAAATGCTTTTTCCTCAAAAATTATTGGACATTTGGACTTTTTTTTTCTTTATAACCTGAACAAAGTAGAGTAGAGTAGTAGATTTAAAAACTAAAGTGCTAACAGCTCAGTGGCTGGGCCCCCCATGCAGAGCCGGAGTGATTTTAGACTTTTGTTGCCGTCTTGACCCGAAAACAGATCGGACAGAGAAGTGGAGCTTCTGCTAACCACCTATGTTTTTTTTTTTTTTTATGGCTCGGCAGCAGCTAGAAGGATTGTAGCCGTAAATTTATCAGGAAAAACTGCTGACAAAACAGCCGGCTAAGAGAGAAACGTGCAGATAAAAACGTCCACGTTTTAAACGCCAGCTTAAATCACAGATTGTAACAGGGTGAAGATGTGGAAACCTCGTGGATTTATCCCAAACGGGGGAAAAGGTGCTGGATCTGGAATCCCCTGTTTGGGCAAACGTTTGTAGTCGAGGTTACGTCGGACTGCTGAGGTCCGTTTCACACAAAAAAACCTTCAGTCGTACTGTTAACACACATTAATGTTGTCTCAAAAACATCAACATGCCAGGATTTCCACCGCTAATGAATGTTTCAACTGAGCTGACGGATTTCATAAACCTGCAGTGATTTCCACAGAGGAGCGTGTGGCCCCGAAACTGAAGTTAAAACATGAAAATCCACAAAAAAAAAAGGAGTTTCGAGGTTTCGGCGCCCATGCACTTTATCAGCTGCTGGGTCCCTCCAGCGGAACATCACTTCAGACAGATTACTTCAAAGCTTTCAGCAAAATGCTAATAACATACAGTATGATGCAACAGCCCGAGTATTCCAGTCGGAGCGGAAGCCAGTGAATTCACCTTGGGGATGACAAACTACAAACTATTTTGCTTCAGAAACGTCTCAGGCTAGATAAAAGAAGTCTCTGCAGCTGTATTTATGCATTTGAGCAACCGCCTTCATACATTTTTAATCAGACGTTTAGACAAAATGTTAACAGCGCCACATCGACGCCCGAGCTTGAAGGGAAATGTGATCTAAGTGGCCAAATCGACAAAGTCTGCGCCAATGAATCAAACGCTGTGATAGACATGAGAGGGAAACGCAGCCTCTGTTGTTTGTTTCTCCCTCAAGTGAAGCCCGGAGCCATTTTTCACCCTGGTTCCTGTCACTCTGTTGTCACTGAGAGGCTGCCGTCACTCTGCCAAAATTTGTAGCATCACATTATTTAACTGAGAGAACAGCTATTTTTTTTTTAATGTTGATGCCTGGGTGCTTGAGCAACCCAGTTTCAGGTTCAAACGTGTAAATGTTGTAACTCTGATTATGTAAAGGCCTGGTTTACTTCACATCTTAACTCTTTTCATTTTTTGGTTTCTGGCGTCTGTGCAACCTGGACACTTGGACAAAAAGGCTGAGGACACACACCTCAGTTAAAGGCCCCATGCTGTACACTTTTCCTGGGTTTTATTTTAACTGCTGATCTCCCTCGCAAGATGTATTTGTGCTTTTGAGGACCTGTGGTCTGATAAATATAGTTTTACAGCTCCTCTCTCTCGCCTTTCTCCTGGAGCTCTGGCAGCACGGTTCGTTTAGCCAATCAGAAGAGAGAATCAGCCCCTCTCCACTGATTGGCTGACTGTTTTGAATGACATTTGGTCGGGCCAATCACAAGCAAGTAACTGAAACCTACGTTGCTCAATTGAACTCAGTGGTGCTCACCGGTAAACGGGACTTATCATCTTACCATCTTATCATTAACAACGTTTCTTCAACATATCATTAACTTGTTAGCTTGTTGCCTGGGGAGCGGAGGCGGGCTGGCTAGTTTAAGTGGGCGGAGTCGCCTTATGTGTGACATCACAGAAAGGAGGAAGTGCTGTCTGCTCGTTTTAAAGGGAGAGTTTCAAAAAACGGGCTGTGCGCATTTCTCCGTTTATCACAGGTTTGAGGCATGGGACAGTATTTATGTGGCCCCGAGACCTTCCCGATCACGCAAAAACAACGAAAATTGCATTTTTCATGCCATGGGGCCTTTAAGAGGTGCAAGCATACACAAATTAATGTCTGGAATAAAGGAAGGCCTCACGCTCCAGCTCCTTTAATTAGCTTTAATCTTGACCAACATTTTGGGCAGAACCTTCTGAGACTGAGAACACATTTACTCAAAGGACTGACTATCAACAGGCGATCAGAAGTGATTACCAGGATCCGTCCGTCAGTCTCTTTGTCTGCTTTTTTTACCCACTCATGTACACAAGTACAGTTTTTAATTCTTCTTTGGCAAATACTTTTGGTAAAGCTTTTAATAGTTAATTGTTCTCTCTCACAGTACTGTGCCCTGATATTTAACAATCCTATTATTCAACCTCAAAAAAAGGAGTAAATTTAAATGATTTTAACGATTTTAGACCTACCTCTAAACTTCCTTTTTGAACCAAAGTCCTGTAGGAGATTGTTGCAAATAAACTTTTAGCCTTTCTGAATGATGAACTCCGTGTTTGAGTCTTTCCCATTAGGTTTTGGAGCTCACCACAGCGCAGAAACTGCTCTTCTTAAGGTCATGAATGACTCAACAGGTACCAGAAAACAAAAGCACATTACATCTGTCCTCTCATCTTTGCCTGCCTGTTGGTTTTAGAGTTGATTTTCAAATTTTACTTATTCCTTTTAAAGCCTAAATCGGTTTGAGCCCAAGCTATAGTTCTGACCCTCACACCCTCACACACACACACACACTTTATCTAAAATGATTCAATAAAGCATATGCAAAGATTCAGACTCAATATGCAGATGCACTATGGAACTCAGATCTGTTAAAATAATCTTGACCCCCATCCTTGACCTGAAGTCAGCGCCTTGAATCAGACCTTAACCACATTATGGTCAGCACCAGCTCTGTGCATGTCAGAACAGCCAATAAACATTAAACTTTACATTTAGATCAGCTCCATATATTTAGTATAGCCAGATTAAAAAAAAAACATACAACCAAAGTGATTACCTCACTATATTCAACCTTTTTTGGGGGGTAGATTCATATTAGTTTGTTGACTCCCCCATCGAGACACGGCGGGAAAAAAAAAAAAGCCGTCTTGCAAAAACAAATGATTAACATGAGCAGAGAATATTACCCAGAAGTTGTAAGCTGATGATTCATGCAGCCTTTATTTTTGTTTTGATCTGCTTCGCTAAAAAGATACAGCAACAAGTGAGGTGGCGAGATAACTGACTCACTAATTAACTTTCAAAGACTTACAGAAAAGCTTGCTGGCACAGACGAAGACAAAGGACTTATCTTGTCCGCTTCAACTGGCCGCAGACGTAATCAAATGTGGCTACGCCGATAGCGTGAATTTAATTATGCTGCCGTGCCTCTTTGATTAGCAAGTCACACATCTCAAATGTGCTCACAAGACAGAATACATGAACCCAAATATACAGTCTTTTGTGTTTGCATGCAGATAAAAAAAAAAATCTCAGCAGAGAAAAATACAAAAAAAAAAAAAAAAAAAACAACAACCCAACAACATTTCAAGGTTCATTCAAACAATTTTCCCAACATAAGTGAGTGTGGCCCCTGTGTTTCTATCGTTGCAGGCACTGGGGATGGGCGTGGCAGAGAGAGAGATTTCAGCACTGTTTTAAGTTTACTGCAGGTGACACTGATCCAACAAACTTGGGTACAACATCAAGTTTGATGTATGTCGACTGTGCGATGATCACACCGACTGAATCTTATTGGCTACACGTCAATATACAAGAAAACGTCATCGGCGTACGTGATCCATCTGCGCTGCTGTCGTGGTAAGCAATGAAGCTGAGCCAGAATAGAGCCCTTGTAATCGTAGTATTAACAATGATTATTAATTTTAAGTGATATTAATGTGTTTGGACAAAATCCAAAGCGGAGCGGGAGGAGGAGAATGTGAACCCGGTCTTTTAATTCTTTGTTGGAATCCTAAACATTTCGTTTTGCTCATTTCACCTCCATCACTGGGTTTAGCGGCAGTATTGTGTTGATCAGTGCATCATTTTATGCTTTTTTATGCTTTTTCTTCCTAGACTATGTTTGGATGAACAATCTTGACAACGGCCGTCTTTGAACCTCTCTCACAGTGCGACGTAGGATCGCTGTTTTGGAGACACGACCAAAGACATCGCCACGTTTCTTCCACGCTGGTGGTCTTTTGTCTGGGACAGCCCAAAATCGCAGCATGTGTATCCGGCTTAAAAGACCTTGATAAACCTCAGGGGTTATGCTGTCCTCTAACAGACACTTCTTGGTTGTTTGATTACCTTTTTTCCTCGGTTAATGCACCATACAACACTGCACCCATACATTTGCCACTCATGTACAGTCCTGCTTCCACTGACTCCACACGGTTTGGCTGTTTTCATTCTTTGTTCTTTTCTTTTTTAAATTAGTTTGTTGAATCGACTTGGTTGTATGTGTCTCCCTTTTTGTTGTGGCCATGCAGCCCAGCTTATGAAAGGGAGCATTATAGTAAGAGATGATCCGAACACACAAAATAAAATCAATTTGCATTCAGCTGAAAATTGGTCAAGGTTGTTCAAGGATGTTGAAAAAAAGGAAAAGCTTGTGAATCACCGGCTTGGTCCTCACAAACTGAAGTGAAGGTGCAGTCATGCTATGAATGAAAACCAACGACAGGTTCGTTAATAACTCACAGTGCAGAGGGTAAGCGGTGATTTTTTTTTTTCACAGCTCTGGAAAGCCTGAGAAGATTTAATTATTCACTGCTAAGTGTTTTTCTGCGTACGTGCGTGTGTGTTTTAATGTCCGTTTATACTGTTTTCCTGCATACATTGTCCTGAAATGTGAGCCGGATCATTTCCCACTGCCTGCTGTCTAATTATATTTTGCTTGCCCTCTTGCACACAGGGGTCAAAGGGCACAGTTTGGTGCAGGACAGAGCTGTTCTGGGATTCAGTGTCAGTGTCAAGTTAAAACCTGACTGCAATGCAAATGTATTCACAGACTAAGTGGGTGTATTTATATGGTGTATTTATTTGCATTTTTGTGGTTGGTTTGTTTAGGTCCACATTATCAAATGCCAATTGAAGTAACGTCTGTAAACAAAAAACACTTTAACTCACGAGTAGCTTTAGGGTGCTGCTGTAACCTTCTCTAACATGATGGACTTCACTGTTTCTTCTTCATTGGTGTTCAAACCAGTTCAGGAAACACGAGGAAACAGTCAAATATGAGCATCGGCTCACAGTTGATATAGAGAAGCTGCAATCGCCTCATTTTACCCATAACCCCTTGTGTTTTGGGCTGGTTTCCTGTGGTCGGTTGGATTACGCTCTCACCACGGTTCTCTTGTTAGAGGACAGACATTTTCAGTTCAGATGACATTGTTCTGACCTGGAAAACACAAACTGAGCTGACGAAGGAAACACTGCGGATTGAAATCCTGTCCTAAACAGCAGCAGCGCTGTGGTTCACGCCCAGCGAGTGTGCCGCGCACAATAAAACTCACACGTTAGTCTCTCCTTCAGCTCTGGGGTCGGCGCCATGTCCACGGAGCTCTTGCTGTGGCAGTTGAGGAGCGAGGGGTCGGCGCCGTGGCTCAGCAGCAGTGAACAGACCTCCACTCGGTTTTTGGAGGCGGCCTCGTGGAGCGGGGTGAACTGCCAAAGGTCCATGGCGTTCACACAGGCTCCGTGCTGCAGCGGGAAACAGAGGAGGAAGAGGAGGAGGATGGTGGAATGGTGGAAGCAGGTGAGGAGGGAAGTGAAAAACACATTACATTGCATCGTTAAAAGCATCTTCCTGTGGATTCATTTTGAATACTTGGAAGGGGAAACACTGAAATAACTCATAATGCAAAGTTATCATAATGGACTGCCACTATCAAACAAGCAAGAATCAATTATTGATCAATGTGAAGCTATAAAAATGGTAAGTAACAACACTGCAAGCACACAAACGTCATTCTCACCGTCTGAAATCACTTCAGAATTGGAAAACCTTCTCTAAAATTGCTCTGGTGTGCCAACAATTACAGGACAGGTTCGGCTTTCTCCCACCCAGACCTGATTTAAAAGCCGTTCACCTTCATTTCTAATCGCTGTAATAACACAGCTGCACTGATATGAGCTCTCATAAATCGATTACTGAGACGGTTCTCACTGGGTTTAAGCAGAGTTCAGCTGGACAAACCACTGAAGCCTTCAAGAGACTTTGCGTCAGGTTTTATTGACTTAATTATGAAACAAACCCTGATAAAACCTAATTTAAAGCATGGGCTGGAGCCACGTTTTAAAGAATATTATACTGCGAGCTCCCTGTTTTCAAAAAGGTAAATGTACGGTGGTTTCTAAAGGCCTCAATGGCTGCCTTCTCTTTGCAGCAAAAGTCATAAGTTTCTGAAAAAACAAAGTAAGGAGTGAAGTTCTGTTATATAGAATTAATAAATGTTGAGCAAAAAAAGATTCACATAAGATCTGGGTTCAAAAATAGTAATCCTGTCTTAAGGTTTATCCACTGCACAAGATCTGAGGCC